>NW_009649951.1:4539892-4549639 GCF_000708025.1 Charadrius vociferus
GGCCCGCCCCCGCCCGGGGGTGCCGGTGCCCGCGGCAGCATCCCCCTCTCCCCCCTTCCTCCGTGGTCGCACAGGTAGTTTGGTTAGTGGCAAAGGAAGGGTGCGGGGAACGGGAGGGAACACACGAGGGTTTTTTTTCATTATTTTTATTTATTTTCCCCTTTATCTTGGGTTACCTGGTACAGATTAATTGAGTAATTAAGCTCGGTGCTTCTAGCAATGGTAATATTTTTTATCAGAAGATGTCTCCTTTTTAAAACTATCCTTAATTCCACGTGTTTTCTCAAGAGAAATTGGGAAATGAAAGGAAAGGATGCTGCATTTTGGTTTTGATTTTAAGGAAAACGACATGTCTGCTATAAAGGTACTGATCATCATTAATTTGCTCATGAACAGAAATTTCTTCAAACTGCATTTAAAAGTTTTCAGAGGAAACAATAAAGATGCACTGAACAGCCTAAAAAACAGGGGAAGCTTGTAGCCAGAACTACGCTTTTCTATTTTGGCCTCTGTATTTCTGTGTAGGCATTTCCCTGATAAATTGTGCTTCTTTAAGTAATTGCTTCAAGATTCAAATACAATGGAATTGTTACAATGCAGCTCTGTCATAGCTAATTCCTGATGCTACATACTGTAGATCCACTAGACTATACACGTGCTGCTCTTTTGAAATAGTGCTTGTACTCCTACTCTGTGCCATGGTTAGAAAAACCCACGTGGCAATCCATGGATAAACTGAGATAATCTTGTGTAGGCGGGCCAACACCCCAGGAAGACCTTACTGGGTTCAGGGCAGCTGGAACCAACGTGCATGTGGAAATCCTTGAAAAATGCAGAGCCCAGGCAAAACCAGGGAGATTTGGGTGGGTTGGACAGGACAGTGGTTCTGATTTGGGAAGAGTTCGGTGAACAAGCTCGCTAGCACTACTCTGCTTTCAGTGATGCCCTTTTCACATTCTGAAAAAGTTTGCTGTAAATGGTGAATTCTCAGTCCCTTTGGGCTGAAGAATAACTTTGTTTTTTAAAAATTTTGCCTTCTTCATTTTGAACTTTGGTTTCATCATGTGACAAATGGAAAATAGCTGTTACTTGATGCTTCATGAAGAATACAAAAATGTAAGAGGTTTTATTATGTGATAAAACATGGATGTTCTAAGTACCTTCAAAGTTACTATTAGGATATTACATGAAAAGTAAGGCTTGTCTGGGTAGGCCTGGGGTGCATAGTCTATTTGTGCCTCCACACTGTCAGTTTGCAGCACCTGGGCAGTTTGGGTTCCCTTAGCGTTGATTGGGAACCCATAAGAACTTCTAAGGAGTTATGAGGCCACAAAACACAATAAGCATCTTAGAGACTGTGGATATGCAAGAGATATTTCCAAAATTTCAACAATTTCCAGTGAGAGCCATGGCTGACTCATACAGACAAAGTGCCCTTCAAAGCCAGAATTTGCACAGGTGGTTTACATTTATTTCACATTACACATTGGGAGGTTCTCATTAGTGGCTAACAGCTAATAGAGAGTGTCTGTTGATTGTTCAGGCTCAGGATGATGCAGAGAGTCATGTGGAGACTGATTTCACCGTCTTTCTAGAGTCATCACATATAAAAGAATTAGTTAAAATGCAGATTTACTGTCTGTATCCACATATGTGAGGCGTAGATGAAGTGGCTATACCTCAAATATCCAACCTGTGCCTGCTGTACAGTGAAGACAGACATTAAAGATAAGCATGCTTACATGATTTCTTGTGGCTGCTGTGCTGTTGGCTTGCTGTCTGTGAGAAGTGGCCACTTGGAAAAGATACCTAAAAGATGTTTTCACAGCTTCACAGATGGTCAGAGGCAGGCTGTGATATGTGTATAGTACTCCAGCTTCTATCAATTTCTGAACTAAAAGTGGAAGCAGGTGAGTTTTGCAAATGACCACAGGGAGAATATGTAGAAAATCCCCTATAATTATGTTATAATATCTCCTGTAATTACATTATCTACTAACCAAAAGTCTGTGTATCTCAATTGTAATATCCATTTGTTTCTCTGTACTTGTAACAATTTTGCTCCCAACAATAAACATGTATTGCAGGCCAAGGACAATAAAATCTGTAACAAGAATCATGTGGCTCACAGATGGGTGTCTCTACCAATAACTTAAGCATTTTGAGTCTGCTGACCTGTTAGCACATAAATGCTGTGTAACAATGATAACAGAAATAAAAAAGCACAGTTAAATTAGTATAAGGAGGATAATTAACAATAAAAAAAATCCATATTTTTCTCACAAAATTAGCTGTCAGAGCATATCCTGGTTAAATACAGAATAATTAGATTATTTGAATGAAACAGTCTTTGGCTTACATCTGGTTCAATCTTTCTCTTCTTAAGTGAGGAAAGAGACATCTGCTAAGTACTTGGATTCTGCATCTACATGTTTGTATATATGACTAAGCATTCATTTTTACATACACTGAATATGTAGTTTTTCATAGCTTATATGTAGTTTACTGCACCATGTGCCATGAGCCCTCTGAAATCATAAGCCACTCTTCTTCACGACTTCTTATTTCCAGGAAGCTCCGTGGACTGGAACTGTATTTTTGTTACAGTATTTCTGGTTTGGCTCTTCCCTTACTGTTGTAAACCTTCAACTTGGTAAAAGCAAGCACAGAAGTGTCTTTAATGCAGGAGAGGGAAGGAGGAGGGAGCCAAATGAAAAATCCTGAATGACAACATCTCTAAGTACCACAGCAGTACCTTCTAAAGCTGGCAGATAAAGCTGACGAGGAGGTTACCATGACTACAGAGGCGGCATATTTGAATGAAAATTGATGCTAAGCTTTTAAATGCTAATTGCAGTGAGGAACAGGTGACATATGAAATATCAAAATTATTTCAACACTTTGCAATGTACAACAAGTGAAAGAGGGTGAAGAAGATGACAATACAGAGTTAAATTAAAACAGTGATACGGTTTTTCTCATTAAAGTATACTTGTTTGTAGTAATAAGCAAACATATTGCATATAAGCACAGTGCCTGAGGAGAAGAAACAGTTTACATTACCTAAGTAGCACATTCTTGAGGAATATATTGAGCAAAATTAAACAGGCTTCTTCAAATTAGCTACAACAACAAGTTTCCAGCAGCCTGCATTAAAGAGGCTATTAAAACTTAATATTCAGAAACTAATTTAAATTCTCAGCAATGAGTAAATCTCACAAGTGCCTGAAGTTAGGAATGTTTCTTATCTCCACTCCACATACTGGGAAATAAAAAGTGAACATATACACAATGGTACGGAGTCCTCTCTAGGGTCAAAACTGTAAGCTAAAATGGCATGTAGACCAGTATCCCTGTGTAACTACTGCAATTTGCTGTCACACCAACATCTAACCAGACTTAGGGCTTTAGCTGTAAAAGATGCCAAAGATGTGCTTTGCCTTCAGCTGTAAGCATTGGCTCACTATTAAGACTCAAAGATCATCTGATATTTCTGTTTCACTTGCAGTGGGTTAAATTCTACTTGCTAACACATGTGTTTTGAAACAGTCTTGATACTATTACTATATGTCATAATCAGGTGTAATGCAAATTTACATTTTGTAACAAATGATTGATTTGAAAAGCTTTGAGAGTCTTTGAGGTTGGGGTTTTTTTGTTGCTTTTTCATATATAAGATGAGAAATCTGGGGGCTTTACCTGTGTTCTGTGTAGTCACAGTGAGCACTGTAAACACCTTTATTAAGGGGGCTTAAGCTAACTGCTTTTTTGATTCCAGTTTCTGCTAGTGAACACAGTGACAGGAAAACATAAATTGAGTATACCTTTAAAAGACAAAAGGCTTTTTCGGCCATGTTTGCAGAAAACTTAACAACAAGTTTTCTAATGTAATATTTAATATACTAATCAGACATATGGCAGTTGTAAATGTCATCATAGCATGCCAGTCTTCTTAAAGGACAGTCTCCTTCAATGAAAGTACAAATTTTCCTGCTCTTTATCTAGGCTTGAGAGGTCCATATCAGACTAGACCCACCGCAGCCTAAAATCTAATTGTATGACAATAAAAAATACTGTATGAGATAGCATTATTGGAATCCACTTCAAAATCTAGGTATATTATATCCAGATGATTATTTTTACTTACAGGGTAATTGCCCTTTCCAAAAAGCAGCAGGATGGAGCAACATGACTTTCTCTTTCAGACGACTTTCTCTTTCAGACGTGATAATTTGCCCCTCTGAAGCTCCTTGTATCTAAGTGCTGTAATGCAACCCCAGTGAGCTGCCCTGAAGTCAACGGGAGTGCTTATTTCGCTGTCATCTGTGGCCTACCAGCCTCATTTATAAGAACACCTGCAAGCTGGCAAGTCAGCAGCCTTAGGAGCGATAGTTGGTTCAGTGGATGAGCTCCAACATCCTTGCCAATTTCCCAGCAGTTTCACGTATCACGTTGCTCGGAGCCTCGGCTTGAAGCCCTCTGCTCCCTGTGACTTGCAACACTTAGGAGTGCCTCAGGGATAGAGGTCAAACCTGATATTAGCTGCAACTCCGGTTTCTTACACAATTTATTTCTGACTACGCCATTGTCCAGGCAGAGCTGTAAGGAAATGCCTCCCACTGACCATACTCCTCTCACAAATTAAATTATCTTCATTGCTATACCATCACGCAGTAATTACCCGTTTCTTCCTTTTCTCTGTCCTTAGCCGTCTCATATTCCTTGCACTTGATGAATTACAAGCTATTTGTCTTCATCTCTGCAGTGATCTAGTTTTCAAGGAGTCTCCTCCACCCTCGTGGAATGTTTCAGGGAAATAAATACAAGGAAAGTTGTCCTCAAACAGTGAATGTGAAATGGTGAGAAATTATGAAATAAGCGTTACAATCTGCTGATTAACTGACTATGCACAGAGCTGGTGTGCAGAGAAGGCAGAATGAAAGACAAAAAGATAATAAAAACATTTTAGGACTGAAGTCAATGCTAACACCTTGACATTTCCAATGAAAGGACAGGAAAGTCATGGAGTCATTTCCCTTTTGCATTGCTAGGTCCTTGTGTGCATAGTTCCAATTAGCATTGCTCAGTTAAAGAGTCCTGCCCACTTGCACTGAAAGTGCTTACACCATGGACTAAAACATGCCCAGGTCAATAGGCCAGGGACCTCATCTGTCAGCAGAGTTCCAAAATTTTCAGTGGTTGCAGCAGAAACAAAAATCTTTCAAAGAATAGCTGACATATTGGGCTTTGTATTTGGTAGTGGTCACAGCACTGAGTCATGCTATATTGAATTTTAGAGTAAGATCAAAAGAGTGGTTTAAAGCAGCGCCACAAAATTAGTCCCATCAGCTGAAAAAAACCCAGACCTTTCAAACTAATCAGAGAATCTGGAATCAGAACATAAAAGGAAAGTTGGAACCGAAATAATGTTTTGAGAAGCTTTCAGAAGACAAGACACCCAGGTTTTTTAAATGGAAGACTCTCCATCACAAACTAAATAATTCAAGTATGTGTAATCTTCCTGCATTCATTAAAGAGCTTTTTACAGAAATTAATCCCAAAATCTATCCGAATTTCCCAAGCTTGCAAACTTGTATTCTGTAGGATAATTCTGATCACAGAGGAAGTGCAACAATCTTTTTGTTGTACTGCAGTACCTTTTTTAAGAATCAGATGAACAAAACAGACCAAGATAGCAATTCAAGAGAAGCAGCAAAGAATTATTTCTACAGTTGAGATTTAAGATAAAATACAATAATGGGATCTGGAATTAACCATATGAGGTTGTAGTTTGTTGGTTTTTGTTTTGTTTTGTTTTGTTTTTTAATCTGTCCTGATTATGATGCAGTTAAATGTGCAGGCTAAGATAGGAATAAACAAATGAGACATAATTTGGAAGGTGGCTTAAATATTCAAAATGCTCAAATGCATCACCCATTAGACATTCTAAAGGTCACTGTAACATGTTCATTACATTAAGGACAATTTAAGAAGACAGATGCAATTACTTGATCTGGGTTTTTTCCAGATATGTGATCCTTAATGCTGAGAACCTCTGCTCTATGTCAGATCTAAAAGATGTTGACTTTTGCAGCTGTCTCCAGCTGGATGGACCACTAGCATCAGTTCCTGCAGAATCTGAAAGGCCCCCTTCAAATACCAAATAGCCAGTGCCACCTTGAATACAATCTTCAGTGATCAGTATTTGATGCCAAAATTGCTCGGAAGATGCTGCTCAAACTTGTTTTTCCATTGCTTTCAGACAGATTTGGGCTGTCTCATTGACTGTTAATGACTTGTGACAGCTTGCTTTAGCTCTTTATCTGTGTTTAAGGGGCATGAAATTACATATAAATATAAATAAATATTTTAAAATACTTAGTGTGTGGCAAATTGTATTCCATTTAGCTCTATTTTAATGCCAAGAAATAGTAAATATCACTGTTTTCTGTAATCACTGGCAAAGAGTAGGCCTTTTATGATTTCTTCGTATCTTCATAAATGGTATGCACCATGCCTCAGCTCAGAGAAGATTTATCATGTACACACACAGTTAGAATGAAACCAAGCACTGCAAGTGTGGTATAAAATACAGGTTGGTTCCCTTTTAAACGTGGTTCTCAGGATGTATTTTTCAGCACCAGCAAGAGAAAGAAAACTGGACATTCTGTTAGCTTATGAAGTCTTTATCACATACATCCATGATCATTTCTGCAAGTGGAAGTCCAATTCGTAAACACACATGACATCAATCATCAACAGGTATAACATGGACTACGCAACGTTTCTTCAGGTGTCTGGACAGTTTTAAGGTTGATACTGGACTATAACAACCTTAGGTCTGTCATTTTAGCTAAGCTTGTAAAAACTCTGAGGAGATGAAAGTGGGACTAATCAATGCTATCACTGGAACTAAGGTTCAAGCCAGGACTGCACCACAGTGGGAGAAAGGAGAGTGCCTTTACAGACTTTTTGAAAGTGGTGATACTGCAGCTGATGCTACAGGGGCCAACTTTCAACAAAGTAAGAGAAAGGTGATACTCTTCACAAAACCAACAGACAACTTCTCGCACACAAGCTCTGGTTCAGGTTTGAAACAGAAGCTTTTCCTAATATGGGCTGTGTAAACCACAAATGTTCAGGATTAAGGACATCTCTTTGCTTGCACAAGGAGAAAGAAGTCTGCCTCTGCATACTGTGCCTGTGGGGCAACAGGGAGGCAAGAAAGGGAAGCGGTGCCTTGTGGTACTCTCCACCTACCTGGGAGGCTCTCCAGCAGGGTCCAGGTAATGAGGGTCAATACAACTTCTCTGCTCTCCCTGAAGCTGTAGAGCAAATGATTGCCAACCCTTTGCTGGCCTGAAGACGGTTCTGCTCATGTTGCTGGCACAGTGTGAGAAAAGAACAACCTAAAACCTGAAAGAACTTGTTCAGGTCTACCTCAGGATGTTTTGAGATGAAAGCTGTACCTCTTCCTTGAAGTTTTCTTACTTTTTCGAACATGCACAGTTTTGGCATTTCTTTAGGAATTTCTTTGGCCTGGAAATCAGCGTGGTGATATGCAACTATCTAAGAACAGAATTGCTCATTGTCGTGCATCTGCTGGTCAGATATCAAGCAGGCCAGCCTATGACAGATGATTTTTCTTCAGCAATTAGTTTATTGTCAGACCTTCTGGGAAGAACGGTGAATGAATACCATGTGAAGTGCCAGTTTTGCATGATTTGCTGAGAAGTGTGGCTATGAGCTGAAATTTTGTGTCTAAGCTCAAGTGAAAGACTGGAAATTCCTCCTGGCAAAAGAAGGGCAAATTGCAAATCTACTTTTTTTGACAAATTCCTTCCTGTTGTCGTTTAAGGGGAAATCCTCATTCACTCATGTACAGCAAGATCTTGTAGGGCCAAGCAGTTTAACTCTAGCATTCAGGCAGAAAGCATGGGGTCTGTCCTTACTTCTAACTGCCCAACATGTAGATAAGAGATGTCCATGTCCTTTGCTAGCATGAGCATCGATGCTTCATGGTTTGCATGGAAAATTACTTCTCCAAACCTTATACTTTGCATACAGTCTGTTTGTTGTGTTGTACCAATGCGCAATGTACAGATGCGCCAATGCAGAAGGATTTGTGACTGGCAGAAATATTGTTTAGCAAAGGCTGTACCTTACTAAAGGGACTTTTTAGGGAAGAATGCTAGGTGTGGGAAGCAAGCTTGTGCTGGACACATGCAGGGTTGAAAGTCACTTGGGTCAGTGTAGGAGTTTATACAGTAAATAAAAATTTGAGTTTTAGGTGCCTCCAGGACGGAGCCAGCTCCACTGCAGTGGCTTGTGTGGGCTTGCTTGCAAAACATAAAAGCCAAATCTACTTTGGCAAAATTGTTCCCTTTGTGAATTATTTCTACCACCTCCTAAAGGGCCCAGGAGATATGTTTTGTTTTATTTAATCTGTGGCCTAGTTAGTACATGAGTTCAAATTGGATGAATCAGTCATGGGATTTACCTGAATTGCTGAGTTTTTGTATGGTGTCTGAAATTCTGCCAACCTAGCTGTAAATCAGTTTTATCCCAGCTTGGCATTTTATTTTGGGGGAGTGAGAGGGAGAGGTTGGCTGCCTGTGATGCTACTTTCAAAACAAAGGACTTTGCTGGCAGTAGAAACTGGAAGTGTAATTATTTATTGGATTTGTTTTCACATCAGACACATTCTGTCAGTGATTTTGTTAAACTGCTGATTAATACATTTTAAAAAACAAAATTAAATATGCAGACAGGTTACACTCTTCTTCATCCACTCATCTTTAAAGTTCATTTTCTGAAAGTTTATTTGGAACAGAAATTAATGCTTTCTCTTAATAAATCAACACACTTTAGAGCCAGTCTCTCTCTGCTCTCCAACAAAATTAAATTTCCCATAAATAAGCAGAGCACATGCAGAGGGATAATGACCAGGGTGCCTCCTCTTCCATAGCATTGCCACAGGCTCTGTGGCCCATATGAAGAATGAAATGGAGTCTGAAGGAGGAAATTCCCCACAGAAACTGCAGCTGCGCTGCTAGGTGGTGTTGCACAGCTGGTTTTGCATGTCTGGTCTTGGGACAGCCTTGCCAGAAAGAGCTTCTGGGGCAATCATGAGGACCCACGGGAGGCTGAGCAGCCACGGCTTTGTGCAGCCCACAGGCTCACACCCTGCAGAGGGGAGGCAGGAGGCAGAGAGGAGCCCTGCTCCCCAGTTGCTCCATGCAGGCATGGAGGAGCTCTCTGGTCCCTGTATGCTATGCAGCAAGTTGGAGGCCATCATCTGCAGAGGCACCCAGCTCTCACCACCTGTCCTGCCGCTGTGAAGTCCCTGAAGGAGCCCGTGTGTTTTCAAACACCAGCAGTCACAAATTGTTGCAGGTCCCAAAGCTCTGGAAGAACGTGTGCTTTTCTAAGCAATAGTTCAACCACTGCAGCAGACCTCCATGAGATTTCCTAATTTTCTTAAAGCTTCAGCTCCCAATCTTGTACCTGTTCTTTCCAAAGCATATTACTACTTAAACATTTTATAACATGCACTGTAAATTACATACAGTCAATTAATTGAGCTTTCTAACCCTTTTCATTTGATCTCTAAGTATCTCGTTCTGTTTCTGGGACTTTCAGGAGGTGGTAATTCTGTTTTATCCTATAGCAGGTGATATCCTGGGTTACATCGATGCGGGTGTTGCTGAATTCGGGCTCTCCCGCAGGCTGTAGCATGTGTCTTCA
>NW_009649951.1:4549651-4579278 GCF_000708025.1 Charadrius vociferus
CCTGCTGAAAGCAAAGGTATCAGCTATTCTTTTGTTCAGACTGTGTAACACTCCTATGGTTTCCAACCATTAATTTCCATCATGAATAAATACACATGACAGCCCTTGTAACTCCAAATAGTTTTGTTTTTCTTGGGTGCAGCTGTCCTAATTTCAGCTGGGAAGGAGTTAATTTTCTTTCTAGCTATTGCTGTGAAAGGAATGTCAGTAATACGTATTGGTTTTAGTTGTTGCTGGGTGATGTTTACACTGTTCAAGGACTTTTTTTCAGCTTCCCATAGAAGCATAGCTAGAACCGTGGAATGACCAATGAAATACTCCATACCATAGATGCCATGCTCATAAATGTATATAAATGGGGGTGAGCAGTGGGTGGGAATCCTGATCATTGCTCCTGACAGTGCAAATTCACCAGGATATGAGAGTGACCCACCTCATTATTGTTATTATTGTTTTGTTTTTCTGTTATTGTTTGCATTAAACTGTCTTTATCTCAACTTAAGAGGATTTTTTTCTCCCTTTCCCCTCCTTTATTTCCCTCTTCTCCCCACCCTGCTTGGGAGGGGAAGGGAAAGGGGGGAAGTGAACGAGCAGCTGCATGGTCCGAGCTGCTGACTGGGTTTAAACCATGACAGCAGTTTTGCCCATTTTTTGGTAACTCTGCAAATTGACTTTTTCATAATTCTGCACATTGTCAGATTCCAGCCCTCAGTTTAACAACATATTCCCATTTTCAAATTGCTGTCACCAAAATCCTTGGTAGTGGCAAACCATGATTTAGTTATGCTATCTTACCATTTAACAGTGCTAACAATCTTCAAAGTCTGGCATGCAATGGCATTTTAGGTGGCTGCTTTATTATTTTTATATAATTTTCCACCAACTTGTTGAATTAGTTTCAGCAGGGTCTGTCAATTATTATACAACATCCCTCTGCCAGACATCACCAGTTTTATCGTATCTGGTAAGATAAAGAGTCATGCAGTGGTCTGTGGTCTGTTCTCTAGCAAAGCAGTCTCTGTCTTGTTAGAAGAATAATGCAATTCCTAGTCAACAAAACCCAAGTTCTGTAAAGGGACCAAATTTTTCCTGATACTCAATGTAAACACTTTTGTGTCATCTTGACCTGTACCTCTGACACACAGGACGAATTTTAACATTTTTGTTGAAAACAGAGTTGTTGGACGAGACCTTTCACTTGAGTAATAGGTGTGCAACATCAGCTGCGTGTCAACTCTTGCTTTTACAGAATAGAGGTTTCTTTCTTTCTGTGAGTATGAGAAGAAAAAAAGAATGTATTTGCTAACTTAGAAGAGCAGGAAGTTTATTTTTTTCCTCATAACAACCAAACTACATTGCTTTACGTTGTATACAGGAAGGAATAAATTTAGGAAATAATTTCAGAGATGATGTTCAACACATTAAGAAAGCAAACTTATGCCTACTTAAGAATCACAGACAACAGGAAAAGGGTGAGTCTGGGTTTTCCTACCATTTACAAAGTCATATGCATTTAAAGGGAAAAACCATAAAGAATATTTGTCAAGGATTCCACAAGACCTGTGGCATGAATTGGATAATATGAAAGTTTAGCAACAAAATTACCTTAAAAAGTTACAGCTCTGTTTTTAGTCATTAACATAAATCAAGAATGAATCATTCTGCTAAGCAACTTCGGACTCAAAATAATGTATTATTACATTAAATTACAGTCAGGCAGAAACTAGAATGTATTAGCTATATAGCCTGCAGATCATGTTTACAAAATGAGCATAGCTGGGCACCAAGACATCAAAATGTTTGTTATTCAGTAACTATACTTTCCATTATCACACTAACCAGTAGTTGGATGATTCTATCTAATGGAGTAAGTGATTATTTCTGAGTACCAGAAAGTATTTTCTATAATGACATGGTGGAAAAAGTAACTTTGCAGGTTCGTATGACCTTTCAAAACCAGTGAAAAATTAATGTCTACATTATTTACCATGCCAGAATTTCTGTATGGTTACAGGTGACACAAGCAACCTTCAAGGAAAACCTTACATGTAATTTAGCCCCAAAAAAGAGTGCCTTCTGATAAGAGGGGAATGCAAGGTAACTTCTCAGAGAGAGATAAGAAATCATTACAATGTGCTGCACCCTGCTTCTTTATGTTCATGTATGGGGGGGTTGGACTAAATGATCTCCAGAGGTCCCTTCCAACCCCCACCCATTCTGTGATTCTGTGAAAATGAAAAATCTTAAATTTTATGGACTGATATTGATACTCTCACACTTTTTCATTTAATGAGATACTTGATACTTTCAATGGATGCAATGTCTCTTCAAGCAAAAAGCATATGAGAGCTCATCCCATATGGTTAAAAAAATGTAATTACACATATGACTAAAAGTACCTTCTGTTGCTTCCACTGAAATTTTTTTTAAGAACTCAATCAACTCTTTAACATGCACCTTTGTCTTTTAAGAGGGTTTTCCTCTGCTCTGATACCCAAATAGGATGAAAGACAAACCTTGACTGCCAGAGAAGGATCTAACCTCGATTGTTGAATGATTCTCAGACTACTATCAGGAAGTAACATCACCCAAAAGATGACCCCCTGCATCAGTGGAGTGAAATGGACAAAGATCATCCGAAAGCTGAGAAGTCCTGAAATGTACTTGCAGCATAACCTGGTATCATTGGTTGCATGGGCAGTACTGAAACCCAGGACAACATCCTAAGTTTTCTTCTTAGTCGTTCTAGTTCTACACTTCAGTAGAGTTATTCCAGGTTTATACTGAGCTGGTGAGATTGACCTTGTTAATTACTTTAGCCACAGCATGACCTCACCTAGAGCAGGCTGAAATCCAGGACAGAAGCCAAGCAGCCTTTCTGTGCAAAAATAGCACTTTCAAAACTCTCTCCCTGTAGAGCGTTTCAATGCATGCTGCCAGTGATATTTTATATCGTCCTTATCGTTGACAGTTACATTATTTTTGCATTTCATAGAATCTGGATAACGAGAACACGTTGACCAAATAATTTTGCTCTTTTTACTTCCACTTTCAGGGTCACATAACAGTCTTGTACTTTAACATAAAAATGTTGTGTCGAGATTGAAAATATGACAGAAGAATGGCTTTACTGAAAATACTAGGAAA
Source organism: Charadrius vociferus (assembly GCF_000708025.1). Lineage (NCBI taxonomy): Eukaryota > Metazoa > Chordata > Aves > Charadriiformes > Charadriidae > Charadrius > Charadrius vociferus. Next base: position 4,552,799 of record NW_009649951.1, read on the forward strand.
AAAAACCCACAAAAGAGTACTATTAATTTAATTTGGGTTTTGGCTTCATCACAAACCAAGTTTGAGGCATATCATTAGGACCACGTAGACATATTTGTTTCTGTGATGTCTATAATGTAGATGTTGAACCAAGATGAATTGAAAACATCTTAGTTCTGCACAATTAGCACTCACAAGTGGTTAAAGAAGAGAAAACCTTTTAAAAGAAACCTTGGTAATAAAACAGGTGAAATGTTAAGCACTTTATTAGATGTACAGCTTGACAGTTTCCAGTTATTTAAATTTGCTTGAGTTTCATTGCTGTAGTAAATTGAAAATACATGGAATCAATGAGCAAAACCCACATATTCTGATACCTGTATTTATGTATTCCATATGTAGAGTAGCAAGGAAATAATATACTCAAAGTTTTGTTTCAAAACTGTCACAGGGACAAAAAAAATCAACAGATGTAATATATGTATTGATGTATAGGACCCATGGCCACTGGAAGGCACCATTTTCACTTCGCGGTTTTTGCAAAAGAAGAGTAGAAGAGTTCATCTGCAGAGGTTATTCTCCCGATCAGATGAGCTCTAATCCCATTTTAATCTCAGTGGGCTATATTAAACAAAAGCAGAAGGTCTGGATTTTAGAACAGATTAGCCTTGACCTCACAGAGATCAGACTTACTAAGTAATCAGGTGTACATAAATTGCCACCAACCAGGGCTTCTAATGATGCATTGTGGGTAGCAATACAGGAGCAAAGTAAAACTTCCTTATAGTACAAAGCAAAAGAGAAAGGTACAGCGATCACTGCACTGCTAAATTGTACTGACGTGCATACAGTTTACAGTAGGATCCCCTCTCTCTGTCAAACATTTTAGTGCTCCCTAAGGAAGAAAATTTACTTTCTGTATGTGTTAAGAAAGGATGAGGAAAAAAACTCTAGGTGGGAACTACAGAGGACTAAGTGTTTAGAGTTTATGAAACGTTTACAATACAATCAGTAAAAGGCATAAACTGCATAAGGGATAACACTTTTTTAAAACTCACCAGATTGACCATGATGTTCTGCAGAAACACTCCCAAGCAGCCACTCATCATCTGGTTATCATTTATATCTTTACGGCTGCAAAACCTGCTACATGTGACTGGGGATAATCTCCAGGGTTACATAGCCCAATACCCTGCTATATCCCCTAGTTTTGCATATGGCAGTATATTAAAAGCTTCAGAAAAAGTCTACTCACAGGAGCTCTACAAGATTTTACTTGTCTGGAAAACAGGAAACTTCAGGAATTCTGTTAAACAAAGATACCACGTTTTCTTTTCCTTTACAGTTTGTAAAATTGGTCTTTGTTTTGTCCCATTTGCATTCAGATTTTTAACTATTCTCTTGTTCAAAATTTGCTCTGAAAACTCTCTGAAAACTTATGTGATCCTAATGTTATGTTAGGCAGTGGTCATGTAATAGTAAATCCAGTTTCAAAGGATCGGTTCAAAAATTTATCTGTGTAAAGCAAAGCACTGAATTAGTATTAACTCTCTCTGCCGGCTCAAAACTATTCTAAGCTTTTTTTTTGGAGGGATCTCATCAGATTTTATTCTAGATCAAGTATTATCTGGCTTCCTATAGATAGTGTAATGCTGACATAAACACAGTATCATATATGCTGGCTAATTCAACAGAAATGGGAATCATGCGTTCCCTCTGGTCCAGCTCAGCTTTCCTCTGCCAGATGATCTGCTACTGTGCAAATTTGACCTTAATCATCATATAACCAGTTCAGTGGCTGAATTGACATTTTCCTTTTTTTTTTTTTTAAATACAGGTGCTATTGATACTATTTTCTAGTTGCATGGTACCAAACTAAAAAAGTTTATTTTGTAAATGAATAATAAATACCTTCAAAAAGGTATTTATTAAACACACTGTGTTTAGCTCTAATCTTGCTACTTAGGCTATAATTTCCCTTTCCATATCCTTGGTTGCATTCTCTGTTTTCATGTTCAACATCGTCATCTTTATTAAAAAATCAAGTCAAAATACTCATCTCATTTTGGAACATACATAGGTACAGCTCAATCTTTACTTTAGCCTTGCAGAGGGCTGTCCCATCTATTTTTTATTTTCTTTCTGTATGGCGACTACAAAGTTTAGTTTCCTTTAGAAGTTCTAATGTACACTGAATTTTGGGAATCCTAATTTTATTCCTAACTGCACAGGCATACCTTCCTTGGCTGGCACATATCCTTTTCCTTTTTTTTCCTTTTCCCCTTGCCCTTCCCCTCCTCATTCCTCTTCTCCGTCCCGTGCCCTTCCCCTTTCTGATTCCTTGGCTCTTCTCTGTCACTGCTATAGACTTTACCATGTGGTTACCTTTTCAGTAAGGTCCTGAGCCCTTTTCTAGAAGCTTAACCATAAGAAAATGTCAGACTTGCTCTGTGTTCAAGTCCTTCAACACTGCTGATTTCACTAACAAGTCCTTTCCATTTATTTTACTGAGGATGTCTGCACATGGACATGCAAATTTATTATCCAGTGTTTACACCAATTACAGCTTTGAGAGACTTACTACTACTGAAAAGGCAACACAGAGACAGACAGAGCAGGGTGAGTAAACTGACTGGAAAAAAAAATTAGCTTTGATGTCTGTGAACCAGAATATGGTTTCCCATTTGTCCCATCAGCCTAGTAAGTTAAAAGAATTTTCTCATCCTGCTGTCTCTGAAGACACTCACCCAAGACAGCTAGTATGTTTTCATCTTATCTACCTGTCTGCTCACATACTTGTCTGACCTCTTATTCAACCGACTGTAGCCATACTGCCTTGCAATTTTATGTCAGTGATCTCCCGCTTCACTGCTAGCAGCTGTCGCAGCCTCAGCGTGTCTGCTCTGGAGTGGTGGGGTCTGAGGTCCAGCTTATGATTATGATCCCAAGCTTCTGGTTCTTCTCTGAGCCTTTCAGAAGCTCAGAGGTTATAATGGGTTTCTTGTTATTCCAGATGCCCTCTTCAGAATGGTATTTCATCATTGACAGCTGTGTTTTTTTCACATTGGGCGGTTGCCTCGGGTACTCAGCCTTGTGCCTACCTCGGGGGGGGCACCCCCTGTCTGGGGGTACACAGCACAAGCCCTTTGCTCTGCAGACATTGACTCTGTTACTGTTGGGAATGGCTCTGCTGACCGTATGTCTATCAGCAGTGGCGTGGGCAGGGAGGCTTTGCGGGTTAGGATCCTTTGGGTCAACGACTGCAGCGTACAGATACGGAGGAAAAGGGGCATCTCACAGAGACATGTTTCTCTTCCCTCCAGAGCATTTTAGAAATGTGAAAAATAGCCAGTAAAGCTCCTACTAGTGGTTGGATTCTTATTGTTCCCTGTGAAGTTAGGTTCTTATTGGGTTTCGATATTATTGTGATAATGATTGTTAAGTTAACAAGACAAATATCAAAAAGAAACAAGGAAATCAAGACAGAAACAGAAGCCTGAGTCAGAGGAATTTTTTTTTTTTTTAAATAGGAATCTGGTCCATACTAGGATATTTCTATTACTATTATTGTTGTTGTCTCTTTTTTTCTAAGCTACAAACACATAGGAAGAAAGCTGCATCTTCCCAGCTATGAAATATGAATAGACTGCTTTACAATCCACATGTGCTGCTGCCCCACCGGGTTCTGATCAGTGGCTGGAGCCCATCTGCAACAAGACACAGGCAGCAGAGATGTCTCTAGTGAATCTCTTATTTTTAAATAGCACTGGAAATAAACACTGAAATCTGGTTTCTTGCCAGCTTGATTCAGAAAGCAGTAGAAGAGTTACAGCAGGTTTAGCCAGGCATTCAGCTATAGATAGGGGTCAGAACAAAGATTCAGATTCAGAGACAGCAGTGGCAGTCACAGAGGTTTTGTGCAGGAAGCTTCTAATTAGTACCTGGAATATTTTTGGGTCCTGTTTTCTCTTGTCATAGAGGCATCACAAAAAGTGTGTATATATATATAAATTTATACATACACACACACACATATATGTAAGAAGAATGTAGTTTTTTACTGCAAATTAGCTTCTGAAAACACAAAGTGATTTTCTAAATCAAACCACCACAAGTAGCTGAGTTATGGTAATTGTCCATGTTGGTATTCTTAACCCACTGCAGAGGTGAGGAAAAAAATGTCTTCCACTGGGCTAGCATGCTTTACTGTGGGTTTTCTGCTAATAAACAGCATGTAGTTATTACAGTTCAGTGTGTAAACAGGAATTTCTTTAGCTACTCTTCTTTACTGGTGGATAAACCTGTTCCCACTGGCATCTCTGGGAATGGCATTTTCCTCCTCTTTTCCAAATATTAAGCAGAAGTCTTAGGATAGAACGCCCAGTTCTCAGTCCATCTGTTTGTGGCTTCTTAAAGCAACTGGGAAAAACGTCTGTCCCCACTAGCTGATAGCCATGAGGTATGAGCAACTGCTCTACGAAGTGTGCACTGGAGGTGCTTTTGTGTGCTTACCCACCTGCGTCTGCATGCCATCAGGCAGGTTTTGTTTCATTTGTGAACGCAGGAGTCTCTGAGGGCAGCAGTGTGGAAACCGTTCTCCTGAAGAGTGTTTAATGTAGGAGCCATGGCTCACCAGTCCCGCATGCCAGAGAGGGTCATAAGATACCTGCCAGGGTGGAAATGGGAACGTAACTATGGGAATGGGGATTTGTAAATACACATGTCTCTTTTTTAGGCTTTCTTCTTTGCAAAAGGGAGCAATGACTGCACGACCTGCAGGACCAATGCTTTCAAAGGTTTTCCTGTGCCTGTTGAGATCCTTTGCCTAAAAGATGTTTTATCCAAGCTTGACACAGGACGTACGATTTGGCCCTTCTGAGAAATTTTTGAGAATTGCAGAGAAAACTGTCACCTTATTTTCTGTGTCTTTTAGAAGGGAGCCTGTCAGTGCTCTCCTGTGTGGAACCTGTCCCTGGGTGAACCGTGCAGAAGAAAGACAAACACTTTTCCTTTTGTCGGGAAGAGGAGCCTTATATAATTCCTCCTCACTGATTGCAGAGATTGGGTGTTCGAAAAGTCCTGTATAATTCATTCATCCTCTAATACGCATCGCTCAGCACTGATGTGACATGGCATTTTTACAAGTGGTGTGGAAGTTCCTGTGGGTTAATTGTCTTGGTGGTCAGGCTGGATTTTGAGCTGCCAGCAACCTTCACCTGGCTTCAGATCAGCACAGCAAGCAGTGGTGTGAAATATCTATGCTTCTTAAGGTCCTACTTCACTGTTTCATTGCTCTTTTTACTGCCGTGAGCTGAATGTTAGCCACTTGGAGAGACATCTACTGCACGTGTTTGGATCGCCTTTAAAGCTGCCTAATTCTCGGTGTTCCAGTCTTTACTGTTTACACTCCAGTGGGGGTACCTCTCCCTGTGCCCCAGCACTTTGCCATTCTCCTTGGAGCTCCTGGGGGCCTTCAGGGAATCATGGAGAAGGCAGAGCGGGCAGGAAGGTGGGCAGAGATGTAGTTACTGTGGCCCCATGTGTACATCTGTGCCAGCTGTGCCATGCTGTGCTATGGAATGGCTGGCACATGCCCAGGCACAGGTTTTGCTCTGTTTTCCCTTCTCTTAGCCCAATATGACTGAAGATCACTAGTTCACTAATACCCTAATGATAGTGTATGCAGAGATGTTTTTGCAGTTTATATAAATGTGTATTTAGTAAATGTTTTGCAGATCACTAGCAGCAGAGTTATGGTACCACACGTTTCAGCTCCTGGGTACTTACTGAATGCACCTTGCTCTGCTGTAGCTGTATTGCTTTCCAAGTGAGACGGATACCTCTGTGAACAGCAGTCACGCCTTGGATCTGCAGTGCAGATGTACCTCTAGTGTGAGAGGCATTAGAGTTGTTAGCATTTCCATGCACTGCATGAATTAACATTACATTCTAGAAGAGCCTCTTAGGATACGGAGAGAGAGAGCTTATAAAAAGGAAATTGACTTTCATGGCATTTTTCATCCCCATAATGATTCTTTCCATACTCAGAACTGGATCCTCATAAGACAAAAAACTGTTTATTTTTAAAATAACAATACGCGTCTTACACACACACACAAAAAAAGAGAAACTACTTCCCCCTTTTTCTCAAAAATATCCCATTCTTTTATATGTGCAAGCCTTTCTCGTAACCACTTTTTCTGTTGGTTAATGGCCTGGTATATAGTATGTTCAATAATTTAAGACTGAGCTAAAAATGGGGTTGATCTGCTTTCTTGGAATACCCTCTGGGAATATGCAGAAGAGAATCGGAGAAGCAATTATTTCATGCCACAGCTGTATATTTAACTGCTTTCTTTCTCACTCAAGTGGCATCTTGCATTCTCACAGCTGAGGTAATGGAGGAAGCTGGGACTCTTAAGTGCATCAGTGAGCCCTGGGAGATGATTAGCATAGCAGCCTGGAACTTATAGCCTTCATCCCAGGCAGTTCTTTGTGTGGACCATTTCTGACAGAAGTGTTCAGCCTTCAGCACACACCATCATGTGTTTATTCAGGTCTTGTTTAAAAAGTTAACTAGTTAATCAATTGATGAAGGCCGTTTCCATACTTCCTCTTTCGTCTCAGTGTGCACGAAGGTGAATCAGGCTGAAACTGTGCTCATTTTTATTTTGAAGGAACAGAGACTGCTATATGATTTGGCTTCTTTCTGTAGCACATCTGTACAGGCTGAAGATAGCACAGACATTGTCGCAAGAGGCTGTTTCCAGCTGATCGGTTCTCCAGTGGTAATACACTCCACATCTCATGTGGGGAACCAACAAATGGCTTGCATAATTTTTTTTGCCTTCTTGGCACTGTCTTTTCCTCCAATCTGCTACAGGCTGGCTCAGTGGAAATGACAGAGCAAAACACGCCTAGCAGCACAAAAAGGGTGCAAGATGCAGGACGCAAAAGGCAATGAAGATCCAGAAGACTCTGGGTCTAGGTGAACGTATACCCCGTGTGTGAAAGAGCATCCTGCTTCCTTGACAAGGCCAGGGCTGGCATTTCAGCCACTCACCTCTGAACGCTGGGACAAGGAGAAATGAAGCTCTGCTCTCTGACACAGCCACACAAAGCTGCAGGAGGACACTTAATCAGTAGATAAGTCAGTTACTGAAAGCAAAATTACGGGGCATTGGAGCCCATGACAGATTACACTGAGGTTCTGACTCCTGTAGGACCTATATATTCAGTGCAAAATGAACTCATGTCAGTGCCATCTAAAGAATAATGCCAGACCAGCTCAAGTCTCTTGAAGCCTCTACAGCTAACAGCGCATACATATACAACATTTTTATAAGGCAGGCAGCCTTACTCTATGCAGGGAATAGGTAGAACAGACGCAGTGCAGGAGGATGACCGTTGGCAACGTGACCACTGTGCATGGTTTCAAGGTAACAATGCAAAATACACAAAAGGGCTTCCAAAATCCTAAGGTTAAAGAAATGTAGAAAAATGCTGAGACTTTTTAGTATAGTTTCTCCCCAACTGCCTCACAGGCTCCTTGTAGACATGTAAGTGGGTAAAATATTTGCAGGTGGAAGGTCGATGTTTACAGCCTGTGTCTCTTCTAAGTTTGCCGGTAGAGTACTGGCAGGAAAAGCATTTTGCAGTGCTAAGCAGCTGAACTCAGAAGGCCTAGTTCTCTTCCACTGGCAGGGAATGTGATGCTTTAAATTTTGCCAATTACTTTTTTATGATCATTGTTAATAAATAATACTGCAAAGACATGATTGCAAGTGGCACACACTGCATCTAAGCTTTTAAACTATTATGAATGCTACAGAGACTCCATCTCCTATATCTTATTCAGCACCTCAGGTTTGCCTGATGAAGCATCATTCTATTTTATCTCAGTCTTGTGCTACACTTTCAAGCTTCAGAAACCTCATGAAGTACTCCCGCATTTCACTGGCGGCAATAAATGGAAGAAAACTGTTCATAGAATATAGCAGGATTAATAATGACACAAATTTGCCAGAGAGGCAACTGAGAAGTCTCCACAGATGGTTGAAGGTGAATTCCCTCATGACACAGAAAGAAAACAATCACCGCAGCATGAAAGATCAGAGGTTCGTTGAGCCCAGCAGCTGAAGGGGGCTGCTTGAGGAAGAGTCAGCTCACAGCAGCGTTTCCCCAGGACGCTCTCCCAGACTGCAACCTTTTCATGCTCAAGGACCTCATCAGAGGTGCTTTTTTTTTTTCCTGTCCCATTTAAGAGCTTCACTGAGTTTATCTTCCATGAGTTTATGTCTCCCCTTAAGCCCATTAGCAAGCATCCTGTTTTTTTCACAGTTTTATTCATGAGACAAGTGAAAAAACAGCTAACTGAGGTTTCAGTTCCAGGCCTCCTGCTTCACAGCCTCTTTTGACAGGAGAGAAGTGGATACCTGCCTTTCACATCACCCACAACTATTTGGGCTGTGTCATAATGTCCCCACTCACCTCTCCCTCAGTCTGAAGCCCTAGTCCTTCAACAGCCTAACAGAAGGAAAGTTTGTCCTTACCCAATGAGAGGATAAAATTGAAAATGCTAGGCAAAGTTGTCCTCAGTATTTCCTCAGTCTTGTTTCAAAAGGACAAACTCCAGAAGGCAGTTTCTTTCCCGTAAAGCTTCAGCTGAACAGTGCCAGATGGGATTGCACTTCCTGAGGTGTTAACAAGGACACGGCCTGTCCTCTCCAACAGCACAGGCCCTACTGCTTTCAGACGGCAATGATTCAGTCTGTGCTATTGATCTGGAAGTGTCAGTTACCACTTGGGGACAAGCCGTTTTATCCCAGGGATATAAATAACAATCTGAGCATACGGGGAAGAGACTGCTCTTGGTCTAGAACCAGCTGCTTCTTTGCAAGCTTAATCTTTAACATCTGGTCCAGCTCACAGGGACCTGCAGTGTGTCCTGACAGTCGATATTACTCCTTCTTATGTTCTTCTTCAGTCTTCTGATATTTAGCTGTTGTAGGGTTCAGCTTAACCTTGTACTCTCGCTTAAAGTAATGGGCTGTCTTGCACCAATGTAGCTGTTAAAAAACATGCACCTTAGTTAAGTTACAGTTCTAAGTTACCTTGAGTAAAGACAGAACAAATCTGGCCTCTGGGCTCAACTGAACTCATAAATGTGGTCATTGAAAAGTGCTTCTTTGTCCAATAAGTTATCAGCTACAAGCTCAGAAACAATCTAGGCGGCTAACAAAAATTGCCATCAGCATTCAGCTACCCTGTACCTTGGGAGAGGGAATAAACGGGGGCCTTGTGAAAGTCTACAGCTAAAACAGTACAATTTCAGGCACAGAATCCATAGTGCATTCCCCAGAAACTGTAATAAAAGTACTTTGTGTCTTACAAGAAAATATAACTGTAACGTAAAATTGGCCACACATTTGCTATGCTTACTTGCTGTGTCTGTACATTTACTTGTTGCATGCTTCTAACATCATTTCTTTGGACAAATGGTCACTTTGAGAGAGAGAGGAAGTATTGCTGTTCGTGTGCTTTTTTGACCTGGCACATTTGCACAGGGATGTGTGCATTTATTACAAGCATGGTATTCATACTCCAGTTCTTACTGCACAACTCATTTCTTGGCATAGTATGAAAGCTTGCATTCACAGGGAGATGTGAAGAATCCAGGATGATTCCAGGATTTGGGAAACAGGTGAGAAAGGAGAAAGTAAAAGTATGTTTTACTGATCTTTAAAGCTTAAGGTTTGAGTTAATATTGCTGAGAAATTCCCATTGTGTTAAGAGAAGTAGAGGTTAAGTCATCTTGGCATGGTCTGAGCTAGATCTAAATAGTTCTTCATTTAACCTTCTCAAACTACAGGGGGACTTTTTGTTTGTATCTCCGTTTTTAGGCCTGAAAGCTATAAAGAATTAGACTAAAACTGTGCATTTAAATAATTTGTTATTATGTATCCCACAACACACTTCATCTAATCTTTTCACTATAGAGGTGGGAGACAGTATACTCCTCTGCCAGGCAGCATTTTAAATTCTGCACCATTTCTGCATGTGCACAGACTGCCCGGGTGTGTCTATCTCCTTCGACGGCAGGATGGCAGCGTATGTAGCCCTTGGCACAACCGAAGGGACATTTTTTCCCACATGAAGGGCCAGCATACCCACCAGGTGGGTGTTTTGGGGTATAACATAGGGATGAAGGCCGTCCCAAGCTGGAAATCCTTTCTGTGCTGGCAATTTCCTAGCTTCACTGTGTTGAAGAAGGTTGCAATAAGTGCAGATGTGTCCAGAAAGCGCCCACCACAGGGGCTTTCTCTGAGTACAGGGTGGATAGGTATTGTAGACATCAAGGTCCTTCAGACTCCAGGGGGATAAGCAGATTAAGGGTGTTACTGCAGGCTGGAAAGGTGTACCGACCCTCTAGGTTTTAAAAAATCCTGAAAGCTTTTCTCCTCGAGATCTGCTTTCCCTGCAGAGGCACCTGCTCCTCGCAGATGTCGGGATGCAGCGACATCCACAGCCTTTTACCACCACCCAGTGGGGACCACGGGCACAGCCCCGACTCGGAGCCGACGAGGTGCGGCTCTGCGGAGCCCGGTCCCACAGCCTCGGGGGCATGTTCAGCCCGCCGGGGGCTCGCATAGCTCCCGTTAATATTAACTGGGCATACGTGCTTGCACGCAGAGAACAACGAGGCTCATATTTAAAAGTGAGTTTCCCACATATCTTTTTCATGTGCAGTTGCTGCACATGAAGCTTTGATTGTTGTTTTGGGGGTGAGGGTTGGTTGGTTTGGTTTTGCTTGCTTGTTTTGAGTGTGGTGGTTTTTTGCTTTTTTATTTGTTTTTTAATGTACTTACTCCTCGAAAATGTAACTGGCCTTTGGAACTTCAGATGGTTAATTGGCCTGGAGACAGATTTCTAAAATTTTCAGTTATTCAGCAATGAATTGTATTAACCGGTTGTTCATTCTGTAGCCTCTTCTTGGGCTAAGCTGTAAAAATGGGAAGCTACTTCAACAGTCCCACCTGGAAGCCATGTGTACTAAATGCAAACACAGGACTGTATTTTCTTGCTGGTTGCTACCCTTCTCTGGTGGTTAAGGCACTCACAACAGCTAGGTGGTTACTCATCTGCCCTAGTAAACAGTGAAAATCAGTGATGAGCTTGGGGCATTCTGCAGACATCTCCCACAACAATAAGTTTGCACAAAACACTGCCCCTTCACCAAAACACCTCTGCTCTGAAAGCTGCCTTGCAGTAGGCTGCACCAAAGGCATTGCACTGGTCTATATGTAAAGCCTGGTAGCCACAGTAATAAAAATGATGTCTTAGAAAGATTTGTCCTGACTTCTTTAAAGGAAGCTGCCCAGATGTTCTGGCAGCATATGGGAACCATAAGGAAAGTAAGAATGGTCATATCACATCAGATCAAAGGTCTATCCGGTTTAGTGATTCTGTTTCCAAGTGTAACCAATAGCAGATGCCTCAGGAAGACTGTAACAAAGCGTGTGCTGGTACTTTTCCAGACTGCTCACTCATACGCCACAGATTTGGGGCTTACTGATCTCTGATCCTGACGGAGTGCGTTGGCATTTTGTAGTCCTCTGTACTTCAGTTTCTCTTCCCTGCCATGAGTAAACTTCTAAAGCTCGTCTGAGTAAAGTCTGAGTAAAGGAGTTCCAGTTTGATTGTATCCTCTTGGCTCCGAAGCCCTTAGTTCCTGTTTTCATTTGATGCTCTCTCTGCTGCATTATTAGAAGAGAAATTAAACAAGCTCCTTCTCTGGCTACAGAAGATGTTATGGATTTCTTTTATACTCCCCTTTTCCTTCCCTTTATGGAGTGAAGCACCTAAGCAAAGAGTTTCACACATGTCGAAACCATCATACCTAGGATCATCATTGCTACACTTTGTTTTACTTTTCCTAGCTCTTCTGTACCTGTTTTTGAACTGGGGGACCAGCCCAGCCCAGAAATTTAATTAGGATTGTGACTGAATTGACAAACTGCATGGAACAAATGGAATTCATTCCTTTATGGAGGGGTATGTAGAGCTAACAACAACAAAAAAAAAGGTGTGTGGTGGGCAACCCGGTACTCCAGGTATTAAACCACAACCTAAGGAAAGTTGAAATGTGGAAGGTGTGAAAGCAGCTTAAAGCTTCCAATACACAAGTAAGTGTAAAAGAAACACTGAAATGCTGAAATAGGAAAATAAAACACACAAGAAAACTATTTTCTGGGATGCTATGTTTATGTCTCAAGTCTGCATTGTGACACCACTTCATATGTAGCAGGTTAGCACACCTATAAAACTACTTTATACACACAGGTCCACCCCATCTGACAGAAGATGATTACACACAGTGAAGCACACAGGAGTTACCTATTTGTTATACAGCTGAGTCCAAAGCTTCTTTCTTGTCATGGCATATTTTTGGCTTTAAATGGAACACCATGGTTCTGAGATAAGTGTTTCGGTGCACAGATTGAAACCATTTCCCTGTAAGTGCTGGCTGTTTCCAAAGATGCTTCTTTGTCTTCTTGGCAAGTACCAAGGCACCTAGCAATATCACACTTCTAAAATTGAAACTGCTGGGGTAGTTTCTCTTACATTTACTCATTTGCTTTCTTTTATTTAATAGAAAAATATCAGCTAAACAGGCAATACTCTATGCTGAAAAAGTAGACCTCTACCATGTCAGGAAAAAAGTAATTCCCTTGGGCTGTAACTCAAAAGATGCACCTTGCACATCTTACTCTTGGTTTCAGGAACCTGCTTAATATTGTCAATCCGTAAGTGACATAATGGAGCCTTTTGGAAGCAATGTGCCATCCCTGCCCTGTTCCAGCTGCAAGGGAAGGACCTTATTCCTACAGTCATATGTGCAAAGTTGGGCACTTTGAGGAAGGTTGTTATAAAAACATCCAAATAACAAGACCCCCCCTCCTCTCCTTGCCCTTGAGCAATATTTGATGCTAGAAAATACTAGCTTCCTCTCTTCAGTCCTATTGGACTGTTCCCTGCAGGATTATGCAAAACGTACCACCAAGAGCTGCCACTGAGAAGGGAAATATCTGAGCTCAGGGAGTTAATAAGGGGATGTATCTGAAGTGAGACATTAAAGGCTTGAAGGAGCAGACATGTCTTTCCTAACTACAGGATTTGAGGCACTATGGAGGAAAATGGGCACCTAACATCATTGGGAAACAGATAAAAACTAGACAACAGAGGAAAACTCCATGAGACAAGAAACATGGTACCTTCCAGAAAAAAACTATTTCATAGAACTGGATCGGAGAGATTAGTTATACAATAAAACGACCTTAATATCATGTGCAAGGTCAAGACTAGTTCACATCTAATTTCCAGGGTTATAATTTCAACTACCAGCAACTTCACAATGAGGATAATAAATTCTCAGTATTCTCAACTTGCAAAAAATCAGTGTAATTGAAAATAAAAAATAAAAAAAGTAGGGGTAGAGGAGTGGGAGGAAGGGTATCTTTCTTTGCCAAACAAATACAGTATCAGAAAGAAGAGATATGAAAGGAAAAGGGATATTCCTGCGTATCTTTGGCTCACAGTCTTTTCACTGACTTCCCTCCAATGAAATAAGTTTATTTGAAGGAGACCATGCTGCCAAAGAGCTGTGAGCTCTAGAATGGCCAAGGCAGCGCAAGCAGAGAACAGAAGGCATACACTGGTGGGGAGAACCAGAAGGTGGTAATTCTTCCAGTGCTTGTAACATTTGTGATCAGCTGCTGGCCGGGGAAAGGAAAGATTTGTTTTGCAAGATCTGTGGGTGCAGGGAAAAATTAGGGAGCTGAGACTGATCTGTTCTGAAACTGTAAGTTGATCTCTTATGCCCAGGATCAGACTTCCTAACTCCAAAATGCATTTGTCTTAGTCACATGGAAAGATGGGAGAATTAAAAGAGTAAAAGCTTATACAGCAATAAAACACGCATAGGCAGTCAGGCCTGAGAAGTGTGAGAACCCTGGCCATCATTCCATTACCTATGTAGATGTGTTCCAATTGATAAATAACTTAAATGTACTTAAGGTAGTATCACTCGCATGCTTAGCTCAGTGTCTGTCTGTGTTGAACAGTGATTTTCAAAAATGTAATATCTTGTACTGAAATGGACCACTCTTTGTAAAGGTACTACCAGTACAGGCAAGGCATATACTTCACTTTTTTTGATTCATAATGAACCGTGTTAAGAGACTTATTTCTCAAGCTCTGGATAAAAAGAATGTCAAAATGAGCCCAGATATCAGTGCAATTGTGCTATGTGACTTTCCTGCTCCATCTCTTATCCGGTGTTTAGAGAAGAGTCAGTGCATTTGAGGGGGGAGGAGGAAGGAGGGGAAAGGAGCGTTTATGTTGTCTGAGACACTACAGCCAAACAAATGTACATCCTGACTGATTTAAAAGGTAATTTAGTTTGTAGCTTTTCACTCAGCACCTGGCAAAAGATAAACCAGAATAAGACATTAAAGAAAGTTCATTATGAGCACTTCAAAACTCTCCTCCCTTCTCTGTACTGTCTTCCTCTAGGACTTTTTGTATAATAAATGTCCTCATCTTTGTCTTCAAGGGGCTCCTGCTTGTCTGAGACACAAAAAAGTCTCCAGGGGTCTGTGAATGGCAGGCTGAACTTTCTGAGTTGCTAGCTGGGGGTTGAGAAGTGAACGCCACTGTAAACCAAAGACTCACCCCTACAGATTTGTTAATGCTGTTGTTTCACCAAGACTGAAGCTAACACACAGCACACACATGTAGTGATTATTGGAGGGCAGGTGAATCCTGATTGCTCAGTACCACCAACTGCTCTGGGATTATGTAGTTTTTTTATTGAGTTCCTCTCCGAGTGAAAGATGTTTATTGACATTAATGTTGATAGCACAGAAGAAGACAAAAGGCATGGTATGTGTATTATGCTATTCCTAGCTATGCACCCTAGCAGGAAGCACTGTGTAGCACAGTGGAGACGTAAGAGGTGATACAGAAGTCCCATATTGCTGTTACTGGCTCTTGCAAGACAGTCGACACCAGAGCAGGCTATTCTGGATGAAAGGAGAAGGCAGGATAAGAAGCTGAGCTGTTAATGCCAGCTAAGACACTCCGGTGCTACGTTCGCTGCGTGAGAATAGAGCAAAGCAGAGGTATCTGCCTCAAACACGCCTGTCACCAGAATAGCCAGGTGCCGAGACCCGGAGCTGCCATTAACACAGCTGTGCTATCTCCTCCCACGCAGCCTGGGGGATGTAGGCACACTGATTACAACGTGCCGCTTTTGGAAAGCCTCATAAAGCAGGTCTGCGTTGCCCAGAGGTATGCAGACCAGGCTAGACTAAAGTGCAAAGGTTAACGGTTTTGCTGATTAGAGCAGCCGTAATCGAGTTAAGGACCACGCTTGTTATTCACTTAAGGCTGCGCTTGACTTGAATCACATGCTAGTCAGTGTGTGGCTCTCCCCTTATCTCTGCCAGAGGCAGGGTAAAAAGCTCCTGTTACCTTATGAGCGCTTGTGAATATCTTCCTGTTTTGAGCCATCCCAGTGTCATAAGGCCACCAGACCCCATCTGCCAGAGCACCTTCAGATAACTCTCTTCAGATGTCTACAGGGAAAGTGTCAGCGCTAACACAAACATACATAAAATGGGTTTTCACAGAAGACGTGTGATCCAGCAGTGGGGAGCGGGCAGGGTGGCTGGAGAGAGAGGGCTGTTGAAGTCTCTAATGAGCAATGGCTTCTCCAGGGAGGAGGAAAGGGACAGGTGAAAAGTTGCAGGCAGACTCACCATCCCTTGATGAAATTACAGCCATGAACCCTAAACTAAGAGTTTGTTTCTTACATGGAAGTAACAAAAGAAGGAGATACAACGCATTGCAGCCACTGTGACTACCACTGTCCGTTCCTGGATATCTCCCTGTTCATGCAACTGGGAACAAAACACCAGATTTTCTTTATTGCTAATATGATTACTAATAATGCTTTCCTTTTTGAAACGTTAAAAAAAGAATAAAAATCTTCAAAATTTCCCATTTTGTTACCAACTGGATTTTGGCAGTAGTTGAAAAGTCATGTTTTTAAAATAAAAGTAGGGGGTTTAAAATGGTGATTTCACCACTTTCTCCTGTATCAGTTTTCATTCTGTGCATGCCTATGCTTTGTATATAAAGAAAGAGAGAATTTAGCTTTCCTGATTTATATTTAAACACAGACTTCCCTGGAGATACTGAAAGACAGGTTCTGACTGTCTCCCACCAGTTTTAAGATCTTCTAAAACTAGAGATTTAAGATTTTGGATTTAAATGAACATGGAACCAGACATTTATATACATACACACAGATACAGAAGTAAATGAGCACATATCTCTGCCCATAAATACATACTATGTGTTAATAAGATATTAAAATATGTATATTTCAGATTGCTTGAAAATTATTGCCATGATCATAATGATTTAGCAGCTCCACTCTAAACAGTTCTTGCCTTGATTGTTTATAATTTGATATGACAGTACAAACCTGTGCATTATTTCAGTGGTACAATTTTTTTTTTTTGCTTTTATATACTTTTTAATGATTATTCTACCCCTTTCAAATTGTGCTTTGGCATCAAGGCACTCATGATCTAACCAGCTTTCTGTTATGCTAGCAAATAAATTCTTAAAAGACATTTTTTTCTTATAATAACTTATAATAGTCTATTCATAGCTAATTTATCTCCATCCTTTCATGCCAATAGCTTAGAACACCCAGTATGTATTTCACTATGCCTATCTATGTTGTCTTTTGTTCTCAGCGATACTGATTTCCTGAAACTGACTGAGAGCTGCTTCTTCTTGTAGACACCAGGTGATGACAGCTCTGAAGGATGTAGATGAATCCTTGGGAAAAGGAAAATGGAAGCCGTCAGCTAACATTTTAGCTGGTGGTTCTGAAAAGGAAGGTAGGCACATGTAGAACTCCATCTGTTTCAAACTAGTTTTAGAAAACCTCCACAGCAGATCTTGCCTTGCAATGGACTTTTTTGGTGATCTGCACGTTACTACTGCCTACAATGGTTTTATGATATGGCTTATTCTTCAAGGGCACTGTTCACTGTTGTAATAGGCAAGCAGCCTACACTGCCAATAGTGTTGTTACTTGAGCAGATCATCAGGAAAGTAATGACCATCTAGACAGGGAGTTCAAAGAGCTCCTTTATAAGCATGTTGATCCCTTACGTTATCTTCTTGCAAAGCCCAGCAATGCAAGGGAAACTGGGAAACTATCTCCAGGTTTTATAGTGGTCTTGGTCATTCTAAGAGTCATTTCCTTCTCTTTCAGGGATATAAAGAGGCATATATTATGTGGGCAGAAGATTCTGTGTTCTGGTCAATAAGATAGGCCACAGAGGTCAATGGCATTCAGGCAAGCCCGCCTGAAAGCCCCTATAAATTTTCAAAGGTGAGGGAGGAAGATTTAGAGACTGGATGTGTTCTGTCTGTGCAGGAGGGAAGATAAAATGCCGCTCGGTAAAGGGGAACGGAATATTAAGTCCCATAAAAACCTTAAGAGGCTATACAGTCTCCTCAATGGGAGAAGAATTTTGCCCACCCAGGTTTTATTTTACTGCAGTACTGCAGGGACACATAAAAAGGCACTCAAAAATAATGCTTAGAACACAACTGATCCACCAAGACAAAAACTAAAGCTTTCTTTCAACCTCCTCTTCTGCCCCCATTCCTCTTTTGTCACCACCTATTTTGATGCCACACCTTCAGGAAAGGGAGTTTGTTACTGACACAGCGATGAAAACTCCCATCATTCTTCCTTTCCAGATGCTTCCAAATCAAAGTTGGCACAGGCCCAAAGAAATACTCACATTCTCACTCTGCTTAGGAACAAAAGTACTATTTTATGAGCCATGAATCCAGCTTAGGTTATTCCCTATGTTTCATAAAAACTATTCCTGTCAGAAAACTCTTTGGAACTCTCTTCTATAGCAATACAGTACGGCAGGCCATGAAACATCTGGACTAACTCAGCTGGATATGCAAGGAATAAAATATCCCTCTCTTTTTCTATATAATTTCTATAGAATAATACTGGATATTTAAAATCGATTTACATATGTATATCTAATAACACATGTGTTGAAGCAGTGCAAAGAAAACAGAAATGTTTGGCATGCAAGGAGGTGGAGAGACTCTTTTTTACTTTACTGTGCTTTGGAGCATGCCCAATCCACTTTTCATCCATATATCCTGAAGTCCTAGTCACCAGAATAGTTTTGCTGACATTTTTCACAGTGAAACTGCGTCCAAGAGAGAATTACGAGATGTTGCAAAACCTGACTTGAGCAATAGAAAGAATAGGAAATTGAACTCAGGTTTTCAGAGTCCCAGGCAATGTAATCCCACCAGACTATTGCCTCATATTTTGATAATTTTGATTTTCCTCTGAAACCTGTGGTCTCCCTAAAAAACATTTAAGTCAGTACCAGCTCGTAAGCCAGTCCTGCAAATGTATGCAAAAGCTCCTTTATAATCTCTAGCAGTCAAAGAAGCATCCAATATAATCTTGGGACCTGCTCGGTACCTTTTCTAGGATCCAGCCTTAGCATTACAAGAAAAGGCACTGCATTGATCTGCATTTTCTGTGTTTTTTCAGGGAGCTGGTAAGTGTAAAGTTTCCATCATCTTCAGCAATAACAGGAAAATGTTCCTACAAGGTAGCGTCCAAGCCATTTCATATTTGCTAAATCTATTGACTTGTCATTTCTTCTTTGCTTCTTTTGTTTACTTCTCAACACATACCAGGGCCAATGCTTGTTGCTTTCTGATCAGCCGCATAACATTTTAAAACTTTTGAGGTTGCTCTCTGGCAAGGTAAAGCGTGGGCTGCAGAGATACAACAAAGGTGAGGGAATGATGAGTGAGAAAGGGCAGAACCACAGAATGACAGATGGGAAATTTGGGACACACTTTTAAAAATCCATAGTTTCCAGGACTTTGCTAGGAGACACAGCTGAGGAGTTTCCAAGCAAAAGGGAAGTGCATATGCACATGCTACTCATATGCTGTAGGTTAAGACAGGTCTCACAGACTTTTTGTTAGGAAAAATTTGGAGGTGGCCAATGCATTTTTTTTTTTTTTGCCCCCATCTCTGTGGCTTTGTACAGGGCAGAAGGTGACACTATTTGGATACCACTGGCTCCTGGTACAACTTTGAGCCTACTTTTGGAGCACTGATGGAAGGAAGCTATGTCAAACCTGAAAGTATTTGCTATCTTACCAAACTTTCTCATTTTAAATGGAGAGATAAGTAGGGATGCAGACCAAGAAAAGGCCTCTTTTTCTCACTGTGGGGAATTACGGTTGATGTACATATTACACATACATCTAGCTAAATAGCCCAGAGAATCACTTTCTGTCGGCAGACCATTACATGTTTGGGATATCAGTAGAGGCTTAGAACAAAGAGGAAAAACAAAAACTAGAGAATCAGGGTCAGAGGGAACAGTAGTGTAAGCAATAGACATGGATCTTTGTGTTTGTTGCCTCTTATGAATAAACTATTTTAGAATGATAAACGTCCTACACAGAAATACATATATCATGGAGAAAATACTGACAGAATGACGCAGCATGTCTTGGTCCAGTTTCCCCTGAGCTTTTCCAATATCATTTACAGATGTGAATTTGAGATCAATATTTAAAATGTAAAAAAGAACCACATTTTGGGGAAAGGGAGACATACAGCTGAATGCCCTTTCCCCCAGCTACTTTTCTTTGACTTAAAGAATCAGAACACCACCAGAGAAACATTTTGTTCAATACAGTATGCATTTGTGAGAAACAAGCAGGAGGGATGGTAAATTGCAAAGCAAGGTCAGAACAATTTTGCTTCCAATTTCTCTGAATAGGTGACAATATTTTTTCTTTTGTAAAAGAAAAGAAGGAAGGAAACTTTTTCTTCAAAAATAAAAATACAGAGAGCGAGGCACAGCAGTATTTCTGCGAGGGTTGTCAGAAAATAAGAAGAATGATCCATTCATATTGCTCTTTGAAGAGCTGAAATATCTGCATGCATTTCAGTTAAAGGCATTGTGTTCTGTGAGGAATCTTAGTTCTTTGTCTTCAAGAGGCTTACACTTTTCTTCTGTTTCCTTCAACTTGTAGGTAATAGTAACCTAGTTTCCTAGGTGGGAGTAACCCAACCAAACATGCACGGCACACTTTTCCACATGGAACAGTTCAGGTTGCCTGATTTGAAAAGGTAGACAGAAAGGTAGATGGCAAGCAGCACTCTTGCAGACAATTCATTACTTTATCATTTATTATTTTGCATTAACTATTCTCATAGGTGATAAATTATAATTTAATGGCATCTGTTTCTCTCAAATCTCTGAAGTGAGTAGGGGTGAAATACTAGAAAGCATATAGCCAAGGCTGAATAAGATGGATCTGAGCTCTATGAAAGGAAATTTGTTCCCTCCAGTCTTGGACCCTCGTAGAGTGCCAAGGAGGCCTTAAGCAATTTTAGAACAGGTTTGCTAGCATAGCATGACTGGATAATTTGTAATGTCCAAGCTTCCTGAATGTTAAGTTCTTCCAGGACCCTATCCCCTGGTTATGAAATCTCTCATCTAAAGGATTATGCCTCTGTAAAGGGAGTAGGAGCTTATGTTAGGATAATCTGCAGAGTTGGTGTGTCAGTTTAGCTTGTGCCATCCCTTACATAGAACCTATTTGTTAATATAAAATAAATCTAAATTCTAGAATTAACCTAAATTCTAGAATGAATCTAAATTAACCCCATAACAACTTCTAGTAATCTATCCAGTCTACCTGTAAAAAAACGTTTTGTCATACCTCGTCAAGTCTAAATTATTTCTTACTGTACTATGAATAATCTGGACATTGAATAATTAAATGTAAAAAGGGCTTTTTGCTTCAGCATGTATCTTTCCAATGTTGCTGCATAACAAACTGAAAAATACAGTTTTCCAGAACACAGCATAATTATGTCAAGATTTGAGTCTCTGAGCACTGGAAAAATCACCAAGAAGTGAACAGTTCACCCACTCCCTGGGAAACATGACAATAAGGTTTGTAACCAGACAATTTCTCTACTGTAACATACATATATTTGAAGTGTCCCACATTGCTTTTGTTTGTTTGTTTGTTTCTCTTTCACTATAACTCAGCATAACATTAATTTCAAATCAGTGTTTCAAATTCAGGGGTAGAAACAACTAAGTATAATTTTCTATGCAAGCCTGGAAGCAAGGTGAAAAGCAGTCAACAGTGTCAAAGTCTGTCTCTATCTACCTGTGACTGTGGTCCAAGACCTCTAAAAAGCATGGGCATTTTTCCACAACTAGTGGAAATTAATATGTCATAGTAAGGAATCAGTGTTCGACTTCTTTCAGCCTGAACAATACAAACATCAGGATTCGTGGCTGCAAACGTAAGGGACACTGTAAAAATCCCACAGCTCTACCTAGTCCTATACTGATGTGTACAATGCTTGTTCAGGCACCTCATACCACATCACGAGATCCGAATGCTCCGTCTTTGATAAATTATGCCCTTAAATTGGGGGCTGAAATTCTTTTCATGTAATAGTGCTGGCTCTGAATACTGCAAGCCCAGTTATTAGAAATTATATTAAGCAGTGCCATAGCTTTATGTTTTTGGCAAAGTATTTCCTATTTTCTGCTGGAAAAAAACCCATGAAGCTACACTTCCAGGCACTTCACTATGATGACTGTATGCACACCATATAACCGGAACTTAACATGTGACAGCTACTTTGTTGATAAACACTTGAAGTCTACCACAGTCAGGGTGTTTTCTGCCAAAATAAGCCCAAGCAAATTCTTGTCTCTTGCAGAATTTTTAATGGATGAGAAACTCCAGCCAGGGTGACTTAACAGTTGAGCAAATATAAACAACATGTGGGGGCCGGAGAAACTGATTCATTATTTTGGACAGAAAACAGCAAAAAGCAGTACCTCGTCCAGCTATGCTCCAGGACGTGCTGGCAGGGTGAAATTCCAGATCCCCACTTGCCCAGCTGATTTCCACAATGGTTTGGCTTGGTGTGGCATTGTAACAAAGCAGAACCTAGTACAAGCCCTTCTGTACCACGACAGTAGCTGTTAGATATCTCAAAAACCCATGTACCACTCTGACTTTAAACAATGCAAGCACACACGCAAAACAAACGTGTGATGGCATGCTGCACAGAGATAAGTATATCACTGATCTCAGCCCCATTCCCAGTGGAAAAATATGTTTGTCACAAAAAAAAAACCAACCAACCACTACAATTCTGACTAATTTGTGCCTTTGTTGGTAGTTTCTGGAGACTGAACAGGCCCTGAATGGACCTAGATGTTCTCCCCAGACTAGCACTGAAGTGAATTAAAACTGTGGAAACCATTACATTCTCCTGTATCTTGGCCTTTGGACTTGTCTTTTGTCCCCCAACCCTCTGTGGCTTGCATTGTCTTTCAAAAATTTTAAAAAAAAGCTACTCTTTTCAGTGACCTCAACATGAGATGATGTATATGTAGAATCAGAAATGGGGAGACAAGGTTCCCACTGTTTCCAGGCTCTTAATCGCTATGTGTTGTGTAAAAAGCCACGAAAATATTACCTCCTTTTACCAGCAGAGGACGGTACCTCATCTGCTTAAATGAGACCTGCTGCCTTGGCAGTCACTAAGGTTTCCCTTGCAAGGCAGTGAGTGATACTTGCTCCGCCTTCTAGAGGTTCAGGAGAAAGTAATGTGGCAAGATTATCTCATATTGCTTCTCCTGCATTCAGTCCCATACCATGTGGATCTCAGACAGCTGCTGGACTGCCCATCACCTCAATAGCTGGAGCCCCCCAAACTCCCACAGTGCAACTATGAAATCATGTGTGGTGACACAGAGAGGTTGTTGAGGCCCCATCCCTGGGGTTGTTCAAGGCCAGGCTAGACGTGGCCTTGGGCAACCTGGTCTAGTGGAGGGTGTCCCTGCCCATAGCAGGGGGGGTGGAACTAGATGAACTTTAAGGTCCTTTCCAACCTGAACCATTCTATGATTCTATGACACAGAGATCTTGGCCCGTAAAGTTACTCACTTACTTACTTACTTTATTTACTTTAGAGGGTTTTATTCATTCCATAAAAGGTTTTATGTTGTGAATTCAGTGCATGAAGGGATACTAGGCAGTATGGAGGCTCATCTCTCTCTCTGCAGAAGAGCGATGGCATGGACCATAAAGTCTGTGGTTTAGCATCCAGTTCTGAGGAAACATGTGCGTGCACTACCATGGGACGTGGGATCTAAACAGCAACAGGGCCAGTTACTTCCCATGAATAATTATTGGGCAGTGTTCTATATTATGCACGGATACTTCACTTCATCCAACCATTTTGCACTCAGACAATCATTCTCAGCCCACCACAGCTATATGGCTCATATTTATGTATTTGACATGCTTCTTAGCACACACATGTGACCAATGTACTCTTATTCTCACATGGGATCTGACTCAGGCAGAACTAAAGGCAGGGTTCACCTCACCCTCACATCAGCTATTCCAAAATTAGGGTTGTCCTACCTCAGTGAAAGTAACATAGGCATTTTCAGGTGGCAATTCATCCTAATGATAGGAAGCATTTGTACTGTAAAGTAATTCCTCTCTGGGGCTGCTTCTCACTCTCTCTTCGCTGACAATTAAGCCAAGAGAACTCGCTCAGACCAGACATTTCATTTTCAAACACATAAAATTGGCAGCATTAATCTTGCCTTGTCCAGCATCTCACAGGAAGTTTGTCGTGCCGCAGTCAGCCGAGGGTCCTCGAGGCTTAACCACTGAGCTATCCTAAACCTTTCCTTAGTAATTGCCTGATACATGCAAGTTGCCTTAGACAATCAAGCCAAATGATATAGTATGGGAATATATTACAAATCATGTGCAAGGAAAGCTACTGAGATAGGTGCATTTAAAATAATTTTACGAAGTCGGAGCTCCTTGGAATTCATTCTTTCCTCATTACTCCTATCATTGATACTAACTTATTTCTGAATAAAGAATGTGGACTGGGCCTCTGCAATAGCATAAAATGAAAACCACATTTTATTCCCATTTGTATGCACTTTCAGTGTGTTTATAAAAGCTACTGAATTTATACACCCAGAGTTTCACTTTAGCTATGCATCAATACAAACAGAAATAATGGCTTTGTTTCCGCAGTTTTAATTCACTTCAGTGCTGGTCTGGGGAGAACATCTTAGTCCATTTAGGGTCTGTTCAGTCTCCTGAAACTAGCAACAAAGGTGCTAATTAGTGCGACTTGTAGTGTTTTTTTGTGACAAACATATTTTTCCACTGGGAATGGGGCTGAGATCAGTGATATACTTATCTCTGTGCAGCATGCCATCACACGTTTGTTTTGCGTGTGTGCTTGCATTGTTTAAAGTCAGAGTGGTACATGGCGCTACTGCCAATCTCCTTAGCTTGCAATTTCCTTCTGAAACACAGTTCATCACAATACCCCACAACAATTTATTGTGGGTTTTTTATTTTTATAATATAATTGCCAAAAAAACAGAGCAGTAAAATAAGTGAGATTTGACAACTAGCGTTGTAATTTTTAAACATGGAAACTTTTTTAATGAGCACAGTTTAAGTAATATTAAGTTAGGCAGTCACCAGTTTCTTCCTAAAACTCTATGTCATTACGGGTACTTCAGCGGCCGAGTATTAGCAGAATCCTTTCTTTGAGGTGTCTAATACCCTCACTGTAACACTGCAAAAGGACATGTTAGAATCACTCCCTTCTCTGTAATAAAAACAAACTAAACCAGCCAAGGATAGATTATAAGGATGAACAATCATACTAAAAACTCAGGAGAAGTGAGGGATGGTGGAGAGAACAAGCAAAAATCCAGATCCTTTCACACTCCACAGAACTGAAGTGCCTCGCAGACTGTGATATAATGAGAGATGTGGCACCTTGCCAGTCACTATTGTTCAAAATTGGGATGGAGACACTTCAATATTTCTCACACTGAGAGTTTTCAAATAAATTTGGCGATTAAAAAAATTACCACATTTCAGCCTGGACTGAGCTGTCTCTGATAGCTGAGCTGTATTTGTGAAACACAAGTTTTCCTACTTGAATTCAAGTTAGTGTTGCTGAGGGAGGTACATTGTGAGCTGTGTTCAGCTTGACTAAGAGAGGCCAACTAGAGGTGAAGGCGACATTTATAGGGTTGATTAAAGAACCAAAGATACCATCTCCTCTTTTAAACTAACAGAAATTCTACCTTTGCGTAGTTGAAAAGCAGGCCACTTAAGAAAACAGGCCACTTCTGGCTTCTTAGCAGTATAGGAAATACTGAAATTTATTCGTCCTAGAAAGAAAGGCTGGGGCTTTCCTGCCATTGGAAAGGGAAAGTAAACGTAGAGGAAAGGCACGGGAGAGAGATAAGAGGCTGCGGTGGCTGTTTCAGTGCTCGGAGAAAGCCTAAACCTGTAAGTCAGAGACAGCCATGCATCAAACAGTTTCTTGCTATGGACAGCATCCCTAGTTACTGTCCTGTCCCAAGGGATGAACATTACCTAAGGCAAGTCTAGAAATATACATCATACTTACAGTCCCTTTAAAGTCTTGCCATTTTGGTTACAGCTCTGTTTTAATGAGCCTGGACCATCTGGCATTAACTGGGGTGTTTAACCACCTCATGAAAACCAAAACTCATGAGCCTGTATGTTTTACACATCTGAAGTGTTCCCAAAGCCAGTATGTAGCAGTGTTTTTTGCTGTTAACCTTGAGGAACAGAGGTGCCCTTTAGTGAGTTTGGTTTGTTTTTCTTAAAAATTCAATAGCTTTTGTTAACTGGACCTTTTCTGTTTCAGGGCTCTCTCATGTCAAGTATCCTCCATCTGCAGTTTCCAGACTGGGGGAAGTCCAGCATTCATGTAGATATTCAAAAGGCAAGATAAACAGGTAAGGGCTATGAAATACTCAGAAGTAAACGAGCATTGGGCTTCTCTGTCCTGATTCAGCAAGGCATTTATATTCATGTTCTATGCAGGAGAGTTGCATGCTCATATGGAGAACACCTATCCTTGTACTACAGTCTTAAGTGCTTTTTTAGTTTCCTTGATAATATTACCAAAAGGAAAAACATGGGCCAAAGTTGTATTTGGCTTTGAAGTATATTGCATCATTTACTCTTTGTCAGCATAGGTTCTTGTTCGAAATGAAATTTGTGAGGAAGCTTGCCATCAGCAAACAGATGACATTTAGATTTTTTTTAAAAGGATGCACCAATTCAAATTATTTTCCAGTCCTTAATTGGAAGAAGCCAGTAGGGGCAACATGCTAAAATGATGAAAAGTCATTTGGAAAATCGAAATTAGCACATTCTGAAACAAAGCTTTTAAAACAGCAAGGACAGATATATCTATTATTTACCTG
>NW_009649951.1:4579314-4597900 GCF_000708025.1 Charadrius vociferus
GGAAAGTTTTTCACTCAATGAGATATTCAGCTCTGAATTTTTTTCCCGGATAATCAGGCATTAGAAACGTTAGCTACAGAGGCCAAAATGCTAGAATTCTTTGTGTTTATACCAAGATTACCTTTCTGACAAAATCTAGCAAGGAGCATCAGTCAGCATATTGACGTGTCAGTAATGTCACAAAAAAGGATGCTGCAAGTGGAACAAGAGCCTCAAAAATTGCATAGTCTATCCCTTAATGAACAAACTCTTAATAATTTTGTTTTGCTACAGGTCAACACTTCCCTGATATCCAGGTGCACAGTTAAAGCATTTGTCTGTGGGGCAGCTTGCCAGCCAGCTGGCTTACCTGACGTGATCTGGCCTGCCCTCCACACCTGGGAATTGCTGGTGGGATACACATGGATGGAGCTGGGGAGGAAGCAAACTGTCTCTTCTCTGACTAAGCTTCCTAACCAGATCCGTTCCTCTGCTCAGAGGTGGCCCTCTTTCCCCTCAGGCCATTTCTTCTCCACTCCATGCTCTGCAACATGACTGTACTCTCAGCCTGACACAGAAAGCCTGTGAGCTTGCTTTGCTGCTTACCTAATAATTTGTCAAACCCTGCAGGGACATTGCTGATGCCAACAGTTTATGAAAATTGGTCTGATTATTCTGGCTGGTAATTGTACTTGAGGACAGATGAGTTTTCTTTGTCTGATTTTGAAAAGCTTCCTGCAAATCAGGCATTTGAAAGATGGACTTAGGTTCAAATGCTTCTGAGTTCCTCTGCTTGGCATGAATTGCAGTAAAAAGGGATAGAGAGAGGGAAGAAAAGTTAGGATGAAACATAGCTGGCAGGGTGAAAAATATGTAACAGTAATGTGAAAGCTGGAAGAGAGATGGAGAGAGGGGTAGATTTTAATGTTAAGCACAGATGGTAGAGCCAGGGACAGATTTTCCATCAATACTGTGTGGATGAAACCCAGACCTGTTGTTACTACTACCACCAATATGCCCCCCTGCCATGAGGCAGGCATCACCCCTGTTGATACAAAACTCAGTGGAAGAGAGTGGGAGGGAAAAGGTGGGGGCAAAGAAGGGGAATGAAAAGGCTTCTACTATAAAACATTGCTTACAAACTAACTTAGATATAAAATGGCCACTATAGTCCTAAGCAAAGACTACAATTTCTAAGCAAATTTGTTCAAGGAAATTGACAGTTTGCCACCCCTGAGCCCACACCTATTTTAGTCAAGCTAAGTCTACTCTTGAAGTCTTCAAAAAAAGAACTACACCAGCTGCTGGCACCTCCCGCTCTCACCAGACTCGCCTCTCCTCCTGCTCCTGCTTTCAGAGGCTCTGTCTGCACTCTCAGCCTCCATACTGCATTGCTTCATCACTGCCAACAACCCCTTAGTCCTCCGGCATTCACTCCTTACTTCTACAGCCAAGTACGTTGCTCCTTGGTATGTCTGTTGTGTTGCAGCATATGTTGTTTATGAGACATAGTTTACAGTGGTAAGCATCGATAAAACCTTATCTTGAATTTTGTATGCAATCTGGGTCTGCTGAGGGCAACTCACACTGGAAAAAGTTCAGAGAAGAGGGCTCTAATAGCTAGGCAAGAGTATCAGAGCAAGGCTGAGAGCCATGTAGCTGGTTGATACACAATCTGAGGGAAAGCAGAAGAGATATTTCTAGAGAATAACTTCAGCTCAGGGAGAAAGATTGCTATGAGTCAGTCATTTCCCACATGTCATTTGGGAATTGCAATGGTCCTAATAATCGGAGTAACAAGCCTCTGTGAACAGCCTTCCCATTAGAGCTGTGGAGACCAAAAGCCTAACTAATCCACATCTGAAGCTTGATAAATTTATGCAAAAGAAAGGAGTAAGAAACAACAGTTGCAGGGAATTGGCTTAATGATAGCAAACTTTATGTTGGTGTGATCTTCAAAATTTAAAAGTGATGTTTTTGCTTTTTCTTCCATGAGAAGAATGATAGATGACAAAACATTTGCAATCAATTTTTGACATTTATTAATAGATATTTTTTAAATCTATGCAATATCTACATTCATTTGGCAAAGTTCTTTTATTTTGATAAATCCCATGTAAGATGACATGATCTTGTGTATGCATTAAAGCAAGCTTATTTTTGCAAGCGAGAATGCACTCTCATCTAAACTTTCAAGTTTGCCGGACAATATCTACTTTCCATAAAATCATTTTATTGCCCTCAGTAATTGCACAAAATTGAAACTTATTACTGACAGAATCCTGTCTGAGGTTTTTCATCATTTTATGCAAGACTCTAAAACCTATTTTACATAGTGGTGCAACATTGCCTTTCTTTCCCCGTACTCTCTGAATCTTTCCTAATGACTGAAGATGCATTACATTGCATCTCCAGTGGATTAGACAGCTCCTCAGCAACATTCCTTTGAAACTCATGGGAGTAAACCAGTTAGCTCTTGCAGATATAAAGTGTTTAACTGCAAGTTGCTGTTGAATATCCTCTTGGATTAGTGCTGGAAATGGAAGGATTTTATTGTCACTTGAAGAAGCAAATACATCATCCAGCTGGTTTCCAAATGCAGAACCCAGAATTCCACATGGATTGAAACCTGAGTGTCTCAGCCAACCCATCCTGTGAGTCTGACATTGCACTCACAGCCATGATAAATACCAGACCAGAAAATCCTGATGTTCTTAAATGACTACCCAACACATCCCAAGGGCTAGGGTTTGCCAGGAGTTCAGAAAGAGATATCACACCCAGTGCATTTCTGCTACTTCCTGTGTTTGTAGGCATATTTCTTCTTCTTGACATCATGGCCATTGGGGAGGGCTTTAAAATAGAGAAGTAATTAGAAAGGAAAGAAGAGGTGCATTCGCCATTAAAGAGATATGTGTTTACTGCTGGGAGTGAAGTTCTATTAACGTCCTCCTTTTTCATGATCCTGAAACCTATACACACCGCTTTCTCTCTTTGATGAGCTCCATTGGACAGCAGCTCCTGGAGAAGTTTTCCTTTTTCTAATTTAATTACTTTTCCCTGTTTCCCTCTTTGTCTTTGTAGTTGATTTAGTGCCATGCAGTGTCCCAGATGGTCAGTCTGGGAAGCAGACATGGACGTTTTCAAAGAGACAATGTTGATTCCCTTTGGACCCAGAATGACCTCCCCCTCCCACCACCCCCATCCACACTCATTCACAGATTTTAATCCCCAATAAACACAGTATTTAAATATTGGAAGAAAGGTGGGCCACAACCTGAAACCAGCTAAGGACACAGGGAATCATGGCTGGCATTGACAGAATATTATTTAGCAGAGCCCGGTACCATTGTTTGCAGCACGGATAAAACCAGCTGGCCATGTTATGCTTGACTGAGAACTAGACAAGGGAGGGACGATCACATGTGAATAGGAAGTGATATGAGAGGAGATGAAGAAAGAAAGCTGACATGCTCAAGACAAGGTCTGAGAAAGAAAAAAGTGATTAAAGCCTTCTTGGATATTTTAACCTGTGCCAATAACAGCAGAATTCACTACCTCTTTCTGCCCTTGTGCAAAATACAGAAACAAAAGAAATGTTTTGGTATAAACTTGCCACAGAGAAAATACAGGTACTGTATATTGTAAAGTACTAACTTGCTTGACTGTGCACAACTCTGTCTTACAGAAGTTTCTTTTAAAACCAGATATACACCAGTAGGAAGTCCTCCTGCATTATTTTGGCATTCATTCTAACTTGATAACTTTAGTGCTACATAAACAAATAGGTAACTGCATTTAATTTACTCTGTCAAAGCTGAGAAAAGTGAAAGGAAGGGAGAATCAAGCTCAAAATCAGATATTTTGCAGCAATATCAAAGCTAAAGTGTTGTTAATTTTCCATAACCTGTAGTAACTTCTTCCCACCACTAAACAAAAGAAAAATAGGTGGAATACTTTGATCACTTGTGGAAGAGAATAACTGCACCTGAAGGCTGCAATTACAGGAATATGAAATGACACTACAGAAGTAGAGATAGGATTGTTTCTTCTAGTATCGTATTGAAAAATTTTATGCTGTGCTTTTAATTACAAGCAGAAGATTTTCACTGTATAGGTAGTGCCAGAAAATAATTTCTTCTCATTAGCTAAGTGTTAGTATTTATTTTCTCTACTGCAGGAAGGGAAGAGGGGACGGGACGGGATGGGGGGAATCACAAAACAAAATGGTGAAAAAACAAAAAGGGCAACATGTATTCCTTTGTTTCAGGAATGGAACATTTTTACAGCACCCTATTCCAAATTAGAACCAGTGACATAATGGTGAGTTTTTAGGTAAAATGGAATGTACCTTAAGTATTTTATGAGAAATTAGGGCATAGTACCAAGAAATCTTCTGAAGGCTTGGTATACAAGTCAACAGTTTGCTGCTGCGAAGTATGGTTTTTCAACCAGATTTCCATAGAAAATGAGATACGTACAGTTATGCTTTCTCCTTCTTACAAGTCTGTTGGCCAACATGATAGAGTGATACTATTCTCAGGAATATGACGTATTTGCAAATACCGTGAAGATCAACAGCCGGTAAAATGAGAAAGAAACTACTAAATGCCTCCACTGAGGGGGGCAATGCTACAGGGCTGTCACACTGGCCCAGGCTGTCAGTGCACTTATTGAGCATTCAACACAGAAAACACGGGCAAAGGAACTGCCTGCAGTGGGAGAAGCAGGACCTGTGAGGTCAAAGGAAGCCTACAAAGGAACTGAACTTATTGTGGCAAGTGTGGCGTAGGGGGGTAGGATATCAATCCATTGAAAGTCAGGGTTCATTAATTCCAGCATTTACAGAACAAGTTGTTTTGTTGTTAGCGTAGTTGTGCCCAGACAATCCCCACTGAGAATTTAGTTATACCAGAAAAATGATGACTTACAGTGCAACAATTAAGCCTTTTCCTTCTTCAGACACACTATATCAGTCTAGGCTCTTTTCTATTGCTAACATAATGTTAGAACATGGAGGGTGACAGTCACATAGTGTTGCTCTATATGCAGAAAAGCCTTGAGGAATTTCCTACAGTCAGTGAGATATCTGTTGCTCTAATACATACCACAAAACATTACTATGCCTCAGCGTGATTTTGCATGGTTCTTAACAAAGGCATTTGGCAGTTTTTCTGGTCTGGCAAACTCCCTTGAAATCTAAGGACGTCTGTTTTTTCTTTAGTGTGTCACCCTGTTTGAATAGGACCACAACTACTCCACCAACTTCTGCGTGCAGCAGATGTTAGGCACAGATCATGTGTACATGCCAATTGGTCATACATATCAGTCAACCCTATTTCAGCTTCTTCATCCTCAGATATCAAACATGCCTCTTCCAAATTCAGTGATCTCATCTGAAAAGTTATAAAAAAATCTGCAGACCTTTAAGCTGCGTAGTGGAAAAAAAACAAGATACAAGATGCCTTCTACAAATCCTGCAAGAAGACAGAGAAAAGGTCTCTGCCTGGGTGAGCAGAAGCAGAGGCAACTGCTAGTAAAGTGCTTCTGTTTTCTGATGGAAGGCCCAGCTTGCACAGACTTGAAAACATTGCTGCAGCAATTGCAGAATAGAATTAATTAGCAGCACACACACACAAAAAAAATGCCCCTCCTTAGCAAGCTCCATGGTGGAGCTGGAGTGCCTCTCTTTCTCCCCATAATTCTTGGCCACGTTGAGCTCTTGCTGCTTTCGTGATCCAATGACAGTTTGTTTTCATTTGAATTTTAAGTTCCCCTTCAGTTCTTGTTCAGTCTTGTTCAGTGGTAATGGGCTTTTAATTGCTCATTTAGTGAATGAAGAGTAAGGGATGGACTGAAGAAAGCTTTGATGATACTTAAAAGGCCCAGAGTTTTCTCTAAAGATGAGCCCAAGCTGAATTCCTAGAGTGACTCTTCACCCTCTGAACTCTGGCCAGGTTTCAAAACTTTAAGCATCTTTCCTAATCCTCATTTTCACAAAGCTCTGATTGTCATTGCAGGCAAAAATTAAAACCCCAACTTCCCTGCACTACAAACTCCAGATTATACCAGCCATGTAGCTGGGTGTGGGCCACATCTTACTCAAGACTGGTAGCTGGTATGAGGAAGACAGCGGTTTAAACAAGGATGTAATGGTGGTAGTTACCATGAATGCTCCTGAGAACAACTTTTTTGCAGGACTCAGGACAATCTTTTTAATGCCAATTAGGTTCTGCATAAAATATAGGGGAAGTGGGAACAAAATAACCCATCTCGTGTGATTCTCTGGCCAAATGCATTTGCATTTTGCTAAGACATCCAAAGACAGTTAAATAGACGCTTGGCTGAGCAAATCAAGGCATTTGGTAACCCACAGACTTATTCAAAGATGAAATCTGGGTATTTTAATAAAGACTGAATTTTTCTACATTTTGAAATTTTGAAAAAGAGCTAAGACACTGCTTGGGCTAAATTATAAAACACAACAGAAGCATTTTCTTCTATTAGTACTTTGCAGCTGTGCCTGTACTGAAATAAAGACATCACTGGTATATTTGAAGGTAAGAGACCATAGTCTCTGCCACTAGGACTTAAGTACTTTTGCCAGAGATCTCTGAATTCAGCCACTGGTGCCTCATCTTGATGTCCAGAAATGTCTCTTGATGTTAAGTGCTTAAGAAGGGTCACAGCAGAATTCCATGTCAACCTGGGTTACTCAAGGGAACTGGAGAGACTAGAGCTCAGATCTGAGGAACTGGGCCTGTGAGTCCCACTGAAATCCAGAGCTGGGCTCTGGTGACCTTTTCTGCATGTCAGGTTTTGACCAGGCAGAAAGCAGGTGTAGAGCCCTTACCAATGCCTTAGTCACTTGACCATCCTTCTCTGCTCCTAGGGAACTCAAAGTGCACAGTTAGCTGGGACATCACCTCTGTTCACCACCTCCAGGTCACAGCTACTGGCAGCCTTGCACCACAGGAAAGCCACGTGGAAACAGTTAATGCCAGTAAAACTGCTGGAACCAGAAATAGTTTTCCAATCAGTCAAGTTGCCTTGGTTTTCTGGTCTAAGTTTAAACCTCTGCATCCCAAACTTCAAATTGGAACAATGTTTAGCAAAGGCCTTCATTTTCATGCAGCTGTGAAATACACAACTGGTTTCCAAGGCAGCAGATAGTCATTAGGGGAAGCTGATATGAATGTAAAATGAAACGATGATTTCTAATTGCTCTCTGTGCTCATCTTAACTCTCAAAGGCACTGAAGAGATAGATGTTAAGCTTATAATGAATGGCAGTTTCTGTTTCCCTTGAACTTAGGGCAAAAATTCCATCAGCCTCAATAGGTGCAGGCTAACACGTGGCATTTTTACACTCCATCTCCGTCCACCTTTTGGGTTGATGTTCACAGTACGTGATATTCTACCTAGCTGGGGCCTTATGGGGACAATATTCCACTGATCTGCTTAGCTGGTAGCTCAAAACAGGCATGGATTAGGTTATTTTTAAACTACCTAATCATGCACCATCTTTCCTGATGTCTTGAAAATTACATGGCAAGTTATATCATGCAAGAGCAGTTATCATAACAAGATAAACGGCCTATATTATAAACATGGGATTATAAACATTTGTACTTTATTTAAAAGATAATTTACACTTATTTCCTCATTTTCACTCTTGATTCTCAGGCAGAAGGAAAAGTCCCCTCCCCCCAAGCCCCCCCAAATATTTTCCAGTTCATTTCCAACTATGAATTCATATTTCATGTTCTTGATCTTTGTTGATGGCAAGATGAAAACATTTGCTTTTAAATAGTGATTGACTACCATTTTTGTTTAACAGCAATAGTGCTGCTCTTCCATGATCTCAGAAATTACATTTGTAACATATAGCTAGCCACGTAGCCTACCGCCAGCAACAGAGGGATTCAATTAACTGCCAAGACGAGTCCAGTGTGGTTAGAGGTAGCCCTTCACAGCAACTGAAGGTAAAAAGATGAATAAATAAGGACATAAAAAAAAAAATAAGAACCAAAGTACCACACCCCTTGTCCCAAATCAAGCCACTCGCACTATCTTTAGATGTTCAGCCACCCTTAGGTACACATAACTGATCACTACAGACCCAGAGCTCTTAGGAAACACTCTAACATGGAGGTATTTCTAACCTGAAAATCCGGCCATATCCATTTGTGATTTTCATGTGAAATGCCATGATCAATCTTTGATCTGTTGACTGGTTGTCTGTTGTCTTCTTAGGGATGATTTTTTTATACATTAAAAACACAGGCAAGAGAATTCAGTAGTAATTACATTCTTAGGAGCTTGATATGTCTTTTTAAGGCAGCCCAGAGAATTATGTTAGCTCTGGGAGCTCTGTAGTAATGATTTGATATATAAAGAGTAACCCACAGTGTCTAATGCTTTATAATAAATACTTCAGAGAAGAAAAGTCAGGGTAAACTACATATTTCATTTTACTGGCAGCAAGCTACAAAAGGCTAAATCAACTGGTGGTTGTATATGAAAAGGATGTGGTCTAAATAGATTTGTATGTCTGGGCAATTCCTCCTAACAGGAAGGTTCTTAGATGTCATTGCATCCTACACACAATGTTAAACCAGCAGTAATATTGACTGACCCGTGTCTGCTGCATAAAAGCTTCCAAACTGAGAAAGGGTGAGCAAGAGTTCCTGCAGAAACTTTATCTCAGCTGGCAGAGACCACTTATGAGATGCTTTCCTGAGTTTTTTTAAAATAGGAGCAAAGCTTTGTCCCACCTTGATGAGCAGAGGATCTATCAGCATACAGCTGTCCCCAACAGACCTCTTTGTCCATCCAGTTACACTGGCAGACATCTCCATAGTACAGGCCCAATATGCCAAGAATAGTGCCAGGATATCTTTATGACCCATACTTGAAAAGAGGAAATCAAAATCTCTAAACATGCCTTTGGCATGCTTGTCTTGTCTTGTTTATGCCATCTGAGGCAAAGGGGTTTCTCCTTCAAAGGTTTAATCCTGAAGACATTAGGCATGTGTAGCTCCACAGACCAAGTAAAGCTCACAGGAGACAGAGATAAGCCACTCCCAGTTGGAGCCTCTGAACTCCGGAATGATAAACAGAAGTCAATAAAACTGAGCCAAAACAGACCATGTACAGAGAATATGGCTATTTCCACATTTTTGCGGAACTATACCTTTACCTAAAGGCCGTGATTTAAAAGGAAGAAAGAAGAGGGAGAAAATCTGAGCTGCCAACAGCTGTTGTTTCAGAAACAATGAAAGTGAGTGAGAAGTCTGTTTGGGTACAGCCTTCTGTCTCCACTCAGGCATTGCAATGGCAGAGATGGCCCAACAATAAAATTACAGGGGCAGTCAAGGGAAAGAAGTGGTGCTGGAAAAGAATCTTCTTCATAACTTTGACCTGAGGCTCAGTGTTTAACAGTCAGGAACAACCCAGCTCTCAAGTTCACTCTTGCTTGCATCATCACACACCCTCTCATCCTCTGCCTCCATGCACACATTCATTACAAGCTACTCTTGTTATGGTGACACCTGTAACATCTTCACCTCTTTTCCATTTTACATTACTTTCCTTCTTCAGTCTCCTCTGCCTCAACTTCTTCTTTAGCTATATCAGTCTGTGGAACTGCATGTCACTTACCCTCAAACTGCATGCAAAGCAATCTCCTTTAATTGTATTTCCTCTCTAGAGACTTGGGTTGATTGGGCTGTGATTCTCTCAGTTGTCATATCTGCTTTGTGATATTCGGTAAGGAGCTTATCTGAATCAATTGCAAGCTAAAGCTGTTTAATTTAGCCCACAATTAGCATAGTTATAGTGCTAAATAATAAAGTATCCATAGCACTTTTTTTTCTGGACTTACTTTATTAGGACGACAGTTTTTCCTTATTTCTCTTGTCAAACATAATACAGAGGGCTACACCATATGCTCACTCTCCCATATATTATTTTTGATTGCAGGTGGTGGTGTCTATCCTGGCGGCAGAGAGAAATCACTTTGGAGTATAACCTGATCATAGGTAACATTTTCTCCTAAAATTTATCAATGAAAGCATGGGGATTTCTCTCCCTCTCTCTCTCTTAACATATATATATATGCATGCACTTCCTACCTTCTGACTTTGTCATTATCCATTGAAACCTTTAATCCTTCTGGGATCCTACTAAAGTGCCTACTCTTAGTGATATCTTGCTGCAGCAAGTAACACAAGCTAATTATACCTTATCAGTGAGGGTGGAAAAAAAGCCCTCCTTTTTCAAGGATTAAATTTTGCTGTCAGCACAGACATTGCAAAGAGACCTGCCTCTTTCACAAGCACAGGAAAAACAAGAAAAGATATTTTATGCTCTGGTTTGTCTCTGCTGCTGTCTTGTACCCATACAGGTGTAACAGGAATACTGCAACAGTCTAATAACAGCCAGGAACTCTCTCACACTTAGACAGATGCAGTTGGTCCATTGACTATGGTGAAAACACATTCGGTTTTAAATAAACTCAGTGGCAATTTGTCACTGTTGAACAAGAGCACTGAGTGTTTCCTCTTGAGACAGAATGTCCCACGAAGATGAGCTATTTTGTGTCTGTAAGCCCTGGAGAAAGACTTCAAGACAAAGCTTAAATCAACCATTTGTTTTAAGCAGACTCTATGGGGACATGTAATAAAATGTGCTCACCTCTGTCCTCCATGCAACGTAAAAGCGACGCAAAACTGTAGGCAGTGCCCACTTCATTCTCTAAACAGAGTAATAAGATTTATATCGACATCATAGAAAAATAATCATTGCTGCAGTGTTGACACTATCTGTCAGAGAAAAACTCCACTCTCCAATACAATCTTGCCGTTCCTGAAACAAGCTAGAGCTGCATGTATAGCAGGTTCATTTTCACTCCTTGCCTGCCATGACTTGTTCAAAAGCCCTGGAAATCAATGGGAAGTTTTTCTGTCAATTTCCAGCTGGATTGTGATCAGACCTGCAGTGTTAAATGTGTGCTACACTGAAGCACATAGGGGAGTGACTATCTGTCCAAAGCGAATAGAGCTGCACCAGCAAGCTAAGTATTTAGTCTGCTTATACCACAGGAGATATGGTCACCTTCACTGTCAGTGAGATGTGTAACATCATCTCTCTTTGCCTCAGTTTTCTTTGTTAGATGGTGATTGCTGGTTTTTGTAGTGATGCACTTTGTCACACACAGGTGGAAAACTCTGTGTAGGCATGAACCATAATCAACGTTAGCCTGATGAACTCATGCAGAAGAGCATCTGCTACAGTTACAGGATTGCTCGTATGCCATCACAGTCAATGCCTGTGCTGGGTGAAGTGGGAATGGATCTGGTCTCACATTAACAACCAGAGAGGACGTGCTGAGGAACTCTACGCAAATACAGGCCTGGGGGATCTTCACCCTTGAACTGGCTCTATGTGAGCCAGCTGCAGCACTGGAGGTGTCACTGATTGGGAATATCAGACCTGGTCCCTGTCTCTACTAGTGTGGATTTGGGGACATAACAGTTGTGAAGTTATACGTGATCCCAACCGTGTTTGCTTCCTCCTCCTTTTGGGTAATCCACTTAATGAAAGCCTAGGTAAGGACAAGTCATGACAAAGGGCTGTGGAAAGATGGGCACTGGAAGTCCAGCCTTAGATTGGCACAGCAGCAAATCTGCACTGCCGTCCAGTGGCTTTGATCACCTTTATTGTGAGGGAAATGTTTGTACATTATTATATAGTCTATTATATAGTCATTGTAATTCCCTTAACCACTTTCTAAAATGCATGAGCAAGACTATCAAGAGGAAAAAATATGGGACAGAGCCAACATGTAGCTAGAACCAAGGATCATAGCTACCCATGGAATCACAGGAAGGGGAGAAGATCAGGAGACTAGCAGGTACAAAAATACAAGCTAGACTAATATCCTGACATAATCCTCACACGTCTGCTAATCTGGCTTTTTGAACATCCTAGTCTTTGTACCGCCCCTTGCTTCTCATGGCCTAGCACATCTCCTCACCAACAGCCATTTTTGCATCACCTTTGACTGCAGCTGCCCTGCCTTAGGTAAGGCAGTGATCACAGAGATGGCAAAGGGAGCACAATCTGCCAGAGGATGACTTCTGCAGCACTGGGAGATTCCTGGAGCAAAAAGGCAGAGTATCAGCAGCTGTCTGGTACTGGATTGGTACAGCTGTCCATGAATAAACAATCCTGTCATCAAAAACTGGGGGATCTGCTTTGGGAACTATGTTTTGTATTGCTCAGACACCACTCCACATCTTGTCTAATAGGCCTAATTGACCTAAGAAGTCAACACAAGCTATTTCTTTTGGGACTGACACATTTAATTTGTCAATTTATTTTTAAAAACATTCTGTTTCATTTTCTTCTTGAAAAGCTGGTTGCCCAGTCACCTTAACTTCTGCCAAGAACAACTTAAAAGAAATTCTAGGCATCCCGAGAAACACAGCACAGCGCAGCACAGTATATGCTGGAGATCCTTGGCAGGGTCTTCCTCTGAGTGAAGTCAGTGGTAAACAGCTCCAGTGCAATCACAGCTCTGGCCATGTCAATAGATGTTCCAACTATGTTCCCTGTTGGTTGCATGAAAACCAAGATTGAGTTCAATGCTTGCCTGAGCTATCGTAGGTTGCCAGCAATAAGGGTCTTTACAGAAAACATGAAGAGTAAACAGTATTGTAGGAGATTTTACAACAGGGGCCACAACAAAAATTGGATGAAAGCAGCTTCTCGCTGAAGAGAAAACACTCATTTTACACTATTAAGCAGGGGAAATATCCATTAAATGGAGCAAAATCGATTGACTGGTGTTTATACTTGATGCAAGTCCAAATGACACAGTGTGCTTGATTCTAAAACTCTGAGAAGGAAGGCACACCAATGTAAGACAGAGATTAGGGGCTCAGAAATCAATCCATGTGATAACTTTGGTGGTGCTACAGAAAAAACCAAGTCAAATACAGCATCATTGGATAGCACAGATAAAGGCATTAAGCATAATTTTGTCTGGGTTTTGCCTTTTTTTTTTCCAGTCCCTTTTCTCTTTCTCAGAATTCTATTACCTCTCCAGAGGATGTCTCTATGGGAACAGAAGGGGTACAGTGAAGGTGAGGTGGGCTGGTGATAAGTAATAATAACCACAAAGGATATAAATTAGCAGCTTTTGTCATTTCAAATGATAATTATCTGGTTACTCTTCAGTCATTGTGTCTGTCACTTAGGAAAGAACAAAGTGAGGCTATTCTGATTCACTTTATTTAAAATCATTAGAGGGATTCCGCACAGTACAGACTTCCAACACCAGAAACACCAAGACAAAACAGTTAATTTAATTTGTAAGCAAAGTAAAACATTAATCGCTGGAAATAAGATAACTACAAACAATGCTGAACAACACTATTCTTCATGAAGCGCCACAGATGATGGCACATGGATAAACAAGAGACACAGATGCATTTTACAGTTAAATTCAAATTAGGCAGAGAGAATACCTCAATAGAGAACTAGTATGACAAATTGAGGGTGACCTGAAGCTAATATAATTCAAGTGACAGGATTGCCACAGGTTATTTGATACTGCACATCTGCTTGGTTTAATTTTTTTAATTGAATTTTTTTTAATTGTTTTTCTGCTTCTGTTTGCACTGATTTATCATAGTGACTAAGGTAAACACTGGAGGAATGAGCCCTTACTTGAACCTACTGTCCCACAGTTATAGTGACCAAAGGATTCATGAGTCAGTTTTATAGAGAAAGAATCTCAGCCTAAGGTAAATCAAGTGACTTGCCCATACTCTGCTGGGCAAAGAATTCAGAAACTTTGTTCTACACAGGGCTGTAATCCCTGGCAATGATGGCAAAGCTGAACTTACACCTTCTGAAGGAGCTGTCAGGGATGGAGGATGTTTCAGGTTTTTTGATTTACCTGCATAAACCGCTTTCACATTCTGATTTCTTTCATCAGAAAAGCAGTGACACATCAGACTCGCACTTCATACAGAGATGCATGCAGGACAAAGGCTATGTGTATTTTTCTAAGTTGCCAGAGGCAGTGGAAGAGGAACTGAAAGTATAAAGCAGAAGCTGAAAAAAGTGAAGAAAGGCAGGGATCGCAGAGGAACATACCAGTGGTAATGTTCTCTGGTTCTTTGTGGTGTAGGTTTGCCTCCTGTTTCCCACAATCAGCGTAGATGTTCTACACAAGAACAAAGAGCAGCAAATGGACAGGCCACTTCAGTTTCAGCAAATGGCATTACTAACATAACACAATGTTACCCTATTTGTTCTTGTGATCCAGTCATTGATCAATTGTCTCGATGGCATTTGCTGTAACACGCACTGGGAGTTTCCCTGCCACCTCGGCAAACCTCACTGTGCAATTAGCACTGCTTGCTTTTACTGCCAGTTTTTAAACATTCCTATCTAAAATACATCTCAGACTGCTCCAACACATAAGGTAGATCCTTTTCTTTTGGCAGTTCAGGGCATGTTACAATAGGATTCGCTTCTAACGACTGAGGAACACAGACCCTGTTAACAGTAAGAGTTGAAATGCCACACCTTTGCTTATTTCACTTTTCACTAATAAATTCAGGCATCTGCAAAGAAAAACTCATATTTAGCTCTTGATTTTAACTACCTGCAGGAGGAGAACAGCGACCAGGTCTGAACTCTTCTATATTCTTAAAAAGAGCGAAGTAGTGCAGAGTCTCTAAAGGCACTGCCTTTCCGCAATATGCTGGTCACCCAGGTGTTAGACACTTGCCTGTCTTGGACAAAGTCTTTAAAAAGGTGTTTGTTAAAACACCTCATTGCATTCAAATTTCAACATTGTCCTGGATACCTTGGGGACAGAAATCGGAGCAACTCATGGAATACGTAGTGTATTGATCGGTGATGTTTTTGCATCCATGTAAATCAGCAATATTCATACTAATTCTTGTAAGTTGATCAGCTGCCACTATCACAGTTACACTGAACAAGCAGTGGTCCAGTCTGATTCTCCTACAAAGGGTAAATGGGATGGTAATGCAAATAATTTCTTTCTGTGGTATTTATTTTATTTACCAAAAGCATTTTGATGCAGAGATCCACAGAGTACAATCTTTTCCTGTTCAACATTTCCACTAAAACAATGGTCTAAGGTCGTGGTGAGCTGTTCGCAGAAGTGTATTAAGCAGTTTTTAGTTAAAAGTTTGAAAAAATTTTATTGGAAACCAGAAAAACACTGAGGTCTGGCAGCAGCCCAGTGGTTTAAAACACTTTGAAACAGCTGTTCTGGAGACACAAAGAAAGTCTATGGTCTCAAGTCTGAACAAAGCTGTTAGCGTATTGTGTTTCACTCTCAGGAAAAGATAGCACTGCCATTCCCAAAGATATGTGGAAACAGAAAAGAATCTGTATGAAAATCTTCTAGCTGTTTCCATTGAAGCTATTTGTTCATTGTCTGGTGCTAGAAATTAAGTTGTCTGTCTTCTTTTAAGAGCACAGTTTTCTATGCTCCCAGGCACTCAGCAGCCCACCTGGTGGGCTACATCTAAGGAGAGGTTGGCAGGACTTCTGAATCCAAGCACCTTGGAAGAAAGAAAACTGGGGTTGCATGTTCTAGTTTTCTGGATTGCCTCTGTAGATTTCTGGGGACCCCAGCAAAGTTAGAACAGCAAATCAACAAGGAATCCCAATATGGCTCTTTTGAAGGGGAAAAAGGTTTTCTTTAAGAACATCCTCTACAGCAGAAAATTCAAACATCTGAATTTTTACCCAACCAACTCAGAATACCAATTGAAAGAAGGAATGAACAAGGTTAGGAAAATGTAAAAATTTCCTCATTCCTTGAAAAGTTCCCTGCACAACCTGGTATTCTGTCACATGTTAAGAGCCGTCTCTCTACCTGCAAAGCACATACTTCATTAAACACCGTTTTACCACAATTTACTCTGTGCTTCAGGTGAGAAATTCCAGCCCCTGTGCCACCTGCGTGCCATTTTCCAGTCCCTGGCACATTGCATGGCAGCACACAACTGGTAATTGCCCCTGCGTGGTAAGAGAAAGCTGCTGACTCTGGCTGTGCTACCACAACTTGCTCCTGCACTGGCGCCAAGTACCGGTAGTGGGATTAGAATAAAAGCTCCCCAGATGATGACTGGCTGTTTTCCAGACACCTTGCACCGCTTGACTGGCAGAACAAAATAGAAAATCTGGCTTTACATAAAGGAAGGTAAATAGAAACAGAAATACCTGATGTGAGAACAATGTGGCTCGATTAAAATTCTGTGAATAATTGTAGCCTTTGGATTGCATTTAACTGCTGGGCACTGGACAGAAGTTTAAGGACATGGATTGTTTTTCATTCCTTATTGTGGGAGAAGGTTTGCTATTATTTTCTCACCTCTTAAACAGCAAGAGTTGAAAGAGACATACACCTTTTCTGACTGCAGTGAACTTATATGTCTGAAGTGAAACCTGATGACTGTATTGAATGAAGCAAATGAACATGTAAGCAATCCTTCCTTCTTTACTACAGGATCAGTAGGAAATAAACCCCAGTTTCAGTTTCAGGAGGAAAAAATCTGTGTCTTAAATAAAGAATTAAAAGCACTGAAATCTAGAAGATTCATGTGTGAGAGAAGATAAAGTAAACAAGAAATTTTTCTTCCTATTTTAGCACCTATAGGAGTGGTATCCAATTGCTGAATATTGACAGCAGTATTTGCTTAATGAAGAACAGAGTAAAATAGCTGTTTTGCTTTACAGAGTTCCCTTTGCAATTTCTCAACCCAGGTTTTTGCAAACTTTAAGCCCAAGCATTAGCTCAAAAAAAACCCCACCAAAAATTAAAACCTGAAACAAAAATGAAGAGTGGAATCTACTAGATTGCTCTTCAGAAGAATAGGGAGTGCTTAAAAGAAAACTGAAAGATAAATGGTTTGCCTAATAGGTGAGACTGGAGGAGGAGGAGATGAATAAGATGACCCCATTTCCCCCCAGGTTTGCCAACACAGTTCCAAGAGGTGGAAACTGGCCTTCTTGCACTTGCCCATGGGACTGCAGCTTGCCCAAGCCTAAGCTCAGGAGGTCGACCTCCTGACGGTTGTTTGGCAGGAGGGCACAGGCTCAGTAGCTTCCAAGATACACAACGTACAAACACCATGAGTGAAGGCAAGAAATCAAACCTAAAAGGTGGTTTTGAATAATTAAATTGCTTTTTGAATAGTGATTGTTTTTCCTGAAAAAAAAAAAGAATTCCTTAATCTCCTCACATTCAGAATCCTTTAATGATGTTTTCATATAAAATGGTGGATTGGGCTAGTTGAAATACACTTATGCACCTCTGCAAGAAATTATCCTGCACTTTATGTGTTAGAAAATGAAAACAGAAGATTGCTCAGCTAAAAACCAAAAAGAGATTTCTTCCCGCACTCATCTTGTCAGTGGCTAGACACCAGAAAATTAGTCCTGTCTACTCTTGTTGTCTTTCTCCTCCTTGGTTCTCAAGTGGTAAGGACATTAGTGCTAATTTTAAAGGGCACTTGATCACATCCCTCGAAAATATCCTGCAGCAAGGTGCAAGTATGAGTTGTGCCTTAAAATGTCCATTTGAGATTACTAAGGGTGTTTTTCCCTCCCTACAAGAAGACAGATGAAGAGTCAGAGAAGAGATTACCAGCTCTGCTTGCCTATATACCTCTAAAAAACAGGCATTAGTGCTGAAGTAACTGAAGTTAAACCGCTCTATAAAATAACTGCACCTGAAGTCTGTACTCAGTTTTAAGCAGTTTCTGAGGATATATGAGCTGTGCAGTGCAAACCTCAACAACTACACTTGGAGATCAATTTGGCATGCACAGATGTGGGCATTTTCCATCCAGTATACACTGGCTGAAAATAACACAGCAACTGAACTGAAAAATAACATTCACAGTTGTACATCATAGCCTTCTTCCAAGTTCTTTGAGCCCATTTCTGTGTATTTCAGGCATTGGATTCAGACATGCAAAAAATAAGAGGTGTTGCTCTCTGTACTGTTCTTCACCGCTCGCTCACCATTATTTTGAAAAGCTGGATTTTAAGATAAGGAATGATACAGTTCCAAAGAATGAATAAATATTCATTCCCTCCTCTTCCTTTTACTG
Organism: Charadrius vociferus; assembly: GCF_000708025.1. Classification (NCBI taxonomy): domain Eukaryota; kingdom Metazoa; phylum Chordata; class Aves; order Charadriiformes; family Charadriidae; genus Charadrius; species Charadrius vociferus. The sequence continues at coordinate 4,597,469 of NW_009649951.1, forward strand.
TGACCACTTAGGCATCTAGCAAGCATGCAGTGCATATTTGGAGACAGCTTTGAAGGTTGTCAGTGAATTCTCAATTTCTGTTTAAAGCTGTAAAGTAGCCTGCAAACCTTCCCCTGTTTTCCTCCAATCTGAAATGTTAGCAATCAATTACTGTCCTAGAAGCCATAAAGCAGACTCACAGGAGGCAGACGGTGGTGTATAATCCATCATACATCCATGCAGCCAAAGTGAAAGGAAAAGAGACGCAAAGTCAGAACTGGACTACAGTTTTAAATTTTATCAACTTTTTTTTTTTTCTTTTGACTTAAGGACTGAGCATGATAGTACATTATTCATTTCCTGCAATGGAGTTCTACGAAGTTCTAGCAAAGCGTTGAAACTTAAGAATTCCTATATTTTGTTTCAACAATATATCTGGCCCAGTGCAGGAAT
>NW_009649951.1:4597936-4607898 GCF_000708025.1 Charadrius vociferus
TATAAATCTAATTAAATGCATGAGTCTGGGAGACATGAAGTGCTGTTCTTGGTACTTTTTATATTTAGTATTAACTATACCTAATTACAGTGTGCCAAGGCTGGAACAGTACTGTGGCAGGTGTTACAGAAACCAAGAAAAAAAATACTTGATTTTACACTATAGTTGTAACTTTTCTGACTTCAGCACTGTTATTCCTGGCATCCTCCAAAGTCAGCAAAAGAATAATCACATGCAGAGAGTTTCAGATTTTTTACCAGTAAAATAACAAGAGGCTGAAAGAGGGTTTTTTCTGTCTCGCAGCAAAATATCACATCTTTTAGAAACACGCAAGATAGCCTAGTCTTACCACAGGAAAGTTTAGCTTAAAGTTCAAGTGTTCTTAGGCATGTGTGTCTTCTCAATATCAATATTAAATACATACTTGTGTGCCTGGGCTCACTTTAAATAAGGGGAAATACCACATATGGAAGAATCAGTGCATACTACTGAATGCACTGAGAGAAGTCTTAACTACAAGCTTTTCTCAGGCACAGAAATTACATCGCTGTGGTCTTGAAAGAGCAGTCCCTGAAGCTGACATGAGCTTGCAGTGAAGACCCACGCCTAGCATAGTACTATGACAGCATGAGTGCTTGGGCAACTGGTATCCTGCGTGCTATAGCAGGATGTTTTTGTGCTGTTCCAACAAACACAGTCCTGTCAAGTCTTGGAAGAATATGCAGCGTGTCCCAACATGTGTAGTATGGATATGCCCAGAATTGTTTGTGCATGTATGAGGGTATGAGCTTGCATGTATGTAAAAGTGCACTCACACAGACTTCACTAGGATACTTCTTGTCCATAATATAAAGTGTACCCATTCAACACAATTTCTTAAAGTGGACCATGCCCCTTCCAAGGAAATGGTTATGAAAAACTTTCACAGGTAACAGTTTGCACTCTTGCAAATGCCAAGAGCTTCATACAGAGGACCACTGTAGAAAAAAAAAAAAAACAAGTTGCATGACAAGTTGTAGTGGCACCATCAGTTTGGACACGTTTGCTTTCTGCACCATTCTGTTTGTTTCATGTGTAATGCATACTGAAGATGAGAAGACCAATGCAAATGCAACTAAATCCCTGAATAATATGTCTCAGTGATTTACTTTTTGCCATCAGGGTGTGTCTCAGCACCTGTCTTACCTGTGTCATATTTTGAAGACAATTTGTCCCTGAGTTCACCCAGCTTCAGGGTTCCTTGGGGATTCTTCCCCGAGTAGATACTTCCTGCAAAGGGAGCAATACATAAAATATCCAGATAGTGCAAAACCATTAAGGACATCATGAGGTATGTCTTTCCAAAGAAATTATGGAAAACCCTTTTTTTCATTGCTTTAAAGGCCACAGGAAGCCCACCAGGCCTGTGTAGCTCAGCCTTTAAGTAAAAGCCACAGTAAACTCCATGGGAACCATGATCAAAAATAAGAGCATCTAAAGCTGTAACCAGATTTGGGATGGATGCATCCAGTCAAACCATGTATTTACACAAAATTCTGCCTCTGTGCACCACTCTGCTCTCACCCAATGTGTGTGGTGATTACGACACATTGGAGCACCTCCTCAATACCTGGGAGAAGCAGAGACAAAGGGAGTAGAAGTAGGGAGCAGGGACTTGCCTGCCCACTGTGACGTCCAGCCCCCTCCTCCCTCACATCACAGAAACACAATGCGTGTGTGATAGCTCATCTCAGCTATCGGCTGTAAGTTGGTTGATAAATACACAAAGCGCAGAAATCCTTCTGCAAATTAACATATTACCCCCAGGAGACCATGAAGAGAAGGAAAAACAACACCTTAGCACAGGTAGTCTTAACAACAATGACTACCTTGCCTTTTGAGACTCTCATTAATGGTGCCACCAAGCGAGCGTGTAAGGGAGGCCGCAGTGCCTCTCAGGCTGCTGTTCCCAGCTGGGTGGAACTGCAGGTGAAGGTGAGGGAGGAAGAAACATGGGGCATGTATCCTTGAAATAAAAGGAAATAAATAAACCTTTTTACAGTGAGAAATAAAGCATGAATCGCAGTGGAAAATACCATGTTGTCCTAAGGAGAAAAAAAGAAAAAAAAAAAAAAAGGTGTTTTCAACTTTGCCCAACCAAGATTTAAAGAAACAAAATAATTTAAGATCAAATTGTTTCTAAGGTTCAAGTAGTTTCCCTTGCTGTTTCCCTTGAATGTCTCAACTCTGGTTCCAGAACTGCAGGTGCTGACAGTTCTAAGAAAGACTACCTGTTGTCTGGTGCGTCTTTATAAAAAAGGCTTTTTCTAGGGAGTGAATAAGGAGTTTTGCAAGACAAGAGGGAAAGTGCACATAAAAGAAGGAAAAAAGCAAATCAAGATGTTTATTTAAAGCGCACACATATTTCTTCTGAAGTATTCAACTGCTGAACAGATGACAGACTTGCTGTGACACTTGACCTTCCAACTATTCCTTACTCTACAATCCTACACTTTAGAAAAGCACAGTTTGAGGGAATTCTATCAACCTATGTATATTTTTCCTTTCTTCTCAGAGAAAAAGGTACCATTGGTGACTCTAGTGATATTTCAGAAACAGTTAGCTCTTAGCTTTTGAACAAATATTTCTGAGAGTGCCAGAGATTCAAACCACACAAAGGAAGGTTAAATGAAATTCATAGAAGTCTTTGTGCTCTGTCAAGAACACACACACACACCTTACAGAAACACATCCCACAGGCAAGAAAGCAAAAGGAAAAAGGAGGCTTGTATTTAATTCAGAAATAAACCTCAACTATAGAACAAGAAAGGCAGTTGGCTTTATTCCAACAAAGCTGAGTCTAGTATGACAATACAACCTAAGTTTCAGGAAAGTACATCTCTGGTTAGGATAAGATGTCAGAATGCGGGAGTTATATATATATCTGTATACACACCTGAGTGAGACAGGATGCAACGTTAACTGAAGTAACTGAATAGTAACTGAAGGGGCACAAAACTTTTTTTACATATCTCAGCCTGGATTTGACCCCGAAGAAAGGACATTGCACCAAATCAATATTCAAGAATGAAGAGCAGCACTGGGCACAAAGACTGTACTTTCTTCAAAACATCATCACAGTAATAATTCAAGGTAGACTTGGGAGAGTTGCAGAAATTATTTACAAATGCCATCTCCACCTTGCAGACCCAAGCCCACACAACCTATGTCAGTGGCTTACACTGACTAATAGCGTACCTCTGAAGCCAATAGGGGTGGTCACACGATGTATTATAACAGAAGGGAGGCAAGGTTTGTAGGGAGAGATACAGTTTTTCCTTAGCCAGCTGACAAATCTGGCGTTCCAAGTTTTGCACGCACATGTCCTTTTTTATACCTGTCCAAGCAAATAATCATTTGCAAGACAAAATTCTAATATCATGTCAGGTAACTTCAACAGGGTTAAAAGACATTGAGAATAATTGGACTAAGAATTCACAATGTCCAGATGTGAGTTGAAGAATAAGATGAAAAAAAATCATTACGGAACTTATGACCTGAATAAAACCAGGGTAAAGAGTGACAAGTATGTCATGTCAGTATGCAATGTAACTACAAAGGCATATTAAGATACCCGGCAAGTATCTGGAAGGGAAAAGACTGTTATCTGAATGGGAGAGTTGCTGATGACATTCCCTAAGAGGCAGACTTCTAGGCCACGGAAATATTAGCATTTCATTCTGGTTTACCTGTGTTGATACTGCTAAACTGAAGGATTTCTAAGTTAAACTGGTTCCACAGAGCAGTTTTATGGTAGGTTTGGACAGAGTTTTCCCTTCTAAATCACTCTGGGAATTTAAGAACCATAAATCACTTCTATGCCTGCATCTGTAGAGTTGTCATTTGATTTTCTTCTTTGATGAGCAAGTTTCTTGGAGAAATAGAGCAGAAGGTTTTTTGGATCCAAACACAGAATATGAGAACAAAGGGATGAATAGGATGCAAAGTTTGTTCTTTCTCTTGAGGAATATAAGGTTACACTGATGCAATTTTGAGCCGCCTTGTCTTGGTTCATCTGAGTATACTACAAATAAAGAGATCGTATTTACATGCCAGAAACAGTATAATGATTTTTCTTCTTTTCATTTGGCAACCAGTCCCTAACTAAGTGATCTCACAGAATAAGTTTTGAGTGCTTTTGAAAATTATCTAATTGAATTAACTTTGGCTCAGCATCCCACATAACAATACTGAAAGAGACCAATATGACTGAAAAAAAAAAGCACCAGATGGATAGAACAGTGAAAAAGGAGCTATGAATTTTAGTAGGGAAGGAGAAAATGTCTCTGTGGAGCTGAGCTAATACAAATCTTGCTGTTTATTCACTGCAGCTAGAATTACATGATTTCATAGGCATGTGGATAGCAACGTGGCAATGTTCAGCACAGTAGCAATGTCCATATAAAACAGATTTGACAGACAAAGACATCACTCAGATGTAATTACTTATTCTGGAGATCAGATGACAGCAACATTTCACTATGTACATGTTGCACCTCACAAGCACAGTTTTGTGTTGATGCTGTATTAAGACCTAACATTCTTCTTGATAATGTTCTAGAAAAACATTCACACCATGCCTTTAAAGGGTGCTTTCTTTGTTCCACAGCTGCTAGTAGAAATAACTTCCTCAGAAGGCTCTAAACCCAGTGGCTTTTCACCGACCTCAGAGGAGTTTTATTTTATATAAATGAAAAAGCGTATATCATCCTGCCAAATAACACACATTTTTATTTGTCTGTATCAATAGACAGGCTGGCATAATGTCCAACTCCTACACCTGTCTTACTTTTTTCAAGGGGAACTGGTGTCAGCTACTTAAAAACTGCAATACAAAATTATTATCTAAAGTGGGGATGCTAACTCAGACAAAGAATTAAGGAACTAGTCAGATAACGAATCACATAAGTGCCATGAAACATCACATAAACACACACAGGCATAGAATTTATTATATTGCATGATCTTTGATGTGAAGACTTTTTACCCGAATCTTTCAATGGGAAAAAGCCAAACAAGTACATCTTGTTACCACTTTCATAAAAGAATCTTCTTCTGGTGTCAGATAATGACTGCACTTGAGGTGATCACGCCTGAGCTGAAATCAGTTTACAACCTCCTGTGCTTGGTTTTTGTGACCTTTGACTTGCCAGCTTTGCAATACATTCAGCAATATGGTGTTAAGGACTTAATTGAAGTCAGCTTGGATGATAGGTTGGATGTGCAAGTCATTCTCTTTTGTTTAAGCTGGCGTCTGCAATGGGAGGCACTTTCCACCATGAAACGACAGGCTTGTGTTCAAAAGAGTGTGCAGCCACAATTTAGACTCTGCCCCCATTGCTTTGCCCCAAAAGAATCCATCCCACTGAAGGACTGCTGCCCCCTCAGCAGCCTGCTGCATTATGTTTCAAGTGAGTCATGCTTTAAGTAGTACATCCAGCAGTCCAGGTCAGGGCAGGTGGGACATTCCAGTTCAATATTTCCTTAAAGAAAGCCCCAAAATGCTGTTGAATGCAGAGTGGTACAGCATTCTTAACAAGCCTATTTCTTACAGTCAGTGGTTACCTGCTGCACCTACCACAATTGCTCACTACAGCACACAAAACCAAGACAATGTTGGCAATTAATGCTGACTAACTCAATCCCTATGGTTTAATCAGTAATGAGAATAAATCTCAGTGATAGTTGTGCTGTAGCCTTAATGACATAAAGAAACATGCAAAACAAGGTCTTTAGGTAAGTATTTTGTTAGGCTAACTGTTATCACTGAAAAAAGTCCTTCTCCAGTTTGTGAGCCTCAAAACACTCCTTCACATTGCGGTTCTAAAGCTGCCTAATTTTTGTCTAATAGCCATGGATGTTATTCATTCCAATAAAACACATCCCCACCACCCACAAAGTTTGTCTTGGAAAAAGGTTCTGTGCAATATTCATGCTTATGAAACTCCCTTGATTCTTCCAAGCACTCTAACACCACAAAGATCACTGGAGTCCCTTTTGACTTTTTGTAAAATAACATACTCTGTCATAGTGAGATGTGGTTTACAGACAAAAGGTAGCATCTTTTATTGGACTGACCAATATAGCTGAGGAAGAATACCAACTACAGAGAAGTTCTTTGGCACATAGAGGTTGCTCAGGGCACCTGTCTTGATAACATGATCCTTCCACTTAGGAAAACTATTCTGAATGCACAATCATAACCAGTGTCACTTTTTTTCAGCTATCAACTTCCCTCAATAGTGCTTGGATTGACTACATCAATGCATCATTGTTGCTTGGCACTTACCCTCAAAGGGAATTTTGTTTGAATTCCTCATTTCCGTACTATTGTACTGGCACATAATTGGTATTTTATTTATATGCACTTTTTTCTGAGCATCTCATAAGCATTTACCTTACAGCACTCCAAAGAATAAGTAAAGCAGTTTTAGTATTCCCCTAATCACAGAAGTAAAGACAGAGATATTCAACAATATGCTCCAAGTGACAACATAAACCCATGACAGAGCTGAAAACAAAACCTGTATTCTCCTAGCTGGCTCTCCAAGACCATAGAGACATGTCATTAAGGCTGCTTTGCAATCAAAGGTATGATTGCAGGAGGAATCGAAGCAACTCAATTTATTCTGGTTAAGGGGCCTAGGAACACCAGCATGAATGTCAGCAAAGGCAATGCAAATCAGCTATAGACTATGAGAGGTTATTTGTATTGCCATCTTGCAGTGGTGTCTCTGGTGCTGTAAAATCCACACTGCTTATAGAATAACAAGCAAAGCTAAGCCTGTAAAGGCTGAAATTACCCTTCTGACTGCTGTTATACATAGCTGCAGTCCATTCCTACATGTTTGATGCGTATCCTACAAACAGAACTTGAGCTGAGCTCTCCCCCAAGACTGATACCTATTTTCCGAACACCTCTCATAGGAAGGAGAATGAATCCATAAAGTAGCTTTTTCAAGCACTGTTGGTTTTTCAAGCACACTGTTCCTGTCACATCCTAATCAGCATTACAGCAACTAAATAGTTCATTATGGGTGAGCTGTGAATGGTTGTTGTTTTGTTTTAGAGGGACTCTATGGCAAATCCACCCAGTGAACAAGTACCTGTCATATGGGCTGAGAATGCACCAATTGTTTTGCAATTTCTCTTGGTAGCATTGCACGTAAAAGCAGTTGTAAAGTATACAACTACTTGGAAGAACCATCAGCCAAGAAATTCCTGTATGGAGAATGCCCTGGAAAAAAAGTTGCACTCAGTAGTTGCGAGAAGACAAGAGTCAGGCTCGCCAAAACTAAGTGCATTGGGCTTGCTCACCTCTCTGCCAGTGTTCATTCACATATCCACCACGCATTTTCTCAGTGAGGTTTCTCTGGAGCTGCAGCTGAGTGCTGGAGCCAGAAACACATTCCAGGCAAAAGACTGTAGCCTTCTTTCTGTCAGCGTTGAAAGCACCATTGACAACATAATTCAGGTTTCAGTGCATATCCTTTTGTTGTCTTGTACTTCGCTCTTCATCAGGAAGCCTAACCCAAGAAAGGGGATGGGTGTTGGAGATATTTTCCTTTCGCATATTCATCCATCTACAACATCAAACCCTTTAATGGATAGCTACTCAGAGCTGGATGGCTTTGCCTTTGAACTAACTGCTTGCATGCCAAAGGATTTGTTAGATGTTCAGGTGATTTAGAGTCTTTCCTCTGGAGACCCCGAGTGCAGCTCCTAATTGGAATACAAATGTTCGACCTCTGTTGCTTCTCAAGTGTTCCTGGTACATAGAGATCAGGAAGGAAAGAAGAAAGAAAGGAAGAAGTGTTGTGGTGGTGGCAGAAGAGGGCTGGGATCAACAGTCAAATCTCTTTTCATTTTGTCCCCCTGTCATAACAAGACAAGAATCTTGCACATTTTTATCTGTTCTGGCAGTGTAAAGGGTGGGAGTCACCATTAGTATGTAAAGTCTAAAGGAAACTCTGAAGTCAGATCAGACTTGCTAATGTTAGCGAAACTTTGACTAGGTAATTTGAGCACAGGGGAAAAAATGTCCTAAAAAGCAGTTTCTTCCTGATTTCACAGCTTTCAACTAATAGCACCATTAATATACCAATTACCTACCATTACCTACCAATTCTTTCATGTAGCATCCTCAGCAACAGCCTCGGCAGGCCCAGAAAACACGGTTATGACCATTCAGAACTGTTGCTAAGGACTCATAAGCAAGAGGACACTACAGAGGGAGTAAGCAGCTGCTGCTACCAAATAGTTACTGTCAATTTACTTAGAGGTAAGAATTGCAGTCAGGAGACACAGACCATAAATCATGACCCTTCTGGGAAATGACAGTCGAAAGAACAAGGTGAAAACTTACTGTTTCTTACCAGAAGACTTTGCTCTAGGCTGCTCTTGATATTATTCCTTCTCTAATGTAGGATTATAGATGCATTAACAGCAAAATTGTAATTCAACTCTCCCAATGTCTAGGAGTCATTTTAATTGTAATTTGGGAATGTGTTGACAGCTTTATGATAGCATGGTACCCATTCAAATTATTATTAAACTCATACTTGCAGAGACTTGTGAAGAGAGAAGAGTAATCTTCTGCAAAAGATGATGCTTGTGATTGTTCCTTTAGCAATTATTCATTTAGGAGCATCTTGCTGCACACCAAGGCATCAAATAAATTGGTGCTCACTAATTTGGACTCTATTGAGAAGTGAGCATTGAGTAGCTCAGACTATCATTATGTCCCCTTTGATTGGGAAGGTTTTTGTTCACACATGGTAATGGGTGGTTGTATTCCTTAAGGAGAGTGACACTATTCAAATATTTGCTGTGATGCAGAAGTAATTTCCTTTCTTTCTCAGTTACCTGTTAACCCTGTTACAATGAATCTCCAGTCTGATTTTCTTGATAATGAGCAAACTCATCCAATCATCCCTCTGGCAGAAATGGTGTTACAATGGGAAGCAAAACCTCAGCTTTATTAAAATGTCAGGATTGTATAAAAGCAGCTCCCATAATGTATTGGCTCCAAAATCTGTTTGTATAAATGGCACTGCCAAGTCCCACGCTGAAGGACCTCAGGTTCAACCACAGCAATTCCCCATTGCACCACAGAGGACTTTTACAGTGTGTTATTGTTCTGTTCACTAGCCAGTGGAGATGATGTGAGACCAGGTTTTGGCGGTTGTTGGCATCCCCCAGACACTGCCAGCAGACATGCTGGGGGTGCACGCCAAGTGCTCACAAGGCTGGCACTTATGCCCAGACACCTGAGATTTTTAAGCCAGAGTCTCCCTTTGGTTAAGGAAGAGATGTGCTATGTCTGCTACTCTCTCAACAGAGGTGTTTTCTGAACCTCTGATGTCATGGTCTTTTCAGGGAATGGGGAGGAAAAGTGATTTCTGCCCAGAACCAGTTGTTTTCACCCTTACATGCGTAAGATGGGAAGGCCAAAAGCAGGCAAGGATTCTTCATAAACCCTGGAGCCATGTTCAGCTGAGGTAGGCTTGTGCCAGTCCCTGGTGTGGGGCATGGTGCTCAGCATTGCCTGCTTCTCCATCACCTTCTCACCCAACCACCTTCCTGCTTATCTCAACCCAGCCTCTAAGTCTTATTGTCCCTTCCTGAGACAAAGCAGAAGGTCTTTCTGTCTCATCCCCAAGATTTGCCACCAAAATCATCTGCCTACACAGCCTAGAAGTCAGCTGAGCTCACAAACATGTGTTGTGGCTGCCCGTTACTGCTAGCATTTGTCTTCCCCACCTATGTCTTCACATCCCTCCTTTGAATCTCCTCCTGCAGAGTCTAGTTGGAGGTTAGTAACAAGTGGTGTCCCTCAGGGGTCAGTACTGGGCCCAGTCCTGTTCAACATATTCATTGATGATCTGGATGAAGGGATAGAGCGTACCATCAGCAAGTTTGCT
>NW_009649951.1:4608480-4619528 GCF_000708025.1 Charadrius vociferus
CCTTGAGGGTAGTGGAGCACTGGCACAGGCTGCCCAGAGAGGTTGTGGCGTCTCCCACTCTGGAGACATTCAAAACCCGCCTGGACGCTGTCCTGTGCAATCTGTTGTAGGTGACCCTGCTCTGGCAGGGAGGTTGGACTAGATGATCTCCAGAGGTCCCTTCCAACGCTGACCATTCTGTGATTCTGTGATTCTGTGAATGCAAGCTCCCTGGGGCACGCACAGCCTGCCCACCCTGTCCGAAATGTGCTGCTCACTACACAGCATCATGAGCAGCCTATGCAAGCAGGCTGAGGGAGAGCATGAACTTACTATGCTATTTATGTGTGTTTGTTTTTATTTTGTTTGTATTTGTTTATTATTCATTTCCACTGAAATTTCATAGCTGCCAGCTGGCTCCCAGATTGAGAGCCAGCAAACATCATTGGGGAGTTTCCAGCCTCGCTTCTCCAAGCACATCTTCCACGCTGTACGTCAGGAATTTTTTGAACAAGGTTTCTCCCAGTGCATAGGCCACAGATAGACTGGGTGAGGCACATGGAGAACAAAACCTTCTCTCCCAGTATCCCTGGTAACAGAACTGAGTTTGTTCCAAACAGTAGCTCATCTTTCTGTTATTACTTTCAAGGTCCCTTCCTTCATATGGAACTGTGAATACAGTGGTAGCACTTCCCAGTACAGGCTGCCTCACTGGCAAATGAGAATGATCCCGCTATTTCTACGCCAATGGATTTAATTACATTATTATAAACTGTTGTTAGTAAAAGGCCTCAGAAGAAAAGCCTGACACTTCCTTAAGCTCCACTCCAGCAGCAAAACTACTCTTCTAACCCTACATTACAGAGGATAGGAATTTCACATGTCTAGACTGAGCTGTGCAAGAATTTCACAAGTGGAGAGCGCCATAATTCAAATACCCATCAACAGTGCAATAAACTAGATTTGAAGTATGGTTCCGACCAAGTAACATTATACAATAATTTTTGTCCCTCAATTGAGACTGGAAATGCAATCACTTTCCCACTGAAACTGATCACAAAGAAAACACTTACGTGTTAATAGGAAAATTTAGTGAGGAATGCATCACTAATATTGTCACCCATACTGTGTGTTCAACAAAATCAGACCGTGAGGGTTCTTGGTAGAAGCTATGCTGCATAAAGCACCATCTTCACTGGCAGAAGCTCTGTTTATGATTTTAAACAATTGGGAAATTTTGTGAAAATCCAGGTGCCTCAAGCCATTTGAGGTTATATTTAGGCACCAAAAAAAGTGATCTGACTTCTAAAGGTGCTGAGCAAAGCACCCCCAACTGCAGTCAATTAGTGGCATATATAATTTCAAAGCGCATCCTGACCACACACAAACATAAAAATGCAGTTGGCCAGATTGTGAGCTAGCACATAAGCTTTATACCAGTTGAGAGCCCACCCTGGTATTTCAAGAGATTTTGCTGAAATTATGTATGCTTTCAGGTGGATCTCAAACCCTGCTTACGTTTTTGAATGCCCTCTTTCAAGCACAGGATAAGTCCATCATCCAGAGGAGCTGCTTGTCCATTTTTCAGCCCTGGCTTCGTTTTTAGGCCTTCAGCACCCCAGAATACAAACTGGTAGTAGTGTTCTCATGTACATGGTATAAGCATTGTCATTCAGTGAGCTCAGAATATTACCATTAAGAAGAAAAAGAAAGGATTTTTGTGTGATCTAAAAGCACCATGGCATGAACAGAACATGCACTGGGTATTCCAGAAACACAGGCCATTAGGACCCTTTGGAGAAATTATCTCACCAGTCATCAGAGAAACAGGAACACCACAGATCTCTTCCTAAAACAAAACTCTCTATGTGTGGTCATATATTTATATCAGCAGAACAGAGGCATGGATAAATTTCAAACATTATTTCAGTAGCCACCTTTGAGAAACCGTTTTTAAAAATAAAGTGAAACTTATAGTTCTGAAAATACATTCCAATATGGATGGTCAAGGTGGGCAAATTCTACTTCTTTTTTTTCCCCATAAGACACTCCTGAGAAAAAAAAGCCCTTACGACCCAAATCAGGTTTTGCAACTCATAGCTTCTCTTATATTTTAAAGTTCTTTTCAGCTAAGTGAACAGGCTATGAGAGAAAGAAACTATCTCACTTATACTGCTTCTGCATCCTCATATAGACATCCACCTGTACCACTTAAAGCAAAGAGGATGTCGAGAGCACCTGTGTGCTCTGCAGAGCATCTTAGCTGAAAACTCCTAGCAGTTTTTCTCTTATAGCATTCCAATAAAAAATCAGAAGGAAAGGGCACTATCTATCTCACAACACCATATTTTCTTCAAATTCCAAACATAAACCATATGTAGCTTCTATTGCTTCCTTTTCCTTTGCATTCTTTACAGATGTTGTATCTCCAGAAATACTCCTCTCAAAATAGTCACTCTGTTTTGATTTTTTATTCAGAAATGTGTTTTTAATTTTTGTCTCATTTTTCCTGGAGTTTAAAGGGAAGCGTTAAAGATGACCTAACATAATTACTGTATGTTTTGTAAACATACACAGATAGAGGAAGACCTGTTGGCAAATAACAATGCAGGCTGGAACACAAATAAAAGTAATTTTAAAACCAGTGTAAAAATATAATTACTGCTTCAAAGAGAAGCAATCAGGGTTAAAACTAAACTCTGTTCAAACACTGTTAAAATTTTATGAGTTTTATTATAATACTATCTTCAGACTGACATGCTCCATACACACCACAAAAGTGTATTTCCAAACATTTTCAGTCATGTTAAAAAATCTGACTCCAAAAGTAAGGAGAAAGATGAAGGAAATGGGATTACTGGAAGAGATGTGGAAATGGTCACGCTGACTATCGGAATCTGAACTATGGTAAAAGACAGGGACTATTTTAGGAATAAGAGCTCTCACACCAGATTACAAAGACAGACTAAGTGGGAAAAAATACTATATTAAGAATGGTTTAGAGGATGACAGTTTTGTTCTGTGTATGTCACCAAGTTTCAAAAGCTATTTTTCTTAATTGGCACTAAAGTAAAATAAATAAAATCAAAAGGTTTTGTGAAATACAATGGTAAAGAAAGCTGCATTTTCAGATAGAAAATATCAAGTATTGGATTCAAGTCCCTCTGCCTCTTTTTCCCTCACCAGAAAGAACCAATAAGACCAGCACCTCAAAACTCTCTGTTGAACATTTGATCACAAATGATGGGTGTAAATGTTTGTACTTTAAAAAAATTAGCTTTTTAGAAAAACAATAATATACTGTTGAGAATACAGTCTGCAACCCATTTACAGAATGGAAGCGAGGAACAGAGAAGCCAAATGGCTGCTCAACATCACAGAGACAGTCTTTTAAGCTCAACTCTCCAAATAATACAGTGCTTCAGTTACAAGAGCAAACATCCTTCGACTGTCCCCAAAACAGATGAAGGTGCTGGGAGTGCACATCTTTTTTCTCAAAAGCTGCCAACCCGTATAAGAATTATCACTTGCTCTTTAAGTGTTTCAGGTCTCTCTTTAAGAAATGTTTTATTTATGCTCCACGAGAGAATTTATTGCTAACAAGAGGGTCAGCACCAAAACTGTGCACCATCAAAATGCCTCTGTGAGTGTAAGGAAAGATTTCACCGTATATATTTCTTGAGGGTACAAGGACATAAAGGCAGAACTTGACCTCAGCAGTGGTAATAGATGGGAAACTTGAAACACAAATGTTTCCTTACCAGGCTGTCTAATGACAGATACCTTGCTTAGACAGTCTGATTTTAAAGTATGCTGACTTCTTAGGATGAGAAGTACAAAGTGCGCCAGACACAGATATCTTTAACTCATTATCTGCCTGGGTCCTGAGGCGAAGTCTAGTAAGGTTTTTCCTAGGAAGAATAAGTAGCAAGTTTTTCAGCTATCTAACTCCGAGTAACAAACAATTTTCTTCTGTCTCACATGAGCACGGTGGACGTCACCCAGTAGAAAGGTCAGGGTGCAGAAGGCAAACCCTCAGTTAAGGGCTGCACCTCAGTCCTGCGTGGGGCTGCACAATGATATCCCTACCTGTCGACACCGGGGCAAGGGAAGTGGCCTTGCGAAACAGCAGCCCTTACAGCTGAGCCTGCACCGTAAGAGGTGGTGAGGTGGAGCGGCTGTCTGTGGGCAGAAACGCCTCTTCTCCACAGGACAAAATAGCTGTGGCAATCCCAGCTCTCCAGGTCATACTCATGCAACTGCCATTGCCTGCTCGCTGAACGGAGTCTGTCCCAATGACTCACAAAAACTCACACTCAAACCGAGGATTTGCTAATTGACCGAACTTCCCAAACTGCATTAGAAGTCCCAAATTCTCAGTGCGAGCCCCTTCCTCTTTGCCCCCTGGCCATGGTCACTCTCTCTTACCCATTTCAAGTCATGCAGGTCTAGCCACCCCTGGTTTTCAAGAGCAAAGGACAAACATTGCTAGTCAAACTTCATTTCTAGAAGTTTGTTTGCTAAGTGTCAAAGCCTCCTTCCTTGTTCCTAAGAGACCACCTTTATTTCAAAGTGCAAACAAGTTATGAGATTCCCCACGTGTCCACAGGAAACACGTTAAATTCTGTCAGCACAGATCAGAGACAATACTGTTGAAATATTGGCAGCGTATCAGTCCCTGGTACTATTGGAAGCTCTGTTTTCCATCTTAACCACGTATTGGGTCAACTCATTAAGAGGTAAGTCTAATTTTGACAGCTTTAGGCTTAGCATAATACATTAAATTTAATTGCCAGAGGTAAGAGATCTAACTACGTCTACTCTTTCTGTGCCTTGCAACTTACCTGCATATAATTCTAGAAAGGGAGAGTTTGTGAAAAGACATATACTTCACTGTAGCAGTCCCATCCACTATGTTTTCCCTGGCCACCATGAGAGCAGTCCACAACTATTCTTCCTAAGTTATGAAAGTCCTCTTCCCCCCCGGCAAACCTTGCAGTTCAAACTCAATCACATCTCCTACTGAAATCACAGTTGTTGTTACTGAACAAAGGTTATGGAGTTTGGCCAAGGTTTACAAAATCATCGCTGGTTTATATCTGAATTAATTAGAGGGATGGGAGAGTGTTTTAAATTGCCCCTTATGTCGGCACGTCCTCCAAAATGTTTACCTGTTTAAAACATGTGGCTTTTATGTTTCTGTGTACTGAAGAATCTGTTCAGCAGCTGGGACTGCTGCCATTTTGTGAAATTGGGTTAATGCAGTCAGCTACAGAAAAAAAAGATACTGAACGGGTTCATGGGAACTTATTTTAGATTAAAGGAAAACAAAGAAATAGCCTTTAAGCGACCATTCAGGGGAAAAGAAAAAAAAAAAACCAAAACAGAAGATTGCTTTTTGTATGCAGGAAAACCTGATGCTATTTTCTTTAATTTCCATGAACAACACATCATTTAAGCTTTTTTATCTCCTGTCAGCTCTGCCGAAGACCAGACCTAGGAAGGAAATCCAGGCCAGCAGGCAGAACATCATTTTGATTGCGCAAACCTGATTAAAAGCAGAAAAATTAAAAGACACTAAAAGCAGAGAGAACCGCAAAAATCAAAGCAAAAGAGGAAAAATGTTTTGCCAAGCCTTGGCAATGAATAAAGTTGAGATTCTTAGTTCAGAATCATCAGACATTCAAGGTTTTAAAAGTGGGCAAACCAAGAGTTTGATATTTGTCGGAGATGAGGTCAAGATGTACAGAAAGACAAGTAACCACGTTTGAACCAGGCTGATGTGTGTTTCTCATGAGAAAGTGGCACAAAACAACAGAAGTGCCGTGAGATCGGATTAGATTTTGGATTGAAATAACAGAACAACTGCTGTTCTTTACTGGTCTTTACTGGTTTGGGAATCTGAAAACCCAGGGGGGCACCAAGCAAGCAGGGCTCAGGCAAGGATATCAGAGTTGAGATTCCCTCATCCTCAGTTCAAGGCTTTAAGGGGGTCAGAGGCTCTGGTTACAAGACAGCGGCAGCCCTGGCAAATCAAGGGCAGTTGAAGACTTCATTTTTAAGCCTTGCTTGTCTTCCCTGACCCAGTGGCACTTGTTGATTATCTTCCATTCACATGGGCTCATGTTTATGACTGTGAAATAGTATATCACAAACTTCCCTAGATTAGAAAGAAATGGCTGAGTTGAAGAAGTAGAGAGGACAGCTGTCGGCCATCTTTTTGCACTGATTTTCCCTCATGGAAATTCCAGATAGCCACTGCCAGCTCTCAAAGTGCTTTTCAAAATAGGTAGCCTACCGTTGCTATAGCAAAAATCACGTTGCTAGTAGCACTATTGTTAATTTCAGCCATGAAGCTACAGTCACTGTAAGGCACAGATTCTTCCACATCCCACTTGCAGCCCAGAGCAACGCTGAGCAAAGAGCAAAGCCATATGTGCCAAAGGAATTCACTCATAACTACGGAGTTACATGAATTGTCCTCTGAAATTCATGATGGAAATCGCTCTGACTTTGCAAGCCATTTTGTCAAAATTGCAAAGGAAGCACTGCGACTGCGGGTGCCAGAGAAGGCTGTTGTGTTTGTGTGTGTATCTGGCACGCGCATGCGTGTATGTTCAGTGGAAGATGCCTGGCTTGGTTCCACCATAAGCTATTTACCTTCACAGGGGCTCACACTGGAACAGGCAGCAGAAAAGGAAACAACGGCTTTCTAAAGAACTAAATGTGTTGGTGAAGATGAACAGATGCACACAGCAGATTTCACTAACTCTGATAATCAAGTTCGTAATGCTGAGTTATCAGCTGCACTACAGAAGTTGCTCTCCCTTGCCCTTTACCCAGGAGAAAAGACCAGGTATTTCTCAAAAAATGCTCATCAGAACAATCCCTTGCAAGTTTAAGAAAGCTTGTGTAATTAAGCTGTTCTTGCAAAAGCACTGCCTTCAGCTAAGGTCCCCAGTGCTTATGGCTTGAAAATTATTCTGAACATTTAAACACACAGCAGATACTGACATTAATGCAAGCCTGGGGCTTGTTGATTTGCTTCTGTGTAGTGACCAGCAGTTCTGATGCAGACCACCAGTACTGCTGTTCAAAGAGGCTGGGGTAAGGCAAGAGATGACCTAACTGCTCTGACACATATGCCTGCTGACAAGCAGTAGATTCAGTTTCTTTGATGTCAACAAAAGTTTGATAGGACCCAACTTAGCTGGTCAGACAAATAGTCACCATGTGCATATGAGATAAAAATATGCATTTGGCAGGGGAAGGGGGTCTGCTCTCTTTTAAAATTCTGAGTAAGTTTTCCTGAATAAGGAAATCTACTTTTTTTCCCTCAGCTAAATACTACAGTTTGTCTGTGCTTCGTAATACAATATTAATATTGCATTATGCTGTTATTCATGTATCAGATGAAATGAGTCCTGACATAAGGCTTTCTGCAGAGAAGTTTCATTTTCCATAGTTACTGAAATGCACTTTACGAGTGTCAGACTCCCCCCGCCCCCCCCAGCTTGCATTGCACTTTCTCACAAGTAGTGAAGTGTTTTTTTTCCCACCCAAATTGCATGTAATAAAAGAGAGGCAATTGCGCTCTCACAAGAAACTGTAAACACCCTGTTAACACAAGCACCTACTCCTTTGAAAAGCCTGCTTCTTGGTACACAGACTCTGCTACTTTTGCTGAGTGTTATGTCAATACAGAGAATCTGAAGTATTTCCAAGAGGTGGTCTAGAAGAGGCACTGAAGCACAGGAATGACCACTAAGACATTTTTCCCACATTTGACACAATCAAGAGAGCCCCGGGAACTCTGAACCTGTAGTGGATGTCCATTGACACACTGTGGCTAAGGAACCAGTTCCAGGTTTTGGTGCTGACTGTCCTTTACTCAGACATTACTTCTTCAGCCCTGTGGCTTTGTTTTTTAAGCTTGGAGGCGTCATGATTGCCTCCAACATCAGCTTGTAACAGTCATACATTGCAAAAACCGTGAAACACAGGAAAAACTTTCCATCAAGGTGCCCATCTCTAGAAAGGATCCTAAACCACCAAGCTTTTTTGATGGCTGGACAGCCTTGTCTGATGCTGTTAGAACTAAGCAAAGCACAGTTTGCTGTGGATTACATGCAGTTAGCATGACATTTTCCTAATGCTACAACTGTTTGAAGGTGTGATATTGCTGGTCACTAACACATAATGTCACAAATGCTCATTCAGCAACCTGAAATTAGTAAAAAATTTATTACTGCTTGCCAATATGTGAAAAGAAGATGACTCTACTAGTTGGGCAAAGGAAGAAACTGAGACATGAGATTTTGCAAAAGTGATTTTTAGCTAGTTAAGTAATGTTTATGAAATTTAATGACACTATTAAAACTATCTGGACTCAAGGGTGTTATAAAGTATTCATATAACTTTAATCTTGGTTTTCTTTTGATAGCCAGAACATGGTGAAGTATAATTCAGTTACATTTATCATTTTCATTTTATTTCAAATTTGATGTTATTTACATTTTAATACTGTGGGAGGTACATATGCGAGGTGCTGCTTGTGCTGTTTATTTTGAGTGAAATGACATCAAGCAAACTGGGGTTTTCTGCATGAAAACACACATTAAAATGATAACCAACTCTCTTTAAATTGTTTTTATTAAGGATTACTTTCCATTTCATACCCGAATTTAAACATTTACTTGATAATATGAAATAGCGTTTTCATACTAGGGTTTTGTTGGATACTTCAGTTGGAAAGGTTCACTAAGTTGAAAGAGTAACACACAATTTTTCCTTGCATTTAAAGGGCAAAATTGCCCCAGTTTCATTCAATGGGTGAGAATAGATTTTGACTGATCTAGGCTAATGCCTAGGTCTGTCTTTATTTATGAAACAGATGATTGGCTTTATTCAGGAAAGGCCAGTCATAACAGTATGGCTGTCTTCCTTCATGATTGCAGTCAGGACGCTGATTTCATTTATTCGTGACATGCCAGCAGCATCAAACCCAGTGACCCAATGTTTTGGAATTGTTTTGTGTCCCACCAACGACATTTTTCTCCCATTCACAAGTAGCTTTCCAAGACAGCTATGAGGCAGATTTCATCTTTTTAAGCTGTCCTTCTTCTAATTAAATTTGGCCTTAATGGAGAAGAAAAAAGCGAAGGGAGAAAAATAATCTCTCTTGGTGCTTCTGCCCGCAAGGTACAACATGTTTTTAGAATTTAGGATAAGGAAAAGCGTGCTGGATTGATTCCAGTTACTTGAGTTATAGAGGGAATATCTATCCCCAAAATAGCTTTCATGGTTGTTACTTGCCAATTGACACAAATTAAGAGCAGATTGTTTTTCATTTGATTTCTTCTTCTCTCAGGTCTCTAATTTCATATTCCTGCCATAGCTTTCCCATCTTATTCCCCGCCTCCCTCACTTCCTTGCACACTTCTATAAAAAGGAGCATTTTCTTTCTTCTTCAGTGCTCAGAAGCTTGATTCAGAGCTTGAGTATGACTAATGGAAAATAATGTTTACAAATTTAATTGAGTGAAGAACAGTTTTGGAAAGAATTTTCAGCATGCATGCTTAATTTTGTTCTGAGGTGGCTTTGTGTGATTGTTGGGGAATCTTTAGTTAATTCTATAGAAAACAAAAAATTTTGTTTTGTGAAGCGTTCTGTTTACTAAGAAAAAAAAAGTTTAAACTCATCAAAATATTCACTTTCCACAACTGCGAGCAAGTATGAAAAAGAAAAAGGAAAATACTTGGTAGATACACAGAAAACAGGGTTTTTAAGAAAGAGATATGTGACATTAACATACCCCTGAGAGAGGATTTTTATTTTTTTTTTTTAAATCAGACACCAGCTCTGGAAATAAAACTGATTTTGTTCCATCTGCCCTGCTATATAAAATTAATAGAAATTCACCTCATCATGTTGATATCTACTTGATCTCACATGCCAGGAGGCCTTCCTCTTCATTGCTCTTGTCCTGGCAATAACTGAGGTATGTGGACTGTAAGAAGGCATAGATTTACAGAGGAAGGAACACATGATGTGAAGTTCAGGACTGTCGAGATGAGAGGATAAAGAAGCCATGGTAATCACTCACATGTTACTTAATATTTTTTGACAGCAATTGCTCCACTCTGTACTTGAGCACCTCTCATTCTGAGTTAACCAGGTTTTCTACATGGGGCTACAACCAAGAACACACATACTAGAACTTACAGTACAGGATCTCTGAAAGCCTCTCATACATTGCTGAGCAGCAGCTTGTAAAAGAAAAGCCCAACTCATTCATTTCTCTGTGACTTCACAGTTCAACCGAAACATACAAGTAAGATAGTTAATGTTCAATGACAGTGAACAGCCCAAGCTTGCTCTAGGGCAAAGGAACACTGCAGGCGTAGGTCTGTTAATGGGCAACTTAAAAAGTTATTCTGAAATCACATGTATATAACAAAATAAATGCATCAAGGTAATGATCAGTTGTTTTCTAAAATGTTGATGAAAGTATAAAATGGAGGGGGGATATCATGGGCTTAGATTAAACAACAGCGGAAAGAAACACAAACTGAATTTCAGCAGATTTAGCAAACAATTGAGCAATGGCTTAGAATGGTTTGGAACCATTTAGGAATGAGTACTACGGATGTTCGCAAGCCATTAAGTTAGCATAAACCATAATGTCAAGAACCTGGTGTAAAGAAGCCTACAGCAGTTTAATAACTGTGACCAGACATGGCTTGTATTTAATAGGCAATTAGCTACAGCTCAGTGTGACAAGTATACTTTTGTCTCTAGATCAAACTGCCAACTTCTTTCATTTTATTTTCCCCATTACAATTGATGAAGAAATAAGAGGAGAATAAAAATGCAAAGGGACAAGCTAGGTACAATTGCCATGTCTGCCCCATACTGGGTTGAAATCCCCCAGTGGACTGCCTTGCATCATATAAGGTATTTGCATCCCCCTGGAGTGTCATTTATTCCTTATTCGTTTATGTAAATTAATGCAGTTGTTTAGTTTGTGAACAGCATGCTGTTAGTTTTTACAGTTGTTTGCACGGTGA
>NW_009649951.1:4619544-4630570 GCF_000708025.1 Charadrius vociferus
ATGTTTAGAAATACATTATCACAACAGGAGTATTCTCTGGAGCTATGTCCACAGCTAAAATACTGATATGAGGAAGAAGGGGCCTGAAAAAGCCAGCCCTTTATAACAACGTGTAGAGCAGGGTCAATTTTGTTTCAGAAAAGACCCTAGTTGGGGTTATTTATATTAGCATTCAGCCTTTGTTGAACACCTCCCTCATGAAATTGGCCTATCTCTGCATATTAATATAGCATTTTGTTTCTCTGGGCTCCTCATTAAAGGAGAAGCAACTGTTCATGCCCAAGAGTTGCATTGCTGCTATTCAGGTCCCACCTCTCCTATTAAGTATTCCCAGGCCACTAGGTCTGTGGCTAAGTAGCATTACCATAAATTTTCCAGGGGAAAGACTACAGCACAGACTCCTGGAGAGAAAGAAAGGTGCCCTAGCTAACAGCTAGGCTTAACAGTGTCTCCTGCAACTCCTTCCATATTCAGGGGACTTCACCAGCTGCTGAAAACCTGTTTGCACAAGGGGCGGTCTTGGGGTCAGAGAGGAATCTGCAAAGCAAATGTCATGACACCTTTTGGCAGAGATCGTCCTGGGGGAAGAAGAGACAATGTAAGACGAACACAAATCAATAGATTTAAAAGTACTGAACAGCACTGGTGAAAAACCTTACAGCTGCTTTCTCAGACGTTTGTGCAACCTGCTGAGGGAACTGTATGCTAAAAAGTCATAAATTGCAGGTTTAACAGCTCAGTCTATCTTGTCTACCCCTGGAATAATAATCAGATTTTGTTCAGTGTGGCTCCTTTCTCAGACAAAGTATGAGAAATCTTTACTCGTGCCTGCATCTGCCTCCAGCAATGACTTTTCATGTACTACTAATAGGCAGTGTTGAACAGACACTTTCCAGCCCCAGAAACAGAAAACATATAAACTTACCAAGGGACTGCTGCACCTGAGCTAATCAGTAGCTGACCTAATGAGCCCAGGCAAAACCCCACATGAATTCAGGTTTCATGCTGCTAGGGCTCAGGCGAGAATGTCTGCCGCACGCGGCTGCAAAGGCTCCCTACGAGCCCTGCTGTGCTCTGCTCCACTGCAGGGTACATAGATGTCCTTTGTGGACATGCTCCACCCCACCAATGTGTTGTAAGCTGTTGAGGTGGTGCAGTGTGTGTGTGGGGGGTGCTTCTCCTTTTGTGTCCCTGCGAGACTGAGTTTAGAATCTCAAAGTTTAAAATCTTTGTTGGATTGTGTGTCACAGGATTACAGTAAATAACTGTATAACGGCATAATAGGGAACACATTTATGTCATAAAGGCAAGTTTTACTAGTTGTAGAAAGTATTTGGAAAGCAAACTATGAAAATGAAAGGGTGCATTTGTACTGAAAACCTAATTTGAAAGTTATAGTTATCCAGCCTACCGAGTGATAGATAAAAATATACAATTAATGTTACAAATAAAAAATAAAGCCCTTCCCTCTCCCCCTCATTCAAGGGTAATAATTCTTTACATAGTTTAAAAATTGTCAAGGCTCACTTGTGGGAGGGAAGGAGAGAACAATGGTAATAGCAGTTATTTCCTTCCTCCAAACTCTTTGTCATGCAAAAAAACTGAACTCCAAAATCCCAAGATGAGTTTCCCCTGTTATGGAGAGTTTACACGTGTCTGATGGTCCTCCTGAGGCAGATGTCCCGATAAGCCAGTCCTTCTCACAGCAGTGCACAGGAGCAGCTGCTTCTGCTGCAGCCGCTGCCGGGGCAATGAATGGGTTCGTGTAAATTTTCTGTCATATTCAGGCTTTGCTCTGCTTCTTCCGGGTTGTCACTGCTCAGGTTAGTTGCTGGCCTTGGATTGACCAAAATGGGTGCTGCTCACACATAATGTGCCCCCAGAGGACCCACCACCCATGTAAATACAGGTTGATGGATCGAGAGTTGTTATTGTTGGTTTATGAAGGGGAAGCGGGAGAGGCTGAGGTCTGGGGCAGAGCTGGAAGGTGAAGGCAAGCCTCCAGGCACTGAGCCCTGACCCCAGTCACCACCTCTGCCTCCCCAGCACAACCGCAAGCCTCCAATTCAAACAAAAGCTGTGGGTGTGCTGTCTGTTGCCAGATTTTTGGAAGCCAAAGCATCTGACTGCTATCAGCACCCAAACTACAAACCCCACCACCTTTTTTAAAGGTGTTCTGTGACCTGTCTAAGTTAGGCATTTCCTCTCATGAGCACAAAAATATAGAAATGTAGTTTGAGAGCATTTACTCCCTCTCCCTAACGCCACTGTTCAAGGGGGCTGTTGAGACAGAAGAGGGAGAAACTGATTTCTTTGAAGTGTGGGCTGGGAGAGAAGCTGGCAACTCCAGACTAGTTAAGGTGCATGATGTTCATAAACACTTCAGTGGTGAGGGCCAGACGTGTGGCAGACAGCAAAACATAAGGAAAGTAGCACAGAAAAAAAAGAATGGTGTTTAGATTTGTGGAGAATCCTTGACTTTCTTGAGGCAACATATGTTTTTGCAGCTTAACTGTACTACATGTAGAAATGTGTCTCTTTGTATAGTCATCTACTTACCACAAATAGAACTTAAGACTCCCTAAATTTCAGCTTATCAATGCATCAAACACGCTGTTTTCTAAGCAACAATGTAGTCTGCCAAGAGTAGAAAAGCAGGTAAGCTCACATGATAGTGTTCCTAATGTAAATAGTAGAATGGAAGTAACTGAGAAGTTGCCCATATTAAAAACAGGCAAATTCTGTTTGTCTGTGCTTGTCCTCCATCATACTATGACTCCATACCAGAAACCTATTGTATTAAAAAAAAATATAATAAAAAAAAATGTCAAAACAATCACACTGGATGAATGCCACTACACAGAGTTACAGACATGCAAAACCAGTTTATTCGGAGTTTCTTTCGTTTCTACGTGGAGGCCCCATGACACTGCTGGAAACTCTGTTCAGTAGCATACTTTGTACTTCACTGACTGGGATTTTCTGTGTCTATGTTATTAATGGTAAGTAGTTGGTAAATGCGTAAATCATTGCACATCAAGATAATACAGAACAGTACCCACTGTGGTATTATAAATCTCTAAAATTGATTCTTAAACTAGCTGAGATGTAGTCTAGGGTTGCTTGTTCAGGCTTAATTTGACTTATCAGCTATGATACCATCTGTATTTGAAGAGAAACAGCTGCATTTTCAGCTACTAAAGCTGACTTGAGCACTTTATAAAAGAGACCAGTTGAATCAACACAGATACAATCTCTTTCATATTCATTAACTGTCCCAGCTGAAAAATGTTCCAAAGCAAATAAATGAAGCAAAACTAAGCAATAATACAAGTGTAGCATTTCAGTGAATGGAAAATTTTCTGTTTCTGAAACAAGTGAGAGCCTTCCCCACCCCAGTGACAGAAAACTTTTTACCCGGGCATGCAAGTGACAAATAGGCTCCTAGAGGTCTTCTAAAGAAAAATGCACAGCAGTCCCTGCCACCCAGACCTCCTGGGGCACAGGCTGGGAGTCCACCAAAGCACACTGGCTCCCTGTCCTCAGTCCCTGCAGAGGAGGCTGCAAAACACTGAGGGCAAACGGGGCCCCGCCGGCTGCAATACGCTGAGGGCAAGCGGTGCCTCGCCACTCACCACCATGCCTGCCAGGGGCCATCGTGCTGCTGGGGACTGACCCCTTCCCACTTGGCTGTCCATCCACATGAGCAGAAGCAGGTAGTGCCCAGGTGATATGTCCTGTGACAGCCTTCCCACAGGGGCCTCAGGACTCCCAGTCAAGGGACTGGGCTCTCACCGTTAGACTCTCTTGAATGCAGCTTGGCTTATTGAAGACTGGGCTTTTTTAGGGAAAAGCTATCAGTTTGAGATTTCCCGAAAGAACTGCTCTTTCAACTGAAAGTTACGTACCGCTACCTCTCAGAGAAGGCAATAAAAATCCAGGCCCAGAAGAGGCAATTTTGCCTGCTGCTGTTTTGGTCTTTTGCCCACTGGAGACTGGGAGTCCCTGAGGTGGAGTCTCATACACACGTGAGGCTAACTCCACTCCAGGGGGTCCTGCTGTGCATCTCAGGGGATGGCTTGCAGGATCTCATGCAGAACTGCAGCTGAGGGAGACAAGAAGGGACTGGCCTTGCAGTTAAAACCTCTCTGATGTTCAGGAGTCTGGCAGTGTGACCACCCTGGGAACTCCAACATGCTCTTCCTCCGAGCAAGAGTTCTGTCAAAGGTTAATTTAAGAAATATTAAATGAATTCATTTTATTGTTGTCCCCAGTCTGGGGTACATTGGCCAAAACTAATTATGGTATCAAAAAAAGAACCAAGTTTAAAACGATACCTGAACACAGGCTTGGACATCAAAGCCAGTCCCACACCATTATCTACCAAGTGAAATGCAGGCACTTGGAAAGTGCTGAGGAAAGAAATCTTCTTTATTACTGTACTCCAATTTTGTTATTACTGTTTTTGCCTGTGCTGAAGGAAATGAGGGAGTTGATTAACTCCATCTTAGCTGAGATCCCTCCAGGTAACTAGCCAGCAGCTTCTCAAAGCTTTGCATGTGGTGCTGCCTTATGGCACAAGCGACCTGAATCCATCTTTGCATAAAACGTGCTGGAATAATGCAGACTCTCTGTGGGCCTTTTCCAGGCCTGGATGATGCTTCAGTGGAGCCATCTGCATCAGATCACCTCATCACAGGACAGAGCCCAAACAGAGGGGATGAGAGGTATTTTTGTTTGTCTTCTAAAGACACCTTTCATCAAACACTGGACACGGCAGGCGTGCTGCCAAAGAGCCTTCCTCCAAGCAGTTTCATAGAATGAACACATCCAGCTCCCCAGGGAATTATAAGTTTCAGTAATATTTTCATGTCTTACATTATGCAGAACAGAAATCCCAAATAATGAAGTGTCAAAGCAAGACAAATACAGCAATCTGTTTGCTCGAGCAGGGATGGGCAGAAGGGAGCATCCTATGCCATCAATGTCACAAAACTAAGTGTAACAGCGTAGCCTGAAACCTTGTTCCTTGGAACAACTTTCCCTTCACAGTGTTCACCTGCCCTTCTTACAAACCTTCCTAAGTTGCAATTTTAATGGGGTTTTTTTGTTTTCCTTTTTAAATACAATAGGCAGAATTATTTCTCCAAGGACAACATAGATAATATAGCAGGATGGTGCCACAAATGGCTGTGTGTGTTGGTAGGTTGGAGACCTTAGAGGGTGTATTTTCCACTTCCAATCGCAGGGCCTAAAAGGAATTATATGAAGCGTACTACCAAAGCCAGGCAATGTCTTTACTGTTCATTTTAATTCAGTACCCTCATTTTAATGAGGCACAGGAGAGAATCCTTAATTTGCAAACGTGATGTGTCATTCAGCTTACAATATGAGGTGCGCACCCAGCCTTTAAACTCAGCTAAGCAGTATAGACTGACTGGAGAAGAGTGTGTAAATACACTGCTCAGCTGGAAATTTAGAATTTTTAATGAAGAAAAATAATCAATGTTTCTGCATATATTGTATCTGTTTCATATAACACACAGCAGAGCATTATAAAGGAAATGAGAATAACCAATTGTAGCTTTGTTTATACAAGCAATGTAAGACACAAATCTACTTTCCATGCAGACACTCCAACTGGAGAGTCTTGCAAGCTATTATTGAGCCAGTAGAAACTGATGTCTAGTAACATCTGTGGCATCTAATACTTATAAATTAAAAAGAGATGAATTTAAGTGCACAGGTAACTGGAAAATATACACGTGGTTACAAGAAATGGATTTGAATTGAAAAGGTATACTTCTTGGCTTTTGACTAAAGCCTTTTCAATCTGTGTTACTACAGAGGAAGCATAATGAATAGAAATCACAGTGGCTCATTGCACAACTACTTCTCTTTCCTGCTACCTTCTGCAAGAAAAGAAGTGATATCTCACGCCACTCCTGACAGACCTGAGGTGACACCAGTCACCATCTCAGCAGGGAACTCATCATGGGCAATTGAGAACTCCAGCAACATAGAAAGTCAATGTCACAAGATGACCCCTTAAGTGATATGAGTGGCTGCAAAGGGAAGACTGTAAGGAAATTACGTTGTGTATGCTGTAGCTGTGGCACTGGGAACCACCACGCTGAGAAATTTCTTCTCAGGTAAAATCCAATATTTGGACACTGATGTCCCTAGCAAGAGCCAGTACACCAGGCAGAATGGAAATGATAACCAATGTGTTGTCAGGGTGGAAGGGCACACAGGGAGAAGATCAGCTGTCAGGCAAAGGATCTTCCTTCATCACTCCTTGATCACCTGTCAGGAAATCATCAACAATGCACTCCAGCGACTCCCTGGATTGCTTGTGCTTTGTTGGGTTGCTCCTGCAGCAGTTACTGAGGTGGCTGAAGTCCTCTGTGAGGAACAGGACGTCCAAATGTGAAGCTTCCTGTAGTTGTCTGAGAAGACCTCATCTATGTACACTTCCTGGTCAGGCGATCTGCAGCAGACACCCACTAAATAGCTCATATGTTGGTGTGCTCACTTATCCTGACCCATAAGCTCTCCACTGGCTCACTGCCCATCCCAATGCAGAGCTCTGTTCATTCCCACCTCTCTACTGCAGAAAGGGCTCACATAAACTCCTCCTCCTTGCCTTCCTGGCTTCTCCCTCTAAAAAGCCTGTATTCATCCACGACAGCACTCCTGTCATGTGGACTATCGCACCACATGATCCCAGTGAGACCATAAACCTGCAGATGCAGACAGACCTCTAATTCCACCTGTGTGTCTCCCAGGCTGCAGGGGTTAGTGTACAGGCACTTCTGACAGGCACCCAGTCATGCTGGTTTCCCAGAAAGGATATGGTGGTTTTCCTTACAGTGCTATGGTATTTAAACTGAAAGCCCTAACGTGCAAAGGTTTTGCTGATACAACACAGGCTGTACAGAGTCATTCAAATCAGACTATTAACATTTTCCATTTGAGTAAGGGAATATTACTATGGACCTCTCTAGCAAACACAGGTATATGTGCACACACCTATAAAAACAAAAACATCACACATTAGCCAGAAATACCAATTCATAATAATGACAGGCAGCACACTAATGAGGAGCTAAGTTAGCTGCCTCTAGTAAGATTCAGTATGTCCATCTGAACAATAAATTATTGTTGCTCTAGTGGGTGTTTATGAGGAACACAATGACATTTATTCCCCATATGTAATAATTTTAGGTATTTGTTATGGTTTCATGTTATGAGAATGGCTGCTCTGAAATACCCAGCTGATGTATCTTACAAATCCCCAGTGAAACTAATGGTGCAGACAAGAAATAAATCTACTATTGTGTTTGCAGCGGGAATCATTTAATTCAGTCTGTCATTTTTTTTGCTTTCCTGGAGATGGCCAAACACCTGCCTGCTGATGGGAAGTAATGAGTGAATTCCTTATTTGGCTTTGCTTGTGTACATAGCTTTTGCTTTATCTGTTAAACTGTCTTTATCTCAACCCATGAGTTTTCTCACTTTTACCTCTCTGATTCTCTCCCCTGCCCCACTGGGGGGGGGAGTGAGCCAGTGGCTGCGAGGGGCTTAGCTGCCATCTGGGGTTAAACCATGACAGAACCATTTGCTGTAATGGGTATTCCCTCCCCTGACACAGCAAGGGCGGATATATGTGGACACAGTTAAGGTAACAGGGTGATTTAACTGTCTGACTCCACCTTCAAATCAGGTACATAAACATCTGGGACCTGGTGATGCAATCACACTGCACCTGCACCTATTTGCTTTGGCAGCTTTCCAGCACACACACACAAAAAGATAATAATCCAGTTTCTAAAATGTGTCTGTAAAAGAAACACGAAACAATTAGAGAAGGGTCACAGAAGACATTTTTGCTGGACCTCCAGAACACGAAGAACAGACTTGTTGTTCACCAGCCAACTACACTAAATTCAAAAACAGAAACAGAAAAAATCCAGACTTCTGTAATTTCCAGTTATGCTCAGGGAGGGTATTTATTACAAAAAAATAGAACTCAGCAGGTTTAAATGGCCATGGATTAAAAAAACAATGTCAACTGCTGTTCTGTCTAGCCTAACACATCATATGAACACATCCCATCCCTTGCTAGGGCTACGTAAGTCTTAGTGATTGTTAGAAACTTCAGCAAATGCGTCAACTGCATACAGAATCTGACAAATAGAAGTCTGGAGAATAGGAAATTATCTAAAGGGACAGAAAAACATTTCCCTTACATTTTCTGGATTCCACTCTCAGAACATAGAAGGCTTTCCACATTTAAATAATGTTACAAACATTTTCCTATTGAAGATGAAATTTTGATTAGGCTGAAGACATGGTTGTGCGTTTCAGGAAACACTTCAATAACATATTTATTGTTATAGTCAGTAAAATATTTGTTGAGAGCACCACAAAGTTGATGCACAGAAAGGAGAAATACCAAAATGTTATTCATGTGTTGTTTACAAAAAAGGGGAATCCCCACAATCTCTGCTGCTCACTGAGTACAAATGGACATGTGTCCTGGTTCTGGCAGGGATGGGGTTAATCTCCCCAGGAGCCGGCAGGAGGCAGGTATTCCATCCCACCTGACCCATGCCCGGGCTATAAGAGGAGCTAGCCAGGGTGAGGAGAGGAGTTGCCACTCGGGGGTGGGCTGTGGAGGTGTGGGTCAGGTCGGTGCGCTTGGGGGGGGCACTGTAATCTCGTTTTCATCTTTCCTTTTGCTGTTCTGTTAAATTGCATTATTTTAACCCACGAGTTTTGCCCTGATGATTTCTTTTTCCACGACTGTGGGAGTTGTGCAAGCGGCTGCGTGGTTCTTTGTTGCTGGCTGAGGCCAAACCACGACAACATGTTAAAAGGAGGTGTATTAGCTACATTAAAAATACTTTTTGATAGTTTATGTCATAAAAAAAAGGATACCTAGATTGTTGTGTTTGTCAAAATACAGAACAGAAGCATAAAGTACACTATCATGTTCACTCCTTATTAGTCTCCTGTAAATTTCATTATCTAAATGTTGTCTTACATTTCTGTTGTTTTTCAGGGCCATCCCCAAGTAAGACTAGCTACACTTAGCTAATAAAAGGACTATTTGGTCCTGAAATAACACAGTAGGAAGACGTAGACTGAAAAAGCTGTAGTTGCAAGAAGAAATAGAAAAGATGAAAAAATCTGGAAAATAAGAGGTCATTAGTAAGTTAAAGACTCTGTCCCCACATTGCTGACACCAGGTTTGTGACATCGGTCTGTAAGATTGTGAAAGGCAGTACCTCTGGCACAGTTCAAATCATAAAATATGACTAGTTATTCAGAGTTCCTATATAAGATATTTAAGATCTACTTTTGGTAGACAGAAGGATGCTACTTCCTCTCTCTCCAGCACAGTATCTGGAATAGGACTACAGAGTAAAACTTCAGCGTAGTGCTGTAACAGAATATAGATATCCCTGTACAATTTCAGTAATTTTTATAAAAGTAACTAAATATTTTCAGTTCCTATCATCATCAAGTGTTTTCATGGACTGGATTTCTGCACACTTCTCAGATCTCTCAGCTGCTTCCTGCAATCCCTGAGTACCAAAGCTTTTTCTGTTTTACTCTCTAGTCCCTCCATTGCACTGAGACATCTGCAGACTTACGCTTCTTATTGGCGGAAAGGCATAAGAATGCCTTTCTCCTCTTCTGCCCACTGTCTGAATGTTTCATTTGGACTCTAGAATAGTTAAAACTTTTTTATATCCAGTTGAAATTTTCCACTTCATTGAAAACTTGAAAATACGTCAAATACTTGTAAATAATCCACGTATGCGTTTGTATCATTGACAAGACTTTTCTTATTGCAAATATCCAGGCAAAAATTTCAGCAAACTATTGAGGACAGCTTGGTAATCAGTGAACACAGAGGTGACACATGAACAATATTTACTGTGGAGAAACTTCTCTGCTTGGCCTAGCTAATTATTGTTTGTACAGCATAAATTCACCTCTTTCCTCATGTGTCCATTCCTGTGTCCTTGGGATCCCGTGATTTAGTTAACTTGGACAAGGCTTCACCTTAGTTTGAACTGCATGATATTCTAGGGGATGAGGAGATATCACAGCTAACTGCGTTCTCTTTCCACTGAGTTCCCAGCATCTCTTGTGACTGTTCGACTCCCAGCACCTAGAAAGAGTTTAAACAATCGCAAGTTGTAACCTCCATGCAACATTTTAGTACTTATTCTCACAGATTTGCCAGTGCAAACGTATCTGTGTGGCTTGCCCTGGGCATCATTGCCTTTTCTTCTGAGGGTTAGTCAAATGGCCCACAGCCCTGTGAAAGTCTGAAGATGTGTGGCATTGAAGGAAGACCTCGCATTAATAGCAGAACCATCTCTTACACTGTGCATGAACAACAGCTGATGTGCTGAGTGATACTTGAAGGCAAAATCTCAAAGTGTCTCAAGAACGTGTAGATCTCAAGACCACACCACTGAAAAATGGCAATGCCTACCTTACCAAGGCAACTATTCTCTTTTGGGAATTATGCGACAAACAACTTGTCACTGAGTCTGGATTTAATCCTGTACTCTGGATTACTGCAGTGAAAAACGGCAGCTTGTTAGCAGCAGGTGTCCAAATTTAGGCATTATTTGCAGTGAGGCAGGCTGTGGAAATATTGGTAATCAACCACTTCAGAAAATATACTGCTATCTTCAGACCTGCTACAGAGAGCACTAACACTTGCATTAAGACTGCTTTGTGTGCCTACTTTACCAACAGAAAAAAGGAGCTTAAATAGCTAGCTGTTCAAATGTGTGCGTCTACTCAATGATGTCCTAGACAGTAATCAACATAAATAATCAGACTGTAATAAGCATTTGACCTCCTCAAGACAAAAAAAAAAAAAAAAAAAAGAAAAAGGGACCTTTCCTAGTGATAACAGTGATGTAACTGTGCCTGTACACAGCAGAGATCTGCTCAGAGCAGGTATGTCCCATCACAAGCTATTTGCCAAACCAGC
>NW_009649951.1:4630638-4638470 GCF_000708025.1 Charadrius vociferus
AGAATATGAACCAAATCTTTGAGTGCTCAAAAAAATTTCTACTGCACAGGCAAAGGCGTAGAAAAAGTCTCAGGGATCTATGCACTTATTAAAGGCAGCAAACAGAGGTGCTTTCCACCACGTTTTTTAAGAGGAAATGCAGAGGAACCTGCAGTAATTTTGATGTGTCCACCTCCATTCAGAATTTTGAACAGCCTAGCACTGAGGTGATATTGTGACGTACTGTTTCAAATGGATTTGCTCAACAAAAACACAAAAACATAATCATTAGAAAGAAGGAACGTTCTTCTCAGCCACGTTTTTCAAGTTACCAGTAATTACATATTGGGGGTAGTTTCAGAAGACAAGAACCTCCATCTGGCATATCAGGCTCATTTCTTTTGCCTTTATCTGAAATTTCTGACCTTTAGTTACCTAAATAAATGAGAAAGAGGTCTCAGCGAGAGTAGGAAAGAAAATGTATGGATTATAAAAATGATGCCTTATTGATGAACTTTTAAAGATTCAAGAATACCTGAGAGGTATGATGAGGCAGGGAAACCTGAGTATTTCATCCTTAAAGTTCTTGAACTAGAAGGTTTTGCAATGCATAGCCCACTTATTCTGAAATTTAAGGTTAATTTCTTTTTTTAAAATACATCATTAATTGAGACTCGCTTATGTTTTTCAATACAATCTTTGTATTCTCAGACCCTGGTTATTCTGTGAAGGCCAAAACTCCAATAGCAACAATGAAGATGTCATCTATTGTAATGAAGTAAATCAACAGTTTCAAGCTTCTGGATCTTGACAACAAGGACAATCAGTCATAGCAATCTAGGGGGTGGGGGGGGAAGTCGCAGGGCAAAAATGTTTGAAAAAATAGTGCTTTCAATGAGAAAAAAAGATAAAAATACGAAAGTCAGTGCCCTCCCGTGAGAACTTCAGAACTTTTCATTAGTGTTGGTTTACAGGGAAGCCATAAAAAGCAATGTTGGATCGATCTCTACCATGAAATTAATTTGACATTATGAATCTTATGGATTGTTTGAGCCATTCATTTTGAAGGATCTCATCAAAAAGGAAGCTTTTAAAGGCTTTACATTTATCATAGCATGGTACTTCCTTTGGATAGCTAACAATGAGCTTGATCAGAGTCCTAAAGAGTTTGAATACTACATGGTCTCCTTAGCACCCAAAGCTAAAATGTCTTTTATCTTCCCAAGTAAAGCTGCTGCAGAATTCAGCTTTTGATACAAATGACCTACTCCTAAAAACTCCTCTTCAGTTTTCAATGCAAGTCCTGTGCTCCTAAAATGCGGTTCTCCCCTGAATTTATGCCCCAAGAAGAACTGCCTGACCAGGAAAAGGAGAAAGTCTCAGGTTCCTTAAAATAGTGTCAAAATGGCCAGTCCTACCCAGTGGAGTGTCTGTGGGTCTGGAGAGGGTTAAGGTCAGAAGAGCCACGGCTTAGAATTAGTGATGGTTGCAAAAGGAGAACTATGAAACTATCTGGGAGGAATTACAGCTTAATCACAGGCCCTGCTGTGCAGCAGTGTTACAGGTTAATTCATTTCACAGCCACACAACTTCCCATGAGATCTTCTGATAGCTCACAGCTGCGCTAAACCACAGTATATGCCGCACCAGATCTCATGCAGGGAATGAAATTAACTTACGTGTCACTAGTAATCACCGTGGGCACATCATCTTACACGTTTTAACTCCAACTTTTTCGAGTGTGAATACTCCACATTACACTAGGGGAGATCAGAATCAGACGCCACCTTTCTCAGAGTCAGTCTCACTCACGCACGTGAACATGATAACATGCAGGAGAAGCAAGACTAGGAAGGACTCCTAGAGAAACCTCTCTTGAATCACAGAGTTACTGACACCGTGCAGGATAGTAGGCATTTAATCTAGAAAGACGTATGGGAAATCCATTCCTTTCTCCTCATCGTCCTAATGATGCCATTCAGAGGTCACACACAGAGAAGCAAAAGGAGCTTTACTCACCACATGGTGCTCATAAATAGTTTACCTCACCCTTGTTTTTATAATTTGGTTACAGCACTTAAATATGTATCTAGATTGAACTTGTGTGCCTTGCAAGTTCTACAATTGTTATGACTAGGTCATATAGATAGAGAGGGAAGGGTTGAAATATACTTTTAGTGCTCCAGAAGAATGATTGTACAAACAGTCTTCCAGCAGTGTATGTACTTGATGTTGCTGGTCCAGAGGGTCGGTGTAGATGGCAGTGACCAAACACAGTGTCCTATCATCCTCTGTCTCCCCAGCCTGCTGAGCATCTCTACTGAAGGAAGCAATGCAATTAACTGGTACCACACAACAACCAATAAGTTTGTGGAAGGACGAAGAAAAACTTAATTGATATTTCCTGGTAAACAGAATAATAAATTAAAACAAATAAATGTGGCAGTGAATAATATCCAGACAGGATGTCAAAGACATTTTCAGAAAGAGAAGGCTTTTTGTTCTTTTGTGATTTAGGGAATTTGTGTGAAATTACACTCCATTACATCGCCTACTAGACTCTCAGTTTGTTTTGCTGGGAACCAAAAATACATTTCAAGGAAGACTATAGCACAATCTACTACACAAGTCAGCCCTAAAGCTATGGACTTGGCTTGTAAATTCACATCACAGAAAATAATATTTATAGAACTTTTGTGTCAAGATATTGTCTATATCAAGATAGCACTGAGGCATGACACACCTTGTTGAAAAAGTAGTACTTCAGTCTTTTGACCTTAGCACCATTAAAATTATTTTGACATTTCAATGAATAGTTCCCTTTCTTCCTACAGCATTCCTGAAATTCAGAAGCCTGATGCTTGAAACTAGATTATGCTATATCACTACCTGCTAATGTGCAGTTACATACACATATTTCTATCTCCTCTTTGCAGAATGCTTTCTTCTTGACAGGGGTGGCATTGAAGGTCGTTTCCCATATAGTTGATTAACACTGTGTTTGCTCTATCAGGCTGGGATAACATGTAGCCAGATTTCCCAGAGATTCCAATAAAAAATTCATTAAGGAAGAAATGCTGTTTTTCACATCTGAAATTTGCATTAATTCTTAGAAGATAAATCAAACTCTACGTCCTTTCCCATCTAAGGAAAAAAAATAAATAAATCTGGGTTTCATATTTCCCCTCTCACCTCAGATCATAACTTGCTCACAGCTGTCTCAGTTTGTGACAAGGCACACATCTGCAGATGGTCTTTGAATCTCATCTGTTCCTCCTAGAAAACACAGCTCCTATGGTATATGTTTCCAATACTGAAACTAAAATCATAGCTGGAAATCTACAGACACACCAGAAAACAGGTTCTTTTTGGCAATGCTATGAGTAGAAAGGGATAGCAGGGGCAGAATGGCAATTCCTATCATTCTTGATAAACATATTATCATGTCTGTTTGTTTGTATGTTTTAAACACAAATTTCTAGGATAAGCACATAATTCTAGTGGAAGCTAGCCATATTCACCTGCAAAAAAAGCTGAGGTCCTGGCCCTATATTTAATGGAAAAATTAAGATTTCCTCTTTGACAAAGCTAGGAGATTTTCTTGGCAAAGCTGTGACAACAAGTAGGAAGTGCTACTAGACTAAATTTCACAATATCACTGCACACTTTCCCAAGGTGTACGATATACATAACAGTAAGAGGATGGAACTTGCATTTCTAAAATAAAAAACAGATTATACTCACTGATTATGTGTGTTTGTGTATGCGTTTCTGACACTGCAAACATATACAGGCACCTTATTTACACTTAATTTAGCCAGGCAGGATTTACATAGAATAACAACATATACATGTACTGAACAACTTCAAAGCTAAACAGTTCTTACACTGCTGAAAAAAAGCATTAGTGGAATGTTTTAGCTATGGCACAGAAGGTGTACTTAACATGTTGCTTATTAGCATGAGTAGCAACTGTGACCTTACCCCTGCTTCTAGTATGTCTAGAAAATCCTAGAAATCCAAGACAAAGTAGGAAAATTTTCTACAGAAATTCCTGTAATTTAGACACTTCTAGGGTCAGTTCTGTTCTGCTGAATTCAATTGGAACATTGTACCATAGCTATTTGTCATTTAGACTAACCTTTTACAAAATTTAAGACCAGATAAATAATTTATAAATAGTTCAGAAACAGATAATGGTGGTTTTGGCATTGGTTTTTTCTTTGTATGAGGCACCTGTTTTTCTTCTTGTGGTTGTAATACCTAAAAATGGGCAAGATTAAGAGGAATTGATTCCAGACTTAAAATTTTGGCCTTTGGGACAAAGTCTGCCCTCGGCTGCATTCAGGAATTCCCTTCATACCCCTACCTCAATGGATTGGATCTATTTGTGGAGAGTGAAATAGTCTCATAGACAATAGAAAGCCCTTCAACTATACCCACTGAAATCTGTTGATGTCCAAATGCAGGGCTGTCAGCAAAAAGGCAACCCAGAAGCTCCGAGATCATCCATGCTCGCATTTCAGTTTCATTCTTTGTAAGTAGGGATAGTTATTATAGATTTTGAGGTTGTGGTTGTATCTATTCCTGTTTCTGCTTTTTTTCAGTGGTATAACAGATGGTCCACAATACAGGAAAAATGATAGAAAAGAACTTCTTCCATGAGAAAAACCCAATGTGAACATTATCAGGCATTCTGCTTTCACCACGTCAAACAAATCCCATCCTCACAAATTGGAGGCCCCTTTCTCCACTTAAATTGACCCATTTTTGAGATTAAGGAGCGGCAAAGTTATCAGGTGTCATTCCTTCACTTTGCAGTATTGTTTATCTCACTTATTTTTACTGCTAATTCTTCATTCATCTGAAATGCATGAAATCCAGATCTTTGAAAAGGCAGGAGTAGGGAAATAGGGTGGCATTCACAACTGAATACACTAACTAATGTGATAATGTTTAAAAGCTCATGTGCAAAGAGTATTCCAAAGTCTTCCATCTTCTCTGTGTGCCTTTTTTATCCACTTATGTATTTTCAGGAGTAAATTTCTACTCCTCCACTTTGCAGCAGTCTCAGCTGCGAGCTTGTCAGCTGCTCCCACAGGGACTGTTTTTCCAGAACTATCCACATCTCCACAACTCTCTGCTCCTCATTTCCTGCCACTAAATCCATTTTCACATACTATAAAAACTAAGCACCTAGCAGGTAGCTGTCACGAATTGTGCTTTCTAGCTGTGTGTTATCAAGAAGCAACACACAAGCAGCTTTTAAATTCACAACATGGCCTCTCACTTTCCCTCTCTTGTTCCTTTTCCTTGTCTCCCAGTAAGCTTTGATTCAGCAAAGCACTGAAGCTTGCAGTTGACTTTGAACTGTGGTTTTAATCCTCACTCAAGTGGCCTCCTCCCCACCACGGACACACATGTGTACAAGTGCGCACCGAGACATGTGTTTTGCTGAATTAGGGCCTTGTGCTGTAAGTTTTCCGGAGAGGCTCCACTCTTCCCATGCATTTGCAAAGTACTTAGCGGCAAGACTTAAGCCTGTATGGACACTTTAAGGTGCTACTCAGTGAACACTAATCAAAGTGACAGCAGCTGCCAACTTTCATAGTTTGGCAGCCATACAGAACTAAGTGGAAACCCAATGATGTCTTTATACATTGAAGAGATTCGCTGGGGAGTCATAAAGACTAATATGACACATTTGAATATAAATTGGTATATGGTAGAAAGAAGACCCCCTGAAAATTACCATGTTCCCAGCACCACAGGTACTATGGTCTCAGCTCGTTCCAAGGATCTGCATCTTCCCAGCTGGAAAGCAGGAGTCATGGCAAACTGGAGTACATGGTTGGATTTGAAAATTTGCCTCCAAAGGAAGGCAAGGGTCAAACTTCTCAGGTGCACAAGATAGCAGTGGCATGAAAATACCTAGGTGCACTACCAGGAG
Organism: Charadrius vociferus; assembly: GCF_000708025.1. Classification (NCBI taxonomy): domain Eukaryota; kingdom Metazoa; phylum Chordata; class Aves; order Charadriiformes; family Charadriidae; genus Charadrius; species Charadrius vociferus. The sequence goes on from NW_009649951.1 coordinate 4,636,568, forward strand.
CCCTCAAATTTCTTTAGGGGTTAGATGAGTCCCGTAGAAACAGCAAGCTTACCTTGCTAATTGAGAGACTCCTTGTCATTGTGGCTATGTATAGGGATCACACAAGTACTTAAAGCTGGGATGGTCACAACTAGTTTTCAGTAAAATTTGCCTAATGAGTCAAGAGTTCCTGAATTATCTATGTCAATGTCCCCCTATGTATGTAATTCCCACTAATTTAATGGACAAGCATGTACTTGCTGATGTGGGCAAAAGCTGAGGTTCATTTTTAAGGTCTTCATTACATATTTTTGAGGCACTGTGCTCCACATGTTTCCCATCCCAGGTACAAATACACAGATAGTACCAGATGTTGTCCATTGGACAGAAAGAAGCTAAGCTTCAAGTTGACAGCTGTAGCTGATGAGGTCATCAATACCATTTAGAGATGGAAAGAGTTCACTGGAAAAAATCTTGTCACTTTTTCTTTTTCTCTTGTTTGAAGTCATTGAGCTTCAGGGTTTGAGGGAATTGTTGCTTTGACTTTATTCTTCTGTAGGCGGGTGGCTGCCTGCCCTTGGCAGCTGCATATGGGATCATTTGCATTGCATGCGGAGTCTCTTGTTTAAAGGGAAGCTCTTCCTTCCCTTAGATCATCTGCTTCTTTAGAGTCAGGGCCACTGTTTCACACAGATTGTATTCTTCCTTTAATCTTTTCTCTCTGCTTACTCTGTACTCTTTAACAAGTATCCCAAAGCCAGGTCTAGCAGACTCATCTGGGATAGCTGAAAAAGGCAGTCTATGGACAAAGAGGGAATTATTTGATATTCTTGTGGTTACATACTTATATGAGAGGATTTTTGCAGTGCACATATGCTCTCTTACATCACCACATTACAAGCAGGAGTCTAAAAAACTGTCATTTGCTGCACGCAGGGCAGAAAATGGGTATTAAACCTGTCTTGGGAACAGCATTCTGTATTTGCACCTCATGCAGACAGTGGGGTATCCCTCCCAGAGCCCCACATCAAACAACTGAGCGACTTTCATCTCCAAGAGCAATGCAACTCCTTTCTTTTGCACCTGACAAATCAGGGACAATCAACTATTTTAATGGGTTTTGTGGGGGGGAGTAAAGAGTGAGGGAGAGAGAAAAAAAGTTCCATAAAATGACCTTATAAAAGCTGTGACTAACATATTAGTAATTTGGCTTCATACCCTGCACACAGGAGAGTGCCTGAAAGTAAAATAAGATGAAGTGACTATGATATAGCTCAGGCGCTCAAGTCCGAATTTGCTGGATTATTGCCTTTTTCAGAGCTAAGGCACACTGCAAGCTTGCTCCTTTCCATATTTAGGATATAAGTTGTCTTTCTATCTGCTTTGGTTTCCTCCACCACCTCTTACTTCCCTCTTGGAACTTTCAGTATGCAGGAGTAGGTACTTGTTGTCTGACTTATGTTTAAGACTTGCTGTGCATGGCCTCTCTAGTTGAAGACAGACAGCAAGACCCATGCACAAGTGATGGTTGCCTCTAAACCCCAGTCTGTAAAGTAATTTTGCCTTCAAAGGGGAAGAATCTCATAAACTATAAAAAAAACCCTCAAGTGGACAGACCTAATTAAAGTGCAATGGCATTTTAATACATGGCATCTCATAAAGCAGAGCAAACATGGTTTTAATAAGAACTTTCTTATTGTAATCTGCTGAGCTGATGAGCAAAAGAGGGCAAAAAGTAGACTTTTAAAAAGTCTTGTTAACCTCCCCTCTGTTTTGAAACTCTTTTGCACCCAAAAGAAAGGAAAAAAAAAAAAAAAAAAACAAGGAGAACAAGCATGAGAACATGCTAGACAGTTTGTGAGTGCACTGTGTCTTTGCTGGATATACACACATCAGTGACTGACTAGAAAGGCGGGGGTGGGGG
>NW_009649951.1:4648213-4655184 GCF_000708025.1 Charadrius vociferus
AAAAAAAGACAAAACTAGCAAGAGGAAGCATGTCCAGGCGTCTAATCTTTGGGAAGCTAGCCAGACTTCATTTATAGCCAGCCAATTCAGATTTGCCAGCTGAGACTCTCTCCCTCTCTGTGCCTGTAAGCTGACCGAGACATGGTGAGTCAGGGAGGCGCAGTGAATTGCTGTGGAATACCAGGAAGAACAAAGTGCTGTTAGTAGTGGTTGCAACCTAAACACATATCAAAGAGCTACTTTTTGATCGTGATTAGTTCTAAAAGCAATTCCTATGTATCAGAGAAAGAAAGAAGAGAGAGGCTGATTACTGCTTATTTTGTAGGTGGTTTCTCTCTCTCTTTTTTTTTTTTTTTGTTAACACGGGCTCTGTTAAACCCCTGATGTATGGTAACTGTAGATTCCAATTGGTTTGTTCCCTTTGAAGTCAGTTTGCTTTTGTTCTTTATCTAACTTGATGCCATTTTCCACAAGCTAATTTGTATGCAACCCTGGTCAGAACCTGCCACCCAGAATTCTGTATGGGAGTTTACTGTCAGGGAGAATGAATTTACTGTAGGGATAGAGATGGATTTTGTGAGCTTGTGTGGTTGGAAAATTGGGGGTAGAAGGAATACAGAAAAGCACACATGAAAGAAGGAAGGAAAGAAGAAAGGAAGGAAGAAAGGAAGGAAGGAAGGAAGGAAAGAAAGAAGAGAAACCCAGATTGTCTGCTTTGACAGGTTTTTGCAGACACAAATGTGGGAGAGCTGAACGTGTTTGCGAGAAGCCTGACAATAGCATACCGCTGACATGGTGGCAGAGCAAAGGGAGGGGGAAAACCACAAAGAAAAAGACAAAGAATAACTAGAAATCACGCTTTCAATAAATGTTGTGTACTTTTCAAAATATCCTGTACTTTGGTATTTCCTTTGTATTTATTTTTTATGTACTTTGGTATTTGTTGGTATATACTCTAGCACGGAATCTATCCATGAACAGGAAACAAAAAAGCCCTGCAGAACCCTGAAACACTCAGGGACTCAAAAGACCAAAACAACAAAAAAATAAGCTATGACTTGAGAGTAGAAACAAACTGTGACCTAGAAGTATGTCTGCATTACACAGTTAGCAAGACTTGTGTTCCCTCTTCTTTGCTGTTATATTTTTATATTATCTGCAATCCATAATTTGGATTCAAAACTAATTTGGTGGGGACAGTAGAAAGTTTTTCATGAATGCTAACTATTGCTCCTATGTCAAGGCCACCTATGGGGTTTTGCCAAAAAATTTTTAAAAATTAAAAAGGAATTGCTTCTGGGATGATCACTGTGAGTTTTGTTTTGAAATCACCTAGAAGAATGTAATTTAGCCTTAAACAGAAGAGTGAACTTTTATAAGGAAATACTAGCAACAGCCAGAGTTATAATCAGTGGAAAATATTTTGGAAGGCATATTAAAACTCATACTTTAGGGCTTAAGCTAATATTTATCATGGGCCAAAATGAGACCTAATACAGTGGCAGGGAAGGAATAGGGCAGCTTAGTCCACATCTGCTTGCTGTTATTTTCCATCTTTGAACCGTTTCATCAATGTGAGGGAGAGGAGTCTGGAATAGATGGACCTGAAGTCTGATCTGTTCAGACAATGCCTGTGTTTTATTAGGTTTATTTTGTTTAGCAGCAGCACAGTTTCTGGCATTGTATCATTCCCAAAAACAGAGAGCCCTGACTAAGCTGAATCATCATGAGACTGAACTGATGCTGTTGGGAAAATGCAGCATTCTGCAGAGCTCATCATTTCTCACATAACGCTGCCATGAAAGCTTCTGCCCTCAGCTGGCCCAGTGCTCAGGATTCACATGGCCTCCTCACAGCTTCTCTGAGCGAGAAGCACCTTTCCCAAGACTCTTGAGAACACACCACCCCTTCTTGTTGGATTTAGCAGTTCATCCCTGGCAACAGAGATGTTAGGCAATTTCAGAGTTGGTTGCTGCATTTCCCCATAATTAGGTCGGAAATTCCCCCAAGGGTTTCAATGAGGGTAAGGTTTCTGCTCTGCACTAAGGCCAAGAAGAGACCTTCCCCACAGCTCTCACCTTCCCCCACCAGCTCAAGTTCAACACTCAGAGACTTGCATGGAAACAGCCCAATTTACCAGCAGGCCCTCCTCAGCCCTCCACATGTCGTGCTTGCACTGCATATGCAGCCACAAGTCATGTCCAGCCTTATTGAGCCTTCCATGCATATCACTAAGCTCTCAAAATCAGCCAATAGCACCCTGTTGCTCAGGTCTGGACAACATGGCTGAGAAGGAGAGTCCTAACAGTGGAGCAGCTTCATTGCACCCGGGCCTTGAATAGCCATTTCTAGCCAAAATCAGAGCCTGACTGTGGCAGCACTCCACTCCAAGAGCACACCTCCTGGTGGACACCTCTCCCCAGAAAATCCATCAGGGAGGAACGCAGGAACGCACCCACTGCTGTTCTCAAGGCTCAGCCATGGTGCATGGGATGGTCACAGAGAGAGCAATGCCAGCTGCCTGCCAGCCTGGCCCTCGGCACTGCAGCGCTTGGGGCAGGCAGCTTGGCTTTGCCCACTGGAGGGCCAGGGCCATGCAGCTTTTATGGCGGCAGGCAGGGGTTAACGACAGGTGTCTCTCCATGCCCATGGAGACCTTCCTGGAGCTAAGCTGTTGGGCTCCAGGCTGAGGCGTGGTGGCTGAAAGGCCCAGCTTTCCCTGGGTGGAGAGGGCAGCCATGCCTTTGTTCACAAACTCAAGCTAGAGATGGTGGTAGACCTTCTGCTTTGCCTCAGCCTCCACTGTTTAAGGTGTGGCCTCAGGCCTAATTTTGGCTTAGTTGTCTGTGCTTCAAAGAAAAGCAACGGTGATGGAGAGACTTCCTTCAAGTCATGTTGTGAAAAAGGCAAATGAAGATAGTGTTTGCAATGGTTATGTATATCTTTTCTTCAAATGGACAATGAGGAGTATCTGTGGTTGCCCAGCTGCCCAGAGGCCAGACGACTTCTGTCCTCTCTTCACTTTTCTCATAGAGTGATTTCACTAAACCATGAATGCAGAAATCTTAAAAAGCACCACAGGTGTAATACTTTGCTGGAAATACAGTGCTTCCTTTTAGCTTAACACAGTGAATTTTAATGCAGTTACTGGAAGGAATGGCCTATTTGTTACTCGTGAAAGAGAATGTTTGCTCAATTACTATTTTTACATGCTTCTCAGCAAGCCATCTGACTGACCTGCTACTGTTAATAATGCCAGCATATAAACTTCAGCCTCTTTGGTTAAAATGAAGTACAGGAACCAATGTGTAAGCAGTCTCAAACTTAAACTAGACAACAACAAATAGAAGTCACTTTATTTGGCATTAAAGATCATTATTTTCTCATTTCACACTTTGTCTAAAGGTAGTGGTTTGCTTTACAGGCCAGACTTTACTCTCTTAAGGAAGAGCATTTAGCTTTTCATCTGTTTAAACTGGAAAAGAACAGTCAGTGTCACACTTGTCACAAGTGTTATTCAAGCCCTTGATAGTGTTTCCAAACTTCTTATTCAGCAATTGAGTGACAAGTATTTCTGCTCATGAACAAATTTCTTTCACCCCACTCTACAATTTTTTAAAAAATAATTCTCTTTATTGAAGCATCATTAAAAACATTAAGGGCTCAAGTGAGAACAGATTTTTTCCTGCAACTGGTTTTAATTATTTCAATTCTAGGAATCAGAAGACACACAACAAAATTTCTTGTTGGACACTGTTATTTATCAGATATTAAACCACTGAAAATAGCTAGCACTAATGAGCTCCCAATGTTGCTACCATTGATAGAGCTTTTGAGACCTGACTGAGAGAAAGAACTATTTTAAAACTGTTTGTTTGCTCACATCATGCTCAAAATCTCTCTATATCTTCTCTGTATCTTCTATGTATCTAGTAGCACCTCTATAAGCACGCTGCTCCAGAATTCATGGGCCCCCTCTATCTAACCAAAGGTATTTTGAAAAGACAAATCTTTGGCAATATTGACTAGATTCTCTCCCAAAGATGCTGCTAAGTATGAAAATCCCAGATTCAGCCTCTGCAGCAATCTCACGGCAGAGCCCAGGCTGCAGTGAGAACACAGCACTCTCTAACAGAGTAGTGCTTTGTGTTTAGGTCAGGGTTTTCCCCTGTGCTGGTTTTGGCTGGGATAGAGTTAATTTTCTTCATAGTAGCTAGTATGGGGCTATGTTTTGGATTTGTGCTGTTGATAATGCAGGGACGTTTTTGTTATTGCTGAGCAGGCCTTTACACAGAGTGCTTCTGACACTGCCCTATCAGTGCATTGGCTGAGGGTGCACAAGAGGTTGGGAAGGGACATGGCCAGGACAGCTGACCCAAACTGACCAGAGTGGTGTTCCATACCTTATGATCTCACACTCAGCAGTAAAAGGTGGGGGAAGAAGAAGGAAGCAGGGACTTTTGGAGTTAAGGCTTTTGTCTTACCACATAACCATTATGCTTGATGGAGCCCTGCTTTCCTGGAGAGGCTGAACACCTGCCTGTCCATGGGAAGCAGTGAATGAATTCCTTGTTTTGCTTTGCTTCTGTGCATGCCTTTTGCTTTACTTGTTAAACTGTCTTTATCTCAACCCACGAGTTTTCTCACTCTTACGCTTCTGATTCTCTCCCCCATCCCACCAGGGGAGACTGAGCCAGCAGCTGTGTGGTGCTTAGTTGCCAGCTGGGGTGAAACCACAACACCCCCAAACAAGAAAGAGAAATGCTGTGCCCTGGCTCAGTGCAGAAGGAGAGGGCAGGGAAGTGTTTGCTTGCACTGCACTTCGGGTGGTCCCTGTCTACTGTTATGTAAGGCTCCAAAATAGTCACTGGTATGCTAACACATGAAGTTGGTACACAGGGCATGTGGAAGTTTCCCTATAAGTCATCCCCGTTTGCTTCAATTAAAGCCATGAAGAATGATTGTAAATCTGTAAATCATGATGGAATGACCTTTGCTGCTCACAGTACTTATTAGAAGTATGTTGTGTGGCTTACATAAACAATGTCATGCACTGCCCAATATTTTTGGAAATGAGTTGGAGTTAAGTTTCATATAGGCAGCATCAAAGCTAAAGTGTTATTTCAAGGGTTATTTCAAGACAATGCTTTCTGTGTGCTGTGCCACAGCCTCTTCTGTTTCTAGCCATTATACGTGTCTGCAATAAACCAAAGTGACTAATACATAACAATATTCATTCAGTCTCTCCCTGTTCTGAACTGTCATCTGTAAGACAACAGTTTTCCCATTGTTACTGTTATGTGAAGTTACATGTACTTAATAACTTCAATAAGTTACACATACTTACACAGAGTTTTGAATTGCAGCCTATTTGCAAGTGGTTTGTTTCACATATTTAAAGATACTTCTTGAGATTGGATTTGCAGGCCATACAACACACATTCCAGTCTGAAAAAAACAGCTGATATATCACACAGCGTGCTCACATGAATTGTATTATATAGCTGAACTCAGCAGAATGGGCTGTGTTGGTGGTGAGTTCAGCCACTTGCCTCATGCACCAGGCTAGGAAGGGTGGTCCTGCAGCAGCATGCACCCAGCCGAGATGGGTTCACGTGGAAGACTGGAGGGATATTCTTGGCCTTGTTTGCAGTTTCTTGACCTGGTTCATTAGCAGAGATGTAGCATTGCTCAACTGATCTGCTCGTTGCGTCCTGCTGTTTGCAAGCCCATGCTGAACAGTGCAGCTTGGGATGTACCACAGGTCTACTACAGTAGCACGATCCTTGCAGCAGTGATGCAGTGGTGCTCATGGTTGCTGCTGTCCCTTGCGCTTCCTCCTGCCCTAGCAGCATCCTCTCAGTGATGTATTTGCATATAACTCCATTTGCAGTATTGTGAGCTAGATTGGGGAAGGGATAGCTTGAAACAAAATCTTAGCCAAAAGGTTTCTTAATTTCAAATCCAGGGCAGGTACCCCATTGCACTGGTAGAGCTGGGGGGGGAGTCACAAGTAGGAGGGAGGAAATCTTTATGTTAATATCACCCTTCTTTACCATCAAACTCCAGCCTCTGTCACTTTCAGTGCTATGTGCAGCTCCGGTTTTGTTAGTAAATCTTTTTTCAGCTGTGTGGTTGCTAGCAAAGTACAGCCAGTCTCCAGCTTCTCATTGCAAGTGACTGCATTTGATAGTGATGTTGTGCTTCACGTTCAAGCTTTCAAACAATTTCACTCCTGCACTGAGAAACATGCAGGTACCCTATAATGTGGACGGCTCCAGTGTGTGGGCAGGTCCTGACCATGTCTATAATGATTGGAGATCTTTGCTGCTTGCGGATGTCTGGGCAGAAAACCAAATACAAAAGGTCAAAGCTGGAATTCGGTCTTGGAATCAATTCAGCTGATTTATAAAGATCTGCCAAATGTGTACCTGACCTATGTTTGCGCTTTGAAAGACCGCTGTTACTATCAAGCATCTGATGGTGATGAAGTAGTGAAAGACTGTGAAGAACATTTATTTAGTCTCCTTCAGCTTTTATTCCTCTATAGAAAGGTTAATGCTAGAGGTAGCTCCCAGCAATAGCTGATGGATTATCTGACAAATTGCTCAAGAGATTTGGAAGGGGTCTATTAGTCCAATGCCAGTGTACACTAGAACTAGACAAATGTTCCCATATGCCTCTTCCCTTCTAGAAGCAAATAAGTTTGTTATGGAGGTGAGCCGAGAAGTATCCCGAGCAGTGCCAAATATTTTTCAGAGTAAGAAACTGCTGAGAAGAAAGCTCCTTTCTACTGCTGAATATCCGAGCCCAAAAGGGAATGTGGGTAAATTTAACCATAGTAAAAGAAAAAAAAAACAGATGTGGAGGAGAGATATTCGGACCAGAGTTACCTGATGGGTACATGATGCCATGTAGAACAGGAGTACCAGGCAAAGAATGGTAAGGAACTACACGAGAAGAAATAGATT
>NW_009649951.1:4655211-4669068 GCF_000708025.1 Charadrius vociferus
GGGAAAGAGGAGAGGAAAAAAGAGCTGCTGGGAAGTTAGAGTTGCTCCAGATTTCAGCTGGCACAAGGAGGACATAGATTATCCATTTGTTAGATTCCAACACATATGAGCACTATTTATCTGAAACTGTGAGGGAATCATACAAAAAATCATTCACAGCACTAATTGGCTTCCCCCTTCTTGGTCTCTCTGCAAAAGTCAAGGACTCAATAGAAGTCCTTTCGCCTCCTCCCCAAAGACAGCCTGCTTGTTTCACCACCATTGGGGTTCCCAAGTATCCCTCACAACCAGCTTTGGCCACCTCAGCCTGCCCTCTCTCAAGGCTTGGATTCATTACTGCAGGTGGCTATGCCATCCCTTTTGATGCCCATGAACCTGGGCTGCTGTCAAGCCAGATGTTTGGAAATGCCACCGTTGCCCCCTCTCTCCAGAGGCCACAAGGAAGCAGTGTTTCCTGTATCTTTTACTCCAGCAATAACCCTTCATGGGTGTTCCTCCTTCCAGCTGGCCATGGCATTACATCCCCAGTGCACCAGCTTCATGCATGCTCCTAAGATGCACGGTCAACTGGTAACTCAGCCTGATGCCCAAGGTGCTGCCTGTCACACGTTACCTACATAAAGCTGCTCAGTAAAATGCTCTGCCTTTTTATTGAAAATACCTGGATTAGAAGTTGCATTATAAATTTAATAGCTTTATTGTCTTAGAAAAAAAAAATGCTTTGTACACATTTTTTATGGTCCATCTGGTGACACAAAGCCTGTTATTTGGACCCTTCATAAATAAAGAAGTGAAGTTACAGATGATTATAGGTATGTCAGCCCCAGGTCTTCCCACGATATTAGTCATGGCTCTTGCAGTGAATACTGGCATTTGTCCCCTTGATAGCCCATAAACAATAATTCATGGCAACAGGAAGATAATTACAAGTCAAAGTAATTACATTGTGTAGGTAAAATATACCTAAACCAAATAAAAGCACTGTGATCAATGCGAGACCAGTAAGTACAATTCAGCCATCAATAACTTCCTGGCTGTATCCTTTAGGGATAACAAGTTACAGGACAAGATAACAGCTCTCTGTGTGAGGCAGTCACAGACCTGAGTCAGAATCAGTTAATGGGGGACCAGATTTTTAAGCACAGACGCATGACCTTGCAAGACCTCTGGAAACCTCTAGGCACATACATGAAGATATTATTTGCTTGGACAATAGGGATATACGTGCTAAGGCACCCTAGTCTAGCACATAATAGTTCTTTAAGTCATAACCTAGTGTGCTATTCTGATCTCAGACATCTCCCAGTGAAGGTCGCTGTTACATGCAACATAATGAATTTTAGAGCTAAATCCAGTCTTACTTTACTTGTGCCCTGAATTTAGAGGTCCTTCAATAAAGAGATCAGTTGTAAACTACCTTGAAGCAGTATGACCTCATGGGGACAGGGCTGGGCTGGTTCTCAGAAAGCTCTTGTGCTACTGTCGATGCTCTGCCATTGGACTGCCAGGAGGCCTCGAACAGAACACTTTCACTTGTCTGTGCCTGTTCTTCTCTAGTGGTAGCTGGGGACCAAACGCACTCCACAGAACCATAAAGGTACTATTTCCAACAATTTCCTGTGGAGCAGGGTTTCCCAATGCTGCGTTGCTTTGTCAGCTTAGAATAAAAAGGCAACTATTTTGAATAGAGAAGGTCAACAGCTAAAAGCATCTGCAACAAATAATGATGCCAGAAGTTGCTTTTCTTTGAAGAACAAGCAGAAGCAATAAAAATTTAGCACTGAAGTGGGAACTTCCAGCAAACAGGCAAAAAAAGCAGAGAAAGCACAGGTTTTATCCCTACACAGGACATGAAGGAAAACCAAAAAAGAATCAGGTCTAACTCTTCATGATGAGAACTTTTGCTTAAGGTGGCTCTTATTGGCGTTTCTTATTGCCCAGGCAGAATGGCAACAGTCAGCTACACATGAAGGAGACTTAGGGTTGCTGAGATACGTTAGGAAGACACAAGCTTTGCTTTTACATAGTGCAATTAGAGAGATTGCCCCTGAAGAGTCCTTGTAGTCACTCGTTCAGTCAGCGCTTTGCTGGGATGTGTAAAATACGTCTTGAAGTGTTCTGGTCAACCTGCAGTCTGGATCTTTAAGTCTGTTTGGATCCAGAAACCTGCACTGAGCTTTCTCCCTTAACATTTTCTTTTGATTACAGAAACAATAAACACCTTTTATAAAAAAAAAAACACATCATAAATCCTTAAATGGGTACACTGGAAGGAAAGTTTTTTTTAAAGGCACAACAGGGGGGTCTCCCATGTATTTTCTTCATTCTTATTACCTCACCTTACCTCCATCAGAAGAGCCAATAGAGATGTCACAACCAAGGCAACCTGTCTTCCTTCCTCTGTCCCTCCTTCTCCCATCTGGGATCCCCTGCTCTCATTCATCCTTTCAGTGCTGGCTCAAGAACATGAGAAGAAAAGAATAAAAATGATCTTGAGAAAGAGTTAGCAGATGGTCCTGAACAGCAGCGGAGATGCAAAAATTCCTCTGACTCACAGTAAGGCAGACTGAGGAAGGTTAGGGAGCAAGAAAACACAGCAAGCCAAGGAAAAAAGCAGCTGCAGCAAGGGGAATAGCAAACATGCACTCAGCAGTCTTCTGTTTCCTACCAGACAGAAAGTATGGACAGATATTTCCCCCTCCTCACCCTGTCTCTACCACTGCCCCTTTCATTTATTTCATGTTGCTCCAGCTAATGTTTAATCTCCTGCTTCAGCCTTTCTAAGCTGCCTGACAAGAGCATTTGGGCTGCTGATGTTAGAACTGGGATGTTTTCAGGCCTTTCTGATGGTTAAGGGCTAACAAAAAGTGCTTCGGAAAAGTACTGCAAAACAGAAGAAACCAAGCAAGGTTTTTTCATATGGAAAAATATTAGGCCTTGGAAATGGAAATATTTTGTGGACATGCCTCGGTTCTTAAAAACTTTCCTGTTGAAGGCTTTCTCAGTCCAAGACAGATTTTTGTGTAGAAGCTTGTGGAATAACTTTGAGAGGAGAGTCTGACTTGGTCTCTGTAAAGCCCTGTCTGTTGTTAGCATATTGAACACATGTCTATATACTGCAAACATGTCCTTAGCCCTTCAGCCTTCTCTCTTTCATTTCTTCCAGAAAAGTTTCATTATGAATCTGGTTGACATTTTGAAGAAAGGAAAATGCAATTCTCTTACCAGTGCTTGCTCTGTTTCAGCATCAGACACTGGACTTAAAAATTCTCATCTGTGCAAGCGAGTTGCCCACCAGATAGGCAAGTCATTGTTCATTGTGGTGAGGAAAAGAAGGCCATGTACAGGGAATACTGGTCTGATCAGAAGAAAGCGCAGGCATTAGAAGTCCACTAGCGTAGCCTAAACATAACTAGGAGAAAAACATGCCTTGTTTCTCGATCTCCTACCCATTATCACTTGTTGCACTACAAGGAGCATAAAGTTGTCACACTGACTCCAGACTGTCTGTGGATTCCCTCCTTTGATTTGCTTGACTGCCTGCAGCTCCCTGTACTTGCTTAGGTGAAGCTACACTAATCTATGGTGGCCTCTGCATGTAGCCTTGTCCCACAGTCCTGAAGGCAGGGGAAGTCAAAGTAGGCAAGAGTGGCCACTAGTGTTTGGTGTGAGCAGATGTTGACAGCAACGGTGGAGGTTTTGCAAGTAGGGCTGTATCCAGCCACATTAAGCAACAGGCACAAGAGTCAACAGTGTTTGACTATAATTAGACACCATCAGTTCCTGTGCCATTTGAAGCACACATGCTGTATGGCCTATTTTGGAGACACTCCATGCTACATCTTTTCATATTCACAACACTGAAGCTTAGAAAGTTGCCATAGGAAACACCTTATGTCATTGTACCTAGAGGTAAATGCCTACAGTCAGCTTTCTTTGCTGTCGATCCTCAGAGAAGCAGATCTGCTGAGGCAACAACGCAAAGGAACTGAAGCGTATTTTGAGGTGACAGGCTCTGTAAATATTGAATAATATGTCAGAACAACGATGTGTGCTGGAATACCATCACTTACACGCTCTGAGTGTTGTAGCCTCCACCTCCCCTGGCCACAGGTTAACCCTTGCCCACCAAACCCAGCTTTTTCTGAAAGGAACCGCTTTCTTTGTGCGACAGCTGAGCAGAGTCTGCTGAGCTTTCTGCCAAAGGGGTTGTGAAAAACAAAACTGATGAAGACACAAAAGGATTCCAATTGAGAGACAAGGCTAAATGCCAGCTGTGTGTGAGTCTACACCATTCATGGTTGTATGTGTTACTAGGTGGTGCCTGTAATGCACTGATTTTATAACCAGCAGTTTATTTAGAAGGATCTGAAATCTAGGCCTGCAATTGCTTTTGAAGATATATGTGTTAAGAAATGCTGTGCTCAACTATGAAACTTAATCTGAAGGTGTTTTTTTGGGTGCCCAGTTGCAAGCCCTGTGCTCGTATCTCTTCTGGAAAATTTAGATGCTTCCTTAAAAGCCAGTCATGGACCAGACTTTCAGCAGCACTGCTCTCCAGCTACAGCTCAAGTCAACAGGTTCAATAGGACTGTAACATTTTGAAAAGCATATGTTCTGTAAGAACACCTGTCTGGAAGAAATATCACATCTCTGCTTCCCCATACAAACTGATGTCCACATGACTTGAACACATATTCTTTTTAAATAGCAGTGGCCGTAATTTTCCCTTATTTTGATGACTAATCATGTTACAACATCCAGAAACAATTAAAAATACACAAAATGGCAGAAACAATTAAAAAATACACAAAATGGGTACAAGCAGCAGGGGACAAGTTTGAAGGCTTGCAGTGAAAGTAATAAGGGGAGCTCTTTAATGCCCCAGCTGCAGTCACTCACACAGTGGCCCCACTTGCTGCCAAAAATCCACAGGTGTATAGCACACCAGCAGGTGGATAAATATGAGTGGATGGGGGGAAAATAAAAGGGTGTGGGTGGCAAGCTGGGTGTCCATAATACCTTTACCCAGATACATTTTCATGCATATCATACACATTCAGCTAATTAATTTTAATAAGCTGTGTTTTGGCGGATTTGATAGGGAGAAGGTTTATTACTAGATTGTTACATGAAGGGCTATGAGTGGGAAGAAGGGAACAAGAAGCCCAAAGAGCTGATTTGAAGCAGATTTGATATTTTTTTCTGTATGTGCAAAGATAATAGTTTACCAAATGGGCCCTGCAATCAAATATACTTTTGTCTTTCAAGCGGCTCAACCTGGCATTGGCCCTTAACTTCAGCTAACATTTTTTGGACCCAGTAAGCAAATGCATTAAAACCAAAGATTCTCTGCAGAGGCAAATTCAGATTTATGTTGCAAAGTTCCACTTCCTGTGTAAAATCTCACCAGTGAAGCACAATTTGCAAAAACCTGTGATCATAGGAGGTGCTTCAGGTACACACTTGCAGTTGGTGGCTATAGTTTTCACTTCATGAGGAAAGGTCCCCCGCTGTCCTCCCCTATCCCCACCCTTCAGGCACTGCATGCAAAATACAGCCACTGCCAAAAAGCCCAAGGTTTTGCTGCGCTGAATGGGTGTTCCTCATCTGTTCAGAAGATATACCAGATTGTCATAAACAATGTGGCTCTGCCAGCCAAGCGAAAACCTCCTCTCAGGGGGTATTTTTAGACCCACTACAATACTTTTGATCAGTCACACCCCCAGTTTCTCCCCCTCCTCTAAAAGCTTTTCCTTTTGGGCCATGTGTTAGGAAACGTCTCAGGTTGCATCTTTCCTACACAATGTCAAGTGCTGACAAGTGAACAGCCACGCGAAGTGCTGCACTGTATCAAAGGAGCCATCCCAAAGCTGCACTCCAAATGGCTACAGAGGAAGCATTCTGGTGCTAATTAAAGACAGTATTTAGCAAAAGGAAAAGTAAACATTATCTAACATCTCTCTCCATCGTCTGCCAAAACATTCATTACTTGCTTTATTAGTTTTGATTATTAGGCCCCCACTGTCGAGCCATTACTATCATGTGGTCTGGTTATTGTTACAGTATACATGCAGGTCACTTATTTTGCTAAGCATACTGGGTATTAATTTACTTTTTTTTTTGAGTGACACATCACACAAAGCACTATTTTTGGTCAATTTTTTCTTTAATGTCTGAAAAGACAGAGCACCGTTGAGTGCAGATTTTAACATTTTCTAACCCTTTCTTAATCTTATGACATGAAATCTTAATTATAATAGCATCACTTCCAATTTCCCAGTGTACATACGCTCTACTTATTTACAGCTCAACACTACTTTCTCCAAAGTATTTACATTCTTCTGAATTAAAAAAAAAAAAAAAATTCTCAGCTAGAATACATCAACCTAACTTCACTCTCTTCTATGTATTGACATCAATTACACAAGCAGGAATCCAGCCCTCAAATGGAAAAAAGTGTTATTCTCCCCTTTCCCCATTATATTCCAAAAGAGAGCAAATAAACCATTCTGCAACTGTAAGGGTATCATCACATAGGCACTTAGAAGACTCACGCTGCTTACAAAACCTTTCCTTTCATTCAGTGAGAAACTCACAGTCTAGTCATTATTTATTATTATTTTTTTTAAAAGGAAGTCAAGTTATGCAAAAGTTCATAAAAAATGCCACCAAAACAAAAGAGCAACAGCAGCAGCACCAGGGCGATAGAAATAAGCGTATTTGGACTTTCATTACAGCCTGAAGGAGAGTTTTGCATTGAATTCTTTCTTTAAAAAAAAAAAAAAAGGTAAAAGAGAAAAGAAAACTAAAAGAGGGGGGAGAACAAGAAGAAAGGAAAACTGAACAAATGAGAGTTTTGTTGTTGTTGGTATTTAATGACTTCCCTTTTCGGTGCTCTTTGACTGCTTTCTAGTCGGTCCCCTCCTGGGCCCATTTCTGTGGCACGCTGGGCTTGGCCGGGTGCCAGGGTGACAATCAGTGCCTGAGCTGCCTCTTCGGCCAGAGATTATTCCTTGGTTGGCTTTGTTTTATTAGTGGGGAGGTGGGGGGCCACGGGGGTGATTTCTAAACTGAAACAGAATGTCCCGCTGGTGTCCCAGGCTGTGAAAGACTCCGTTTCATCAGCCGTGCCAACGACGCAAGATGGCTTAAGTTAATCCAGTGAGAGACTAGGCTGCAGATTCCTTCTTTAGCTTTTTCCCTTTAAGACTCAAAAGCCTCAGAGGGATGCCGCCTAAACAGGCAGCTCTCGGGAGGCAGTTCCTCAGGATAATAAGCCAACTAGAAACTATCATGTTAAAACATGTATCCGAATATACCTGTTATCCACAGACAGAGCTTTCCGAACTAATTGTGATTCTGTCCCTCAGACAATTATATAAAATGCTCCATGCAAGTAAGTGATTGTACAGGTACGCAAAATCACACACAAACAGATCTGAGTTGAATACTTCTCTTATCAGGTTTTTAATATTTCTAATGACTTGTGCGGCAAACGACATGTCAGGAGGTTAAAAATCACATAATATTTAGTTTATCAGAATTTAGTTCAGCATCTATTGTTTTTGAATAGTATCACCTCAAAAAAATGGTAGGGTTTTTACGCATGAACAGCAGTTACCAATTATGTTTGTATTGTCCATTGTTTTTATTAGAGAGAGCAAAGACCAGACCTCTGCATTAGAAAATATTCTATATACAACATTGTCAAGCTGTGACACATCTTTACAGAAAGCATTTTCAAATAAATATGTAATAATTTTTCTGTATATCCCGCTGATATAAAAAGTCTGATATAGGCAACGACTGTCTTAGGACATCTCAGGTAAATTATGGCATCTCTCCCTATTATGAACAGAGCTTCTTGACTCTTGCCACCAGCAATTATTTGTAAACATAGTGTCATATTTTACAGTTCACTTCTGTTTACTGAGCTGCGTTATTATACCTGTAGCGGAACCTGGCAAGCTATAGAAGGTTCATCCTCCACAGTCTCCCAGCCGTTCTCCAGTCTTTCAGGAGAGAGAGCACCACATCAAGCAGAGATTCAACCACTTGCACAGAATTGGCAACAGTGAGCCCATAGCAAAACTGGTGTTGGGCACCAACCTTCCTCAGACCCAAACCAGCAGCCAGTATCCTGCCCTGAACTATTCTGGATGTGCACCCTGACAGTGGCAGCGTGCCAAAGAAAGCACACCACAATTACACACAGCCGCGGTGTGCTTCTCCTACAGCCCACAGTAATCCCACAGAGGTTTTGTGGTACTAATAATCATCACGGAGTCAGTTATTGTTATGTGAAACTGCAAGCCCAACACCTGAGAGAGACATAAGCTTTAAAAGTAGACCGTCACTTTTGCTGAAGACTTCACCAAAATCAGTGACTGCTGGCTTGTTTCCTACATTGCCCAGTTGATTTCAAACAGGTTACTACAGGGAAGAGAAAAATGAATGCACAATTTATGTCCATATTTATGGACATACTTTGCGGAGTTGATTGAAGAAGCCTAACAACATGGATAAATGTAGAATTCTCAGTAGAAAAAGACCAAAAAAGAAAAAAGATCTCAGGTAAGTCATGACTTGACCTTTCTACCCTTACAACCCAGAGAGTTTAAAAATCAAAAATAAGAATGAAAGAGAAGGTTCATCAGTCCAGAGAGGCTTAGTGGGTAGGCTTCGGCCACTTCTGAAATGCATTGCAAAATACAGTATGCAGATCTTAGTTACTTGCTTGAAACCTTGGATGCTGCTCACAGACATTGCAAGACTGGATATTTCCCATGTATGCACTTGGAGAAGAGCTGCATTTCACGGTCACAGCGAGGGGGTTGGACTAGATGATCTCCAGAGGTCCCTTCCAACCCTGACCATTCTGTGATTCTCTGATTCTGTGAGGTGCTCAGGCGGGAACAGGGAATTCATAGGAAAAAGAGCCTTCTATCAGTTATGAGTTTCTCACATCTGCAGAATGGGACTCGCTGCAGTTAGCAGACTCTTGCCTGTCCACGTCCTGGATTTTCCTGCTTCAGCACTAACACAACTGAAAACACATTAAAAGGAATTACTTTTTTTTTACCAAATGTGTAGCTTACTGCAGTGGCCATGGAGACACTGTAAAACTGTGACTGGGAGAGGATGGTGGCAATACCAGTACAAATGATGTGAGAGGTGGTCCAAGAGGCAACATCTCTATTAGAGTGTAAGCTGCCCACAGTCCAGGCATGCTGGTTTCTGAAATCCAGACCAGCTTCCAAGGCAGTTGAACAGCATCACACTCTGTAATAAGGATCTCACACTGAACAGCTTGGTGAAGAAGAGATAAAACAAACAGTATCAACTGCATATTTGAAACACTCTGAGATTTTCTTATTGCTTGACAACAGGAAGCCATGTGTACCTACCAGGCAGATGCTTCAGCAGCTATGTACAGTTGGGTTTCAGAGCAGAAAGAGCCCAGAATGAGGCAGCTTCCGTCTTTCTTCTGGTTTCTTCACTGTCTTATTTCCACACACCATCAGTTACACTCTTCTGACCTCCATTTTTATTTCTATTTTAAAAAGAGCACTAGAGCCATTAAATGCAATGGCTATAGTTAATTAAACAGCCTGGAAACATACTTGTATTCCCTTTTCCACTTGGGAGGCTAACGAGGATTTAAGGCAGCACAGAAGACAGCCACTTTCTTTTCACAGTCAGGGTGAAATGAACTGCTTGTCTCAGGATGAAAACTCAGCACCATCTCACTAGGTTCAAAAACTAGCTGTCTGTGAAATCTAGGTAAGGAATACGATGTGTATGCAGGCATATGCCCACACTATGCTTACTGAGCATGAAATCAATCCTGAGGAAGAAAGAATGAAAGATGGTAAAAATGTTCAGGAGACACACAGCTGCATGTTGCAAATGTCTTTTACCTTCATTGCCATGCAATACATCTGCTATTTATTTCCAGCTATCAAACAATATAATAGATAAACATTTGTTGCCTTTATAACCATATAAATATGGTGGTGACCACCCCACAGAGCTGTGGCTACACTCAGAGCTAAAAAGGAAACATGGATGTTGTCCCTGTTCAGCATTGTTCCCTGTATCCCTGTGGGAAGGCACCATTTCAACCACTAGTAATCCTGCCAGCATTGCAAAAGGTCATCACCATCCCTTCCCTTCTTTGGTGGGACCATTTTTCAGTACAAGAATGACTTGGATGCTCATATGAGCAAAGATGTTTGTGCAAGCACCAATATTAGTGGCTGGGTGAGACTGCCTGCACAGAGTACCTGAGTGAGAAGACACACAAAACCATTGGTTTGAACTGCACTGCCCACAAGGAAGATAAGAAGTAGACACAATGGTCAGCCTAGCATTTGCCTGTAACAATTGACTGTACCCATATAATAGGTAGGTACAACAGTTTTAAAAATTCATATGAGCTGCAAAATTCCCACGTGCACTAGGATGCTCTCTGGGGTTTCCCACTATGTGCACATCCATCATTTGGTATGCCTGTGTCACATATTTCTTGTTCTCCTAGAGCTTTCCAGGTGCTAGTACCACTTTGCCTCCCTTCCCCCCACCACTGACCAGGCATTCAGTTCTCTGCAGGGCTTTACAGATAAGAAATACCTCAGTTTAAATTAATGGAGAAGAAATCCGTTTCTATACACATATACACCAACAAAGGATATAGATACTGAAAGCATCCTGTCTTTCTGTGCTGAGCACACTGACAATTCAGTGGAAGAATGCACCACAGACTTATTCCTTTCCTTATGATCAACTGAATTAAAAAAAAATATATATTTCAAGTCTTAGACCCCAACATCCAAGAAAGGAGAACTCCGCTGTATAGTGGAATTTCTTTTGCAGTAATGTGATCATACACACCAGAGCAAAATACTACGATCTGTGGTGTGCAAAAGACTGTTCTGGCTATTAAAAAGGGAGCAGAAGTTACTGCACATTTTAACTTCTTAAAGAAAATTGCTAATTGGGCTCAAAAGCAGATGGCTAAATGATGTGTTATGATATACTGTGGTTTTTTTAACGTCTCTGTGATTCTGCCAGGTCAAAATTTGTTACCATGAATTGTATGTATGTATGCATGTATGCCTGAAGATGACTGCAAGCATATTTTGCACCAGATGCTATCTAGGCCAAGATACAGAGTCCTACAGTGGAGGTTACTATTGGGCCCTAATTTTGACTCTCCTGAAAGTCAGCCATCCGTTGTGTTGGTGATTTGTAGACCTTTCACTTCCCCCCAGGCTCTGTAAAGAGAAGCACCACGCTAATCATCTCTTCTCAGCTGTGTCATTGCAAAGACCATGTATGTTGAATTCTGCTCAGTTGACCCTAGCTAACTCCATTGGCTTAACACGGCTGCATGACTTACTAAAGTCATAAATAAATTTATAGATACCAGTGTCAACCACACTGCTTAAAGGGGTTTCTACACCTTGTTACCTAAGACGTAGCTCTGATTTCCCAGTAGCATTCTCTCAGACATTGCTGTTTGAGAAAGCTTGGAAAATGCCTTTTTAAATCATGACTCCCACATGCTTCATAATGTGTTGCCATTATATTCATTAACACACAAGTGACCTTTACCTACCTTCATATTTCCTGTAGTCATCGACTACTTTCAAATTTGAATATATGAATGATACAACAACATCTTATCAGTTGGCCTGGACACCCACAAAGCTTTTGCTTTCAACTGCCCTACTAGCTTATTCTGAAGAATCTTGCTGATGTTTTATTTCCCTCTTTTGCTGTTGTGCAAGACTTCAGTTGCTAATTCCAATGTGGAACCAGGTGTGATGGATAAGGATTTTGTCTTCTCTCCCTAGGAAGAAGTTAGAAATGAACAAACAAGAACATAGGACGCTTCTCCTAGATAGGAAGAAGCATGTTCTTGTAGAACTGCTGCAACTTTTCTCCACAGACCATGCCTTTTCATAGAGTCATAAAATCATAGAATCATAGAACCATAGAATCATAGAATGGTTTGGGTTGGAAGAGACTGCTAAAGGTCCAACCCCGCTGCAGTGAGCAGGGACTTCTTCATCTAGATCAGGTTGCTCAGTGCCCTGCCCAACCTGACCTTGATTGTTTCCAGGGATGGTGCATCTACCACCTCTCTGGGCAACCTGTTCCAGTGTTTCACCACCATCATCATAAAAGATTTCTTCTTTATATCTAGTCTAAATCTACCCTCTATTAGTTTAAAACCGTTACTCCTTGTTTTATTGCAACAGGCCCTGCTAAAATGTTTGTCCCCATCTTTCTTATAAGCCTCCTTTAAGTACTAAAAGGCTGCAATAAGGTGTCCCCAGAGTCTTCTCTTCCCCACACTGAACATCCCCGACTCTCTCAGCCTTTCTTCATGGGAGACGTGTTCCATCCTTCAGATGGTTTTTGTGGCCCTCCTCTGGACCCAGTCCAACAGGTCCATGTCTTTCCTGTGCTGAGGACTACAGATCTGGATGCAGTACTGCAGGGGGGTTCTCACAAGAGCAGAGTAGAGGAGCACAATCACCTCCCTTGACCTGCTGGCCATGCTTCCTTTGGTGCAGCCCAGGATACAGCTTGCCTTCTGGGCTGCAAGCCAGCTGGAGCTAGCAGGTGTTATTGTGAAGTCACTCTCTGTCCTGGTTCTGGCAGGGATGGGGTTAATTTTCCCAAGCAGCCAGCAGGGGACACAGGTATTCCATGCCATGTGACCCATGCCCAGGTTTTTAGGGGGAGCTAGCCAGGGGAAGGCGCAGGAAGTCATGGCTTGGAGCCGGCTGCGGTGGTCCAGGTCCAGTTGGAAAGCAGCGGCACTGTAATCACGTTCGTATATTCCTTTACCGGTGTTATTGTTATTGGTTTCTCTTCTTTTTGCTGTTCTGTTAAACTGCCTTTATCTCAACCCACGAGTTTTTGCCTTTTTCTTCTGATTTTGCCCACGGCTGTGGGAGTTGCGTGACCGGCTGCGTGGTTCTTTGTTCCCGGCTGAGGCCAAACCATGACAGCCCCTCACTACACAAAGGACATTGAGGTGCTGGAGCATGTCCAGAGAAGGGCAACAAAGCTGGTGAGGGGCCTGGAGGACAAGTCTTATGAGGAATGACTGAGGGAACTGGGGTTGTTTAGCCTGGAGAAGAGGAGGCTGAGGGGAGACCTTATCACTCTCTACAGTATCATCCTGAAGCACGTAGAGGAAAAGAAGGTTATCGGGAGTGGTCAATATGGATTCACCCAGGGGAAATCATCCTTGAACAATCTGATAGCCTTCTATGATGGCATGACTGGCAGGGTGGATGAGGGTAGAGCAGTGGACATTGTGTACCTCAATTTCAGCAAGGCTTTTGACACTGTCTCCCATAACATCATCATAGGTAGGCTTAGAAAATGTGGGTTACATGAGTGGACAGTGAGGTGGATTGAGAACTGGCTGAATGGCAGAGCTCAGAGGGTTACTATCAGCAGCGTAGAGTCCAGTTGGAGCGCTATAACTAGCAGTGTTTCCCAGGGGTCAGTACTGAGTCTGGTTTTGTTTAACACATTTGGATGAGGGGATGGAGTGTACCCTCTGTGAGTTTGCTGATGACACAAAACTGGGATGAATGGCTGACACACCAGAAGGCTGTGCTGCCATTCAGTGAGATCTGGACAGGCTGGAGAGTTGGATGGCGAGGAACTTAATGAAGTTCAACAAAAGCAAGCATAGGGTCCCGCACCTAGGGAGGAATAACCCCATGCATCAGTACAGATTGGGGGTTGACCTGCCGAAAAGCAGCTCTGCAGAGAGGGACCTGGGAGTCCTGGTGGACAAGTTGACCATGAGCCAGCAATGTGCCC
>NW_009649951.1:4669415-4673864 GCF_000708025.1 Charadrius vociferus
GCACTGGAACAGGCTGCCCAGAGAGGTTGCGGAGTCTCCTTCTCTGGAGATATTCAAAACCCACCTGGATGTATTCCTGTGCAACCTGCTCTAGGTAAACCTGCTTTGGCAGGAGGGTTGGACTAGATGATCTCTGAAGGTCCCTTCCAACCCCTACCATTCTGTGATTCTGTGATTACCAGCTCATATCCAGGTGTATCCCCAAGTCCTTCTCAGTCGGGCTGCTCTCAATCCTTTTATACCCCAGCATGTATTGATACCAGGGGTTTGCCCTGACCCAAGTGCAGGATCTTGCACTTGGCCTTATTGAACCTCATGAGGTTCACATGGGCCCACTTCTCAAGCTTGTCCAGGTCCCTCTGGATGGCATCCCATCCCTCAGGCCTGTCAACCGCACCACTCAGCTTGGTGTCGCCTGCAAACTTGCTGAAGGTGCACTCAATCCCACTGCCTCTGTTGTTGATGAAGACATTAAACAGTAGGAGTACAGACCCCTGAGGGACACCACTTACCACCAATGTCCATCTGGACGTTGAGCCATTGACCACAACCCTCTGGATGCGACCATCCAACCAATTCCTTATCCACTGCACAGTCCACCCATCAAATCTCTATCTCTCCAGTTTAGAGAGAAAGATGTTGTGGGGGACTATGTCAAAGGCCCTAGAAAATTCCAGATGGACGATATCCGTAGATCTTCCCTAGTCCACTGATGTAGTCACTGGTGTAGTCCACTTCCTTTCTTTGTGTTCTCCTGCTTAATCATTCAAAATTTAGGGAATCTAATTCTGCACTGAACTATGGGTAAAGAAAGCATTTCAGTCATGCCTGCAAGAAAAGCTCTAAATTCACACTGTAAAAGGAAACAGTGCCATGTTTCTACATTGATTTTTTATTTATTGTTATTGCATAGTTGGTATTGGCTTTGGCATAACAATAAAAAATAAAACATTCCACAATGCTATTGCCATGCTTTTGAGGAACATCTGTCTATTTGTCACTGGCCTCTGCAGTGAAGAAAAAGGTAACATAATGCATTCTTTTTCATCTTCTGATACAGCAGAAACTTGGGTTGCAACAACCAACTCAGGCTTTCCATCCCTGTTGCATTTGCAGCTCATGCAGAAATAAAAGGCAGAGATTATTTTTTTCTTGTAAGTTCTGACAGTGACACAGCATAAAACTAAACTCTGACATGCAACATTTAAGCAATTAAAACTAGTATCAACATTTTGATGGACCTGCTTTTAAGATAAGCATATTAAACCAGATTTCAGCTATGTGACATCTCAAGCGTACCCATCTGCTGCTGAAGCACATAGCTGTTTCTGTTACTTGAGTAAAGCTTCTTGTTGGTTATTTCAAAGAACATATTTTACACTTCATTTTATTCTGATCATAGCAAAAGTTTACCCCAAAAGGCACCTGCATTTGTAAAATGGTCTGCACAAATTTATATGCACTTCAGCACTAGTCCAGAGGACAGGACAAGCAAGAGCAGCTTACCATTCCATGAACAAAATTAAGTCCTAGGTTCTCAAGGCTGTTATAACCTTTTCTACTGAGGTTTATGAAGGCTTTTCCATAGATTAAAGAGACAGAACAGAATATCAAGATCAAGACATCTCCCCCCACACCAGGAGGCTGACACTGCAAAAACACTGGTAAGAAAGCAGAAGAAAATTCTTCAGCTAAATTAACAGATGTGATGTGTAAAATTCTTTACAATTATTAGATTACAGTGTGAAGATGAGCATGTTATCAGGGTCTCTTTTTCAAAAGCGAAACACTGCTGGTTAACACTATCAAAATATTTTGCATTTAAATAAGGAATCTGGGCATTCAGCTGCCCCCTCTGCGTGAATATTCTATCATGAGGGCTGCAGTTGTTTCAGATTTCCTACTTACACCAAGTGGAATTCATGCCAGACAGGAGGTTTGCTTGTACAGCTGAGCTGAGTTTACAGCCTTTCTCACATTTATGGACCCAAAGATCTGACTGACTTGAGTGCTTCATCCACTTGAAATACAACCAGGGCACAGTGTGGAAAGGAAAACTGTTGCCAAAGTCAGAAATGATTAGATTTTCATCAGTTCATTTCAGTAAAGTAAATAGTGTTCCCAGACTGTTTTCAATGGACTGCTGTCAGCTCTTTAAAAACATTTACTCAGTTCATCATGCTTATTATGCAATCAGTCATGAGAGTTACTAAGTGTAATGCTGATATCCCAGTAGCTAAAATTAATGCAATGTCTTTTTATAAATTTCTGAGTTTCTGCCTCTTCTGTTATCACAGGAGTTACAGGAAGTACATTATGGAAAAACGATGTCATCTTTAATCATATGACTACTTTTTAAGAAAGACTTGTATTATAGGAAAAAGCTTATCAAATGAAAATGAACAGTCAGGACTTTCAGCATGAGTCTTGAGGAGTGTTCCAGAGATCACAAGGTTTAAGCTTGACCTCTTGAATTTTTAATCTTATTTTAAGAAATAATAATCATCATCATCACTTTTTCATAAGGTAACTGGAAAACAAAGATCACATTTTCTTTTTTTTTTTTAATAAGGATAACATCAGTATGCTCTGAACTATAATGTCTTTACTTTTAACAGACTACCCCTAGATTAGATTTTTTCATTTAATACCCTCAGCTTCTTAAAATAGCAATTATATTCAAAAGATATTATAAAAACATTGCTACTTATTAAATCCCAACTTGAACACAGTAAGCCAACACAGTAGTTTTTTAATCTAGTATTTTCTTCATCACACTTCTGTTGAAATCCCAGAAGTCATCCTGTGGAAGCTGCAGGTGGCAGGAAAGTCAGAACTGGCATATCTGGTGTAGAACCAGGACTTTGTATAACTGACAGACAGAGTGGTAGCAATCAGCCTCACAAGGTTTGATGCAGCTCACAATCAAGTCATGCTAATCCTACCCATGTCTTGCTCCGATTTTTACACTGTTGCCAGTCTGGTCTAGTAGTTTCAAAATGCCTTACCAATTTCTTTGCTTTCCCAAGGCACAGGAGATGTCTGAGTAAATGCTCTTTAGAATTGCAATCATTTGCCGTTGTCTGGGCACCAGCCACATTAGTGTGCTTTGGTTTAGGAGTTTTGAGTCATTTCATCCAGAATTTGAATGTGACCAAGTCTGGGATACAGGATTTCAGCAGCTGAATGGTACACAGCATCACAGAAAAGCATAGCATATGATTTCCCCTTGAAGTATGATAGGAAATTGTATAAGCAGAACATAGATTATCTGAGACTGGCACTTGGCAGAGAGATCCAAACGCAGCTTTCAGTTATGACAGATGTGCAAGACTAGGTTTCACTGCACATCTCAGCAACTGGAAAAATATGTTTACACAGACTGTATATGATGCAACAACAAGAAGTAAGTAAAGCAGCACTTGCTTTTGGCTTGTAGTTAAACTACAGTTATTTTGCACAGCCCATTCTAAGGGTTATTGCTGTATGATGGTTATACTTTCCATATGCAAAAGAAGATGTTCAATTTATTGCTGGATTGTACAGTTTAGGGTATTGGAAGTAAAGGTTTTGATTTGCAGGATGCATGTGGGCTGGGTGAGTGGCAGCAGATGACCAAATGAAGCCTTGCAGGGCCTCCTGCCAGGAAAAGAGGGTATCCAACATCAGTAAGAGTCAAAAATGTCGCAGAGTGGAGGCAGTACATGCTGGACTTAAGTATGGACTTTTCCAGTATGTCTAGAGAGACTGATTCTGAACTGCCATCTGGAAAAGCATAAGCTTGCAGATTATTTTTTGTAGGAGAAGATGTTCAGAGATAACTAAAGGTATAGTGGCTCATCACGCCTGACGTGACGCATTCTTCAATGCCAGCAGCACCATATACTACCAATCCTATTAAACATGTATGGACAGAAATTCATGCATTATAATGCATTTTGCAGGTTACTGCTCTCTTGTAGCTGTGCCAAAGAAAGCACTGCACTCACATTAAAGAAAATAACATGCAGTGCACTCATTTATAGAAACACTTTCAGCCAACAGAGGCTGCACATAAGCAGGAAGCAAATGACAATGACGTAACTTCACAAGCCACCTTAAAAGAGATAAGATTTCAGAAAAAAACTCCAATAGCTAAATTAACAAGGATTTTAAAATGATCAAAGGCCTTTCTGAAAATCCCCAAGTTTAGCACTTCTACTTGTTTCGTCAATAAGCTTGTGCTTATTTTTAAAACAAGCTTTATTTATATAAAGTAGGAAAGTATTCATAGGGTCATATCATTTCACCATGCCTTATCTGTATTTTGTAGAGTACATAGCATATTCTTGGTTTTCATTTTCACCTTCGGAAACAGATCAACACAAATCAAGAAGTTGAAAGACAGCACTGTGCTTTGCCAGCAGATGTGGTATTGTGTTCTCTGTTAGATTCAGTTCAGGATTAACT
>NW_009649951.1:4673893-4710087 GCF_000708025.1 Charadrius vociferus
GCAGGGGATCAGACTCGGTGATTTAATAACTCCTTCTGGTTCTACAAATGGACTGGCAAAACCATTCAACCAGCATCTAAGACCTCTGCTGAGGAGAGGGCGCTAACAGAAATACTGAGAGTCATTTCTAGACACCACATGGTGTTGCCATGTTGAAGAAATAAGAACCACTTTACACTTGTGAAATGTGTCTATCTGTACTACAGCCACAAACAATCATTTGGAAAATCATCTGGAAAGTAGCTTACTACACAGATAACATACAAAAAATAGAAATCTTTAATAATGACAAAGAGATTCTGTCCAAACACTTCCAATTAATATCCTCAAATAAAAGAAAAGTATTTTTTACACGTGCCTTAGATGTTTTAAGTCCAGGGCATCATTATCATCTTTGCATTGCAGATCACAGATCGAAAAAGTGTGGCTTAACATGTAATTTTTTAAACCAGAGCTTGTGGTACAATGTCAGCAAGATACTTAGGATAAGAACACAACAGAAACAGTGTTCATTTCTATTTATTCCTTTAGAAAAGCAATCAAACTTTAGAGAGCAGGTTTTATGATAACAGAAAAAAAAAAAAAAGAGGTTGGAAGAATACTGTCTCTCACTTCCAAATTTTGATCTACATTTTGATTACTGTTTGATTATTACGTCCATTTGGCTTGCTGAATCCATACTTTATGCTTACCATAAGGTAGTAGCTCAATTAATAATAACCCCAACGATGTCCTAAGAAACAAGGTGAACACTCAAAATCAAGACTATCTTTAAAGCACTAAAAGTAGCAGGCTATTGCCTAATAACCTTGAGTTATTAAAGTCTGTTTCCTAGCATGAAACTATAAACCATTGAGACTGTTCCCACATTTCAATAAATATTTAGGGGTTTCTTTATTTGCAAATAGAAATAGTCTATCAGGGAATGGATTTATCAGAAGGCAGTGAGTTCATAAGCCATGTATTGAGAAAACTGCTTGTAGCAGACAATCTTCACGCTCCGATCTGGTGGAGATACTCCAAGGGCCACAAGTCCCTGGCTTTGCTTCTTGTTGCCCCATCTACCTATCTATATGATCTTCAGTCTGCTGTTTTTGTAGACACTTGGCTATGTAAAGCTTGATGTTCAGATATGCTGAAAATTTACTACAGCCACCAAAGTCCAATGTTCTCTAAGTTAATGAATAATATTGGAAGATCTGTCTCTAACACAATATTACACCTTAGACAGTTGCTTGCACCTGTTTAAAACTGAGGTAATGAAACCTATCCCTTGAGCTGAACAGTACTTTGTACTCTATCCAAAAGTGATGGAAAGCCATGCAAATGCTGTAATTAGTTTCACTGAGCTTATGACCAAATGCTTTGAGGCCCACAGTTATAGTAGAACCACCAAAACTATTCACAGGAGTTTTATTAATCATGCAATTCCATGCTGCTTTGGTGATCGTTTTATCTAGTGTTTCTAGGTGGGTTTTCACAGGAAAAATTAAAAAGAATTTTCATTGTGGGCTGGGGGTGATGATTGCCAAGCAATTGTCTAACTGTATCCCATGGTCCTCAGTGTGCAATGATTTCACAAGGCATAATAGACTCCATGATGGTCTCAGCTAAATCTCAGTACATGGCTATAAAACAGTTCCATGGATGAATTTGTTAGTCTTGGGTTATATATATATCAATGCAAAAACACCCACCTAATGTAGTTAGATCTTGCCTCTACATGCAATGCTGTCATAATGTAATATGATGAACCATAGAAGTGATGTACCATTTAACCATTTTCCTCCTGGGTCTTCATGCTCTTGATGTCTGAAAGATGCATCCCTTCCCTGTGGCCTTAATTGAGTATTGTAGACTTTTTGGCAGTACGGGAACATAAAATACGCCACACCAGATTATAGCAGCCTTCTGCTTATAGCAAAAATGTCATGAAACATCTTTTCTTTCTTTTTTCATGCTCCTTCCAGAATTCTTGGTGACACTAATGAAACTGTAAAAGTGCTAGTAAAATAAACTACATAAAAAATAAATTTTAAAAAAAGTATTAAGTACCACTTGAGCAAGTTTCACCAGCGTGTCTACAGCATACAAGCCAGTTGACATCAAATGTGTTATTTGATGAAACAGCACAGTAAAACAGATACTAGCTAAGAAACCTGTGCATTGTCAGGGTCTGATGCAAGCCTACATTGCGCCTTTTTACCAACCCCAAGGAAAAAGCGCTCAAATGATCATGTTATCTGTGCAAATACTCTGCCTCACTTCCTGCACAAGTAATGTCTGAGACCTTGGTGGGGAAAGAGGAATCACCTGTGAAAAGGCGGCGTTTCTGGGACACTGCTCAGGAAAGCAGAGAGCTGCCCAAGGATGACACCTCTGCCTTTGGCCATGGGGAGGTTATGAGGGCTGGTTGTGTGAGGGAAACTTGTAGAGGAACAAGGGAAATGCCCCAGGAAAGACTCTGATTACAACCCATAGCTTACATCCGACACGAGGGAGGTTTTCTGCAGGACAAATGCACTACTGCATCAGCTGCTCCAGCCTCCAGCTGGGTGATTTGGATGATTGACCAGTGCTCTTCTGCATTGCCAGTGACAGGTGGCCATAAATGCTCCTAATATTCATTTAGTAGTGTAAGCTCCCAACAACAAAAGAAAGTTGACCTCCCCTCGAAACATCTTCTCCTCTCATGCCCTGCAACCTCCATATCCATAGCTAAGTTTTATGACTCCTAAGCCACCCATGAAGCACCTCTCTAGATCTTAGCCACTAACACTAGAAATATTTGCTTTTAACTCCGAAACAAGAACTGCCTCTGAATACATGGGATTTAAAAGTCAAGACACACAATTCCCGTACCTTTGTGTTAATGGCTCCTCGACTGTTTTAAAAGAAAACCACAAAATTTTACAAGTAAGACTTTGGTTAATATTTTATCTTCAGGATCCCCAGCTCCTCCCATCCTCCTGAATTAGACATGTAAAATATTTATAAATCAAAGAAGGTGTACACACCCCTCAAGGAGTTCTACTGAAGAAAAAAAAAAAAAAAAAAAGAGAGAGGGATGTTTCAAAAAGCCATCTCAATTCTACAATCCTTTGGGGAAAAAAAAAAAAAAAACAAACAACATAAAAACAACCAAAACCAAAACTGTCCAGATGTCTGTGAACTTCTCCTCCATTTCCATTAAATGTGAGGTACCTGAGAATAAGTCAAGGAGAACTTAAAAATCTGAGAAATCTTATTTACTGTGCAGATGTCCATTTTTCCAGTTACTTGCATTATGATCCATAGCAAAAGAGATTCCTTTGCCTTTAAAAACAGAAAAAATAATACACATGAAGCTAGATGCTGAAAACAACTAACCACCCAGTGCAGGTGCATCTAATGGGGAACATTGCCAAGAACTTGAGAACTTTGACATTAGGTTTTACAGGCATGAGGGCCTGACCCATCCAAACTGATCGGCCAGTCCTTTGGCAGAGATGGGGACCCACCGACTCCTGGACACGAGAGTGGTCCATGACAGCCACTTTTCATTAGTGTGCTTTGTTTATTTCATTGCCCTTCACAGAGCTCATTCAATAAAGGAAAGCAGAAACCAAGATGGTGGAAAGTTCTCCCTGGTTCATTTCACTCACTCCATCTTGTTGACTAGCTACAACAGGAAAATAAAGACAGACTCACTTTATCTTCGTTTCCTTCTTTTTAGTCTTATTCCCTACTGCCCAAATTAGTCAACAAGCCACTCCTGTGCATTGTTAATGGTTGAGAAGAACAACGACCTTGGCTTAAGAGTAAAAAGAAAGACTATGTCCTGAAGTCTGGGGTTTGTAAGTCAACAGACTTCCCGTAAAAACTACTTAATCCTTATTTGTCAGCTGTGCAGTTTCCTTTATCTTCCTATCAAGGATCTTCAGTGGCTCCTATAAGAAACAGGCATTGGACTATAAACACCTCAGCCTGACAGGGATTTCAGTATCATAAGCAGTTAAAATGAGCAGTAGTATAATAATTATGTACTCCCTGTGGTCTCACAATTAAACCTTCTAGTCCCCTCTAAGGAATAAATCAGAGACTCTTTCACCTCACACTATTTTTAAGAGGTTATGGTGAAAATTAGTGTGTAACCAAGCAAAATATAATGGATGTTTACACACATACATACACATACAAAGAAACTGGAGCACTATCTTGCTTTCAAGATTGCTGTGGGGGCAGCAGCCACTGGCAACATTCAAGTGTTTGTTTTGCTTATTTTAGCATTTATACGACAGAGTCTCAGTGCAGGGCTGAATCTCATTAGCATAAATGCAGCTACGCGGAGATCAAAAACCACAAAGATGTTTCAAAGATTGCAAAAGCTGGAAGAAAACGTTTAATTGAATGCAACCACATTGTTCCATTAGTTTGAAGAGAAACATAAACAAACTGCAGGCTTCTAGGTATCTAATTCCATTTTAGGAAACCCAAGACCATGAACTCTCATTTGCTCTAAAGGGAATAATACAGGAACATAAGACACTTGCTGGAATAGAATTACTCACACTATTCAAACTGTCTCTAAGTAGATTAATGTGTTTTGTACCATTACCTTCAAACACCCCGATTCTCCATATCTCACAGTGTTGATACAATATCCATAGCAAGATTGCCCAGTAAAACAAAGCTAGAGGACAATAAAAAAATGTAATCAGCTGAGGTAACTCTCTTTTATGCCCTGCATATTTATGCACCATTTGTTTTTAAAATCAAATTTCACTCAACCAACCACCCGTCTCGTTTCCTACTGCAATTATATTTTATTGCTCTTTGAAAGAGTGGGGTCATAATTACTAGCCCCTAGTAAATTTCTACATGCTCGCCAAAGTCAGTGACAGCCTAGGAGAGACCTTTCTTCCCCTACCAAACTATTGTATCTCACATAATTTAAAACCTGCTATCTATATCTTTTTTGATTTTTTTTACCCAGGCTTTAATTTTGACCCAGTGCTATATGTATGTGATGGCACAAAGGAAACAGAGTCTGCGGGCGGTGGGGATGGTGAGGGAAGACAAGAGAAGAGTGAGGGCACTCGTCAAATTACAGATGTGGTTACAACGTCAGACAGAGCAAAGCAAGCTGATTGCTGTCTGGAGCTGCAGACCTGAGGACATCAGGGCAAGGGACTGGAAGGCGACTCTACTTCTCCAAGCAGCTCTTTGGACACCTGCGGCCAGGGGTCGGTCATGCATGGCTGGGGGCTCTTCGGCACCGGGGAAGCAGCTCTGCACAGAGGAGAGAGCAGGCTGGGGACCACAGCTATCCAAGGACAAAGTCATTTCAAAGTCTGAACAACCTTTCAGGTCTGCGCTCAAGTACGGTTAGCTGTGTCAATAGAGGGTGGTGGCACTTGTTTTGCACAAACTCACTATCTGGGACACTGCAACACAGTATTTTCAGTCTCCTGTAGGCAACTAAAGATTGATTTTAAAAAGCAGTAAGCTGAAAATAAAAGTCTTACTGTTCATTTTATGTCCACAGCCCACTGCTGCTAAAGGAGCATTGCAAATGCCAAGCTGACCTAGAAAGCCACACATCCTGTTCCACCTCGCTATTACTCTCCTCCTTGAAGGCTTCCATCCTGAACTTTGAACCAAGTACAAGACATAATGGTAAAGACAAGAATCAAAGGAAAGGGAAGAGAAAGGAATCAAGACTGAAAAAAAACATGCTAGAAGAAAGAACTTTCTTAGGTTTTTTAAAAGCCAGTACATGGTTAATGTTTCAAAGAAATTTTAATGAAAGACAAAAGTCTTGAAACTACTTAATATTCAAAATCAGTAACAGACTCATGTTTGCACATGCATCTGTATAAACGGTATACACATTTACTCATGAGCTCTCACAAAGGCATTTAAATATGATTTAATTGTTCCTTTTTTCTTCTTTTTTTTTTTTAACTAATGAAACTATCTCCTTTAATTGTGTGCCAAGGCCTGAGAGAGTTTAGTGGCACTTGAAAACATTGCCCAAATAAGCAAACCAATTAGATTAATTGGCACCAGAGGTAGTCTGTGCTTTTGGATAGTACACAGATGGAAAAAAGCCCTCAATGCTTAGTAGTTTTAAAGCTGTGTTTGTAAAGCTTTGTTTTCTTTAAGGATTGTGTCTATGTATCATGCTGCTGTTGATTTTCACAGAAGAGGAATGGGAATTACGCATCCTGTCACAATGTGCATCCACAAAATATCTTCCAGACCCAGAAATACAGACTCTGAAAAATATTTATCACTTCCCACTTTCAGTCACAAAACTACTCAGAAAACCGTACGTGCTTCTGGAGTGACAGGGTAGAGGGTAGGCATACAAAACAATCACTCAAATAATTAGCAGATTATTTATATTCATATTTCAGCAGTGCCATAAACAAATATATGCTTAGGCTTACACACAGGTTCCAGGTTCCAACTTCCAAAAGTTTTCTGCTTTTTCTATCTTTTATTCTTTAGCGCTCACCTTGCAATACCCCAGGGAATTTCAGTAGAAATTTTCTTTTGGGGTTGTCAACCTCTAATCTTTAAAGGTACTCAACATTTTACAGCACCGCATGCCTTCTACATTCCTACATTGCTAATTAGGAGTTCAGACTGTCTGCGTCTTATGCAACAGTCACACCAGGCAGCTGCAAGTGCTCAAAAGACTTCCGCAGTTGCAGTAAGTGGCTGGGCATCATGCGATGAAACAGCTAACCCAACAGCTACTACAGAGTTGGTGGCATATTTGAGAAATTATGTAGCTCTTCTGAGAACACCTAATACCTCTGAAGTTATTCTATTTAACTGAGAAGCAACAGAAGAAATAACTGTCTGACTGCAAATTAATAATAAAGCCAGCATCAGAAGTCCCCTGTGAGGTAGAGGAATATTCCCATTTCGACATACTAAAACTAGTATTGAAAAACTGAGAGTCTGATGACAGCCAGAGAGAAGCACTTTGTGGACACAGCATTATGTTCCAACAATCCTTCCCACCAAGTGCTGCTGTGCATAAATTTGTTTCTCTTCACCAAAATTGTAGCGAGCCGGGAACATAATGTCAGCCCAGCAGGACTGGTAGCTTGGTGGCAAGCAGTTAGCAAGGGTAGAGTAGTTGCAGTCCTAAGGTTTCAAAATTCTTGAAAAAAATTTAACTTAACTGGACTACATAAATGATCCATCAATTTGGTCCCATACTGCACCATAAGGGAAAGGGGAAAAAAATCCCCAAACCTCCCCACAACAGCTATACTTTTTTGGTATAGCACAGGTTTGAAGCATCCAGTTTGTAGTAACTGGACAATGAGATAACCAGTCATGGACCCTGCGCAGTTCAAAACCCAGGCAGATCTCCTACTTTGATGAGGACTTGCTATGACATGAGAATAGGATATGGCCTATGTACAAAAGAAAGGGGATTATTTTGATCATATGTGAGATAATCCTTCCCAAATGGGCAACAAGAGAAGATGTCAGAAAAGATGAACTGGATTTCTTCATGATAAGGTAGCTAACTATCCTCAGCTTTCAATCTTGGATTGAAAACATTTACCTTGCAGACCTTTTTCAATGAATGCACTTTTGCATTCACGCTTCCAGGCCAAGGTCTGTGATGGTATGGCACTGTCTGCAATCAAACCTGGGCTGTCTAGACAAGGAACAATGAGCTAATGGAGACTCATTGAAAGAGAATAGTATTTGATTCTGTTTCAATCATCTAATCTATTTGTTTCCAAAAGCACAGGGCACAGATTGAATAGGTTGGTGTTGCTAACCTTCCCTGGTACAATAGCGCTTTTGAAACTGGCGCATTGCATACAACAAATTCAATGCAATTGCTTGCTGGCTTCTCAATTATTTTAATTTTTTTAATAGCTGAACTACATCTTATTTAGATGTTAAACTTCTCCATGATGTTCAGACACCTGTGGAGTGCTGTGCCTACTCGCAGTGCTGTGTAAGCAGTACTTTGATCTCTAAAGTATTATAAAAGTGATTTACAGTGAGTGACAATAAGTGATTTAATAACTGTTTCAGTTAAGGCTGTAGGGTATATTGTAAACATCTTGCCTGCAAAAGCCATTTCAGCTACTGTGGCTCTCTGCAGATCCATAAAAACTCATGTGTTTAGTTACTTAAATTTAGAGATGAAAAAAATTCTCCGAAAAGTTTCAGATGCTGTAAAGAGACCACACTATTAACCATTAATTTAACCATTAATAACTATTAAAATTTCATTAAAATATTTATTTCTATGCAGTCAACTGTTAACGCTTTCAGCAACAGCAAGAAAATACAACCCCAAACCCCCAAGTGATCACTAATAAAGGACTGTGGTTGGGCTTTGTGTGATAAGGAAAGTTAATAAAAAAGTGACACCTCAAGCCTTTAGGCAAAAGCAGCATACAAAACACTTAAATATTTTCAGGTGCATCATGGTTTCAGACTAGTATGGCAAATCCCATATGTAGGCTGTACAGAAAGTGTAGCAAATTGAATAAGTTCTCTATAGACTCTTGCTGTGTTACATATACATTAACATACTCTAGTTGACTTCTTTACTCTTCAGTTTCGCAGTTTATCAAACATCTCTGGGGACTGTTGTGAAGATTATATATCAAATGTATAGAGACCTACTGCTGTATCTTTGTTGCTTGAGGTCAGAGCTCATGGTCTGATACTGTTATACACTCAGGCAAATTACATTCAATAGGAGGCACATGGGTATTATTCTACAGGCCCCATACTGTGGTACACAATTTGGGCAATACAGGAGGATACCCACAACAGCAACAAATACATAAAATACCCGTGCACGTGAAGAAGAAAACAAAGTAAAAGCCTTGGTGACTGTGGGACCCTTTTGAAAAGTGATAATGTTGTTCACATACTGTAGAAAATTTTACCATGTTCTTTTGGCAAAAATCTTCAAAAGGTTGTTATTCCTGTGCACTTGCATAGATGGCAGAACAGCGAGGTATAAAACCCCCAGTGCTTTTCTTTCATCTGAGAAAACAGAGTGCAAGCCCTGACTTTGCTGCTTTTAAAGCTAATATTCAATACAGAGTATGTTAGGCTGGTTAAAAAGAAATTACTTCTCTCTCACCTTTCAGCGTTTGGGGTTGAAATACAAGGCAGAATGGTCTGAGTGCTATTTGTTGTTTCTGTTGTTTTGATAAGGAAAAGATAAAAAGAAAAAAAACCCACCACAGATAAACTGGCGGATTACCAATATACATTGAGTAGGACACAATGAGTTGGTAGCTCTGCTGGGAGTTTAACAAAGACACCATTGTACTGCCACGAAACAGGGGCGAAAGGTTAATCAGAGGCAAGAGCATACTAAAATTTAGGGACCGGAAAAGATATTAAACCCTCTGAAATATATCAAAAGCTCACTTTTGAACTTTTTCACCCTGCTGCTTTGGCATCTTCACCTCCCCTGGAACAAATCAAGATATCCCAATCTCATTAAATGACTGCTTAACTTGCTTTTCTCAGAAATGTATTCCATACAGCCGTCATTCACCAAGTGAAGAAATACTGTCAGTTTTCTATATTGACTCAATTTCCTAGGGTACAGGATGCATCTGTGTTTCAGCTTTCAAACACCAGAAAAACTTGTAGTAGTTTCACATTTAAAGCCACCGTACTGGGATTTTGCCATTTGAAAGTTTTGAAAACTATGCCCAATATTCTTCAGCTTAAAAATACTCTCTGTAGATTAGCCCCACTAAGTCCCATTTTCTTAGTTCACATTTTCCTCTTTCTCCTTCCCACTAGAAAATTAACATGCCTTCATCCACACCAGTCT
Organism: Charadrius vociferus; assembly: GCF_000708025.1. NCBI lineage: Eukaryota > Metazoa > Chordata > Aves > Charadriiformes > Charadriidae > Charadrius > Charadrius vociferus. The sequence continues at coordinate 4,683,729 of NW_009649951.1, forward strand.
TTCGATTTTTTTCTTCTAGGGGAAGTAAATTCTAATACTAACGTTACTGCCTAAAAAAAATTCCTGCCTTTCTATAGCCCAGTCTCCACCCCTAATGATTTCTTCTGGTATTCCCCTTGAAAGCAATTAGCAGCACCAGTGCTCATTCCCTCCTTCCTATTAGCAGACACACAGTACCTTTCATCTCAGCCTGTTTGCCTCCAGGCAGAGCAGCTGGGAAGACAATGTTCCCTGTTCTTGTCACAGCTCCTTGGTAAGGGTATTCTATGTGTCCCCCTTCCCTCCAGTACACAACGCCAGTAACTTCAGGAGCTCGTTTATTAGTCAGTTTTCAACTTTGGTGTTACAATTGTTCACGCCTTCAACTAAAACCTCTTCCCCTTCCTCTTTGTGTATGTACCTGTATGTACAGGTTGTGCCTCACAAATGTGGCGGCCTTCTATGACAATGTTACAGTGTTGGTGGATAAGGGAAGAGAAACCGACATCATTTACCAGGACTTGTGCCAAGCATTTGACACTGTCCCGCATGACATCCTGGTCTGTAAATTCGACAGACATGGATTTGACAGATGGTCCACTTGGTGGATAAGGAAGTGGCCAGATCGCTGCACTCAAAGAGTTGTGGCCAACAACTCTATGTCCAAGTGGCAATCAGTGACGAGTGATGTTCCTCAGGGGTCAGTACTGGGACCAGTACTATTTAACATCTTTGTTGGGGATGTGGATAGTGGGATCATGTGCACCCACAGCAAGTTTGCTGACAACACCGAGCTGTGTGGAGTGGTCAACACCCTGGAGGGAAGGGATGCTGTCCAGAGGGACCTTGACAAGCTTAAGAAGTGGGCCTGTGCAAACTTCATGAAGTTCAGTAAGGCCAAGTGCAGGGTCCTGCACCTGGGTCGTGGCAATTCCAAGCATAAATACAGGCTGGGTGGAGAATGGATTGAGAGAAGTCCTGAGGAGAAGGATTTGGGGGTGTTGGTGGATGAGAAGTTCCACGTGAGCAATGTGTGAGCTCACGAGCTCACGTGTTGCCCAGAGAAGCTGTGGATGCCCCTTCCCTGGAGGTGTTCAAGTCCAGGTTGGATGGAGCTTTGAGTAACCTGGTCTAGCAGGAGGTATCCCTGCCCATGGCAGGGGGTATGGAACTAGATGATCTTGAAGGTCCCTTCCAACTCTAACCGTTCTATGATTCTATGAAATTCAGCAAGGATGAATGCTGAGCTCTGCCCTGGGAAGGCAGAGCCCTGCAGTGATGCAGGCTGAGTCCAGGAAGCAGTTCTGGGGGAAGAGCCAGGCAGCAAGCTGATCACGTGCCAGCCATGTACACGGGCAGCAACAAGAGCCAGCAGTAGCCTGGGTGGCATAAGCAGTATGTGGCCCTAAAAGCCAGGAGAGGGATCATCCCCTCTTCTCTGCACTCAGACCACATAAGGAACACTGCCCTGAATGCAGGAAAAACATTGATAGACTGGTAAAAGTTGAGGGGAGGCCACCAAGACAGTGGGTCTGGAGCCCTTGCCCTGTGAGGAGAGCCTGTGGGACCAGGGCTGGTTCAGTTGGGAGGAGGAATGGCTTTGGGGACACCCAAAAGCATCGTAGGCACTGACAGGAGGGCATGGAGGACACGCAGCCTGGCTCTTCACAGTGGCGTGTGGCAGAAGGGCAAGAGGCAGCAATGCAGGCTGAAACACGGGAGAATCGGGCTGGAGATAAGGAGAAGCCTTCTCCCTCTGAGGACAGCCCAGCCGTGGAGCCAAGGCCAGGAAGGCTGGGTTGCCTCCATCCTTGGGGTTTTCACACTCTGACTGGGTAAAGCCCTGAGCAGCCTGGTCTGGGCCCCCCAGCTGAGCCTGCTCTGGGCAGGGGCTGGGACTGGAGAGCTCCCCAGGTCCCTTCCAATTTAAAATATTCCATTATTTTGTTTTTCTGCTAACCTACATGCTGTCCCTTTTTTTTTTCTCCATTTAGATAAATTACAGTCTTGGATTATAAAAAAAATTAAACAATCAGGCCTTGGTGAAACATAAAGCATTCAGGAGCTTTCCAGGAAAGTTAACAAGTCTTACATCACTACTTCAATCCAATTAACAAAAATACGTTCTTAATAAACTCTAGAAAGAACAGTCAGCTCCTCCTATTTCCTAAATTTCCCTTTTAGAAATCACAGATTCATTCTTATCCAAAGCTACCATAACACAAAAGTCAAAACCATTACTTGCTCAAGCTTTCACAGTAAGCATTGGGGTAGGACAGTCAGGTTTTGCATTTGCCCTACTTGAAGAAGAGACCATTGGAATTTTACCATGATGTTGGGGAGATAATACAGAATTAGTGACATCTGAGAAGGCTGAGGTATTCAACGTTTTTTTTTTTGCTTCAGTTTTCAATAGTAATCTCTCTTCACACATCTCTCAAGCCTTTGAACCTCAAGGCAGGGACTGGGGGAATTAAGTCCTCCCCACTGTAAGGGAAGATCAGGTTCATGATCAACTGACGAACCTGAACATACAGAAGTCTATGGGACCTGATAAGATGCATGCCAGAGTCCTGGTGGAACTGGTTGATGTAATTGCCAAGCCACGTTCCATGATACTTGAAAAGTCATGGCAATCAGGTGAAGTCCCTGGCAACTGGAAAAAGGAAAAAAATTGCTTAAAATTTTTTTTAAAAGTGTAGAAAGGACAACCCTGGGAACTACCAACCTGTCAGCCTCACCTCCATGCCTGGGAAGATCATGGAAGGGATCCTGTTGGAATATATGTCAGTGCATATGGAAGACTGTGAGGCAACGTGAGACAGCTAACATGGCTTCACCAAGGGCAAATCATGCTTGACTAAGCTAATGGCCTCCTACAATGGAATGACTGCATCAGTGGAGAAGGGAAGAGCTATGGATGTCGTCTATCTGGACTTCTATAAGGCCTTTGATACAGTCCCCCATTTTTTTTACAATGAGGGTGGTGAGACACTGGGACAGATTGCCCAGATGAGCTGTGGATGCCCCATCCCTGGAAGTCTTCAAGATCGGGTTGGATGACGCTTTGAGCAACCTGGTCTAGTGAAAGATGTCCCTGCCTGTTGCAGGGGGTTTGGATGAGATAATCTTTAGATGTCCCTTCCAACCCAAACCATGTGATACCATGACACAGTATGTGCATTAATAATTATATAAGAAGGAACATTATCATTGGTATAAGATCCACAGCCAACCAAGGGCATTTGGACACTAAGGCGCTATATCTAAATTCCTGAAAAGGCTCCTTTAAAATAATTTCCATTTACTGTTAATAGAGGGAGACCTGTACCAGCTTTGGTCCTTGGAGAAAAACTCCTTACCCAGGAAGAAAAAAAAGCTTGAAGGAAGAATGACAAAAGGTTTATAAGAGTGTGTCTGGATGCTCAAAGCAACATTTAGTTTACTTGGACACTCAGTGCATGAGAAAGGCCCAACACCAAGAGATTTCCAAAGGGTTTGGCAAAAGCCCCTTGCATGGAGAAATCATGGGGCTGGACCAGATGACCTCCCAAGGTCCCTTTCAACCTCAACAATTTTCTGAAACAGACTCAATCTTGCTTTCCCTGCTTCAACCCCTTTTGAAGAAGAAACTGTATATCCAGTGTTGATTTAGGCCATGAAAGGTTTGGCCAATGTCTAATGCATCACATTGTGAAGGGAAGAGCTTGAGTCCTGATGTTTTATTGTTAACTACTTTAAGAATGTGAACCAGGAAGGAAGGAAGACATTGCACAGGTGGAGAGAGAACAACTCTCTTGACCCACGCAAACCCCTTCCTCCCCCGCCCCCCCCCCAAAAAAAAATAACAGCGAAAGAGTAAAGTATAAAGAAAACTTATCTGAGCAACCAACACTGTTGCTAATCCTGAACATAATTCCAGTTAAAGCAAGGCACTGCAGAATTCTGTTGCACAGCTGCAAGACAGTCGCAAGTGCCTCCTCTAGCCCCCCACTCCAAATACTTGTGATAATGCAAAAGTAAAAGGCTGTTGAGCACAGTAGACACTCATAATTTATCTTTACATAGGTGGTGTGCAGATGTCCAAGGGAGCTTAGGCAAGAGACAGTCAGAAACTGAGTACCTTAATCACTTACTTCACTCGCTACACAGGCTGAAATAGTCTTATTCATACATTTCTATAATAATAATAATAATAATAAAAATAACATTTCTAGGCTGCCCTGTTTGCAGTGGTCCAACAGACCATCAAGCACTCCATCAAGCCACATCCTAGTCTTAGATGTGTACGCTTTCACAGAAGCTTCATCTTAATTCATCCTCTTACACATTGTGCGGACAAAAAAATGACACTAATGAAACCAGTACTAACTGCTTCTCACATGAAAGAGAATTTTTGAAGGCAAACATTTCAGATGCTTATATTTGTTGGAACAGAACTGGAAAATAAAAATAATAATAAAAAAGAAATCACTACTTTGTTCCACTTCTGTCTTCTCATGTCCTACCCAATGGGTGTAACAACCACATCAAAATAAAAAACCCTAACCCAAACCTAACCAGGTCCCCAGCAAGCATGAAACTTCTGAGTGGGGACTAATATAGTTGCAAAAAATAATTAAGATATTTAGATGAATAGGCAAAGTGAAAGCTTAGCTGCTCATGAAAGCTGGAAGAAAACTGCTTTACCTTGGATACCCTAGGTGGTGCTGGCTCAGCCTATCCTCAATGTCTCCTCTGCATTGCTCAAAAACTAAGCGCTCCTGCAGCATTTTGTACTGCACTAGACCACCCACTCAGATGCGGATACACAAACCACATGTGCTAGCAAGGTCTGCCCTGCACTGAAAGCAGTATCAGCTTTACGACCTTATTACTTGCGCAGCCAGGCTTTTAATACAACATACTTGTTTTATCTTTTTGATACCTTTGATTTCTTAATGGTTTGTATGTAGTCTCTCTACTGGCCATAAGATGCTTAAGGATTTGAAAAATGAATATAACCTTTGGGAAAAACACACCGTTATCAAGTGAAAATATTTTTAGCATATTTTTCCTCCCCTTCCTAAGACATAGGTTTTATTTCTAGGTCTTACTAAAAAGATGTCACTGACAGCTTCACAAACCTACTATTTCCTAAACAGGACCCAGACCTTGAATTCTGTCTCTCTGTAAGCAATGACAAAAGGTAATAATTTATTCCTGTGATGAGAAAGGTAAAGTTTACTAGTGGAAATGCCAGCTTTATAGCATCAGTTTTCTGAAGAAACTGAACATGACCCATTTGATATAACATTCACGAAAGAGTTACGTCCAGTCAGAATTATATTGAATGATAATGAAAATATATATTCTGCTGTATTCACAGACCTATGTTTGACTTTGCTTGTATTTCTAGACTGCAAACATTAACAGTAAATGAAGAATAAAAAATACAAGATTATCAATTTGCAGTGAAATCAATCTGGTTAAGGTAAATCAGAATATAAGTAAGATGCAATATTCAAACAAAGGTTAAACAGACATTAGCATCTCAAACCATAAGACAAACTTAGTTTTTTGTTATAATGCTGCAATACAGCACTCTCTCATCAAGCCAGCAACAACACAATTATTACAGCAATGAACCAAAGAAGCTGCCAGTCTGCAAGCTGTCATCCTCTCTTACAGCAGACAGAACTGCTGACCAGCAAACTGCACTGCCTATCTTAACCTAAGAAACTACATCCAGCTACTAGGAGATCTCTTCTTTACTCTTTTTATTTTTTTCTTTTTTTTTTTCCCCAGTTCCCTCCCTCCCCAAATTGTATTGTTCTCACTGTGGTAATACTTCCCTTTACTCTCTAGCCACAGTGGCATTTCTTGCTGCTCAAGTAAATGCAAGGCCCTCGTAAGATTGTGCTTTGATGTTAATTTATCCGCTCACTCAGACACAGAGCCAGCCCTGAAATGTCATTGGTTTAGCTGTGTTAATGCACTGATTAACTCCTAAGCACACACAAAAGCACTGCAGATATGTAAGTTTTAGTCCCCATCATCTGTTTGTAAGCCTTTTATGCCCAACAGTAAAGCTTCTTGGTACAGTATACAGAACAGCTTCCTGGTGTACACTACATTCTCCTGTATGCTGCCTCACAATTAAGAAAAGTATGGCATCTCACACAAACACATGCCTTCCACTTGTTAAACTCTGGAAATGTTTTGCACTGCTTATCTTTGCAGTTCCTGCTAGCTCCTGCTATGGCTGAAAGCCTGACAAGATTTTCACCTCAAGTCTTGATTTCAGTTCATTGCACAACAGCCAACAGGGCAAATCAATGGACCAACAAGCAAACACAAAAATAACAAGTGCCTCTATCGACTGAAACAAGTGTTCACTAAAAGACATACTGCTGTTAAACTGCAAGTGGTAAAAGATGGGATATGATCTGTATGAACAAAGACTGTATGAAGCAAATAAAATCTCCTAACATCAGGGCAGTGTCTGGAGTAACATAACGCATACAACAACTGCACAGGGCAGTTTTCTCTTCGGACTATTCTACAGTTTTCCCATTCATTTTTGCGAACTAAGTAATGGGGCTTGAAATCAAGGGGTCATTCAAGAAACCCCAAAACACTAATATAGCTTCTAAGAAAACAAGATGATACTTACCAAGTAAGGACTAAGGACCCAAACCAGACCGTGAACATACTTTATTGCACTGTGAGAATGGGAAAGGAGAATGAGTCAGGCAAAATCCAACAACTTCTAATTTCCTTCTCCCAGACTAGAAAAAACTTTAATAGAAATATATGGGGGCTCTCCAAATGCACTGTACTGTGTGTATTCTGCTTTTGAGAGAATGGACTTAACCTAAAAGCACCCAACCAATGAAAAGAAGAGAGAGAGAGAAATGATCAACCATTTCTTATGATCCAAGGGCTGAAGACTAAGCATGAGTTTTGTTTTACTTTGGAAGACTCTCCTCACTTCAGTGTATGTCCCTTCCTCCTTTCTTGCTCTTGCCCTTTAGCATGGACTAAGAAAGCCTTCAAATCTAGATGATACTGAAATTTTTGTAAAACCTCTCAGTGGATTCAAGCTTCTAAAAAGATATTAAAACTTGTCTACCCAATTGGACATCAACTTTCTGAGGTGAAAAGTCAGTGGCGAGACAAAAATTGTCCTTACTATTGGAAACAACTACTGTTCTAATAACAGCGATTCACTTATGCTGAAAATTATTTTTTAGATATTGCAACTTATTGTTAACCCATCTGATCACCTCAAGGAATTAATCCCAATTCTCACATGTAACTTCATTTTGAACAGCTTGATGTTAAGTAAAACTCCAAAACATTTATTGCCAACACACTTTAACCCATCCCAAAGATCAATGCTCATATATGTTAAAGACTTGGAAGAGTATCTTATTATTTTTTTCTTTAAGAGAAATATGAATGTCTGAAATTATTTGAACAAGGATTTATTTTGTTTCTGCATACAAAATTAGAAGAAAACAGCTAATTTTTTTAAATTCAGATCAAACATTTAGTAACTCTTATTCTATCAGAACTTTGTGGAAAACGCAACACGCACACACACAACTGCAGTTTTTCTTCCCTCTCCCACCAAATTAGAAAATTTAAGATTTTAAGTATGGTCCACAATTTGCATGAAATCCAGCAGTAACTTGACATTGGAATTGCTGTCATCTCTCTTTTATGCCTATTCACCTACTTGCTGTTTTCTTCCTCCCCTGTTCTCAGTGTATAATAAAGCTTATCTAGTATTTTAAGGGTAAAATGATTCATTTCACCATTTCTAACAAAATAGTGCAATATTCATACTAGAAGTATCATGGAATTCTTCCCCTGCTGAAACTCAATGAGTTTTTACCACAAAACTTAGAAAAGTCAAAATGGACAAAATTCCATAGGTATCTGCTACAACTAAAAGATAGGAAGTTGAACACACACTAGTAGACCAAAGGTTTTTAAGGTTGCTTTTAGATTTCCAAACATCTTCATATAAAATAATCAATAGAAATTGAGTTTTATCCCCTTCACATGCACCCTCTCCCCCCTCCCCACCATCACCTGCCTTACGTCAAAAGTAACTTCAAAATTACACTCCCATTCCCCGCTTCCTCCCCAATTGCACATTAAGACACGGACTTAAAAGAACAACATAATGCTTCAAGTATGCTTCATGCCAATCATCAATAAGAGTCATAACATTACTGAAAAGTACACTTGTTCTTGGGAAGCCTGAGAAGGACTTCCTGTGGAGTGTGGTCAAACAACATTTTAAATAAGAAAAAAGCTCCCACAACCCAATCTGTATCACACCCTCTCAAAAACAGTAAAGTGTAAAATTTTCTTTGGACTTAAAGAAACAGTATTAAGATTTACCATCTGAATAAGAAATAACCCCAATAGGAATTTAGTTTTACAGTGCTGCACAAACTGTGCACCTGAAACAGTAAGTCATACAGATACTACTGTTCAGCTCTACACATACAGACTACACGTGGCTTATAAGCATACACATGACATACTGGCCTGTCCAGAAACAAGATACTTTTTTAAGGCTGGTAAACCTGAATAAACCTTTGCATCCAGAAGTATTTTTTAAATTCTTTTATCTTTTCATTGGGAGACTTGAGCTTTTAATAGAAGTGCGATGATTTCATCAAGAAACCATCAGCAATATGAAAGCACAGAGCATTGATGTGAAACTGAGTACACGTTCTCTCATTTGATCATGCATAAACAGGGATCCTGATTTTAATGAATAATAGATGGTATGAAAGAATACTAATTTTTATAGAAAAGAAATCCTTCTGGAAACACAAGCAGGTTATTGAACCGATATCAAAATCTGGAAAGTTTAAAAAGCATATATGCATGTGTGTGTATATATACACACACACATGTGCATGCACATATGTATACACACACACACATATATGAGATACCATAGATGTATTTGTTCCAACATGTAACTGTAGAAAAACAGCTATTTTTTTTTCTTTTCAAATAAAAGGTTTTAATTCAGCAGTTGTAAAAAAAAAAAACAACAAAACCAAAAACAAAACCCCTAAGCAAACTAAGCAGATCATATACTATATGAACAAACAAAAATGTTATGCAAATAGTTTTATGGTAAAAGTGAGTCACACTGGCAGCAGAAAAGTGTTGAAACTTGTAGTAATAAATAGGTCCAAATTAAGAATTTTCTACACCATTTCATTAGAAGACAGGACCAGTATTTCTTCTTTTACAATGATCCTGCAGAACACTTTCACTCATATATATTTAATTTTATAACATTAAAACAGACACAAGAAATTAGACTGCAAAAGATGCTGGATTCAGGACAATATACATAACATTTTTCATTAAAAAGTCCTACTAGTTTATTCACTAAGGCTAGACAGCAAGTCACATGACCCTATTTGGTGCATTTTCTACCATGGTCAAGATCAATAAATGGACAGAGCCAAGGACCTGCGGTCCAACTTGCTGTGGTCCAACCCATCATGGTAGATGGGCAACAAAATATAGGACCACTGTTAGATCCCCAACTTTGTGTCTTGTTTCCTGAAACTGTGGAAGTGGAAACAAGACTGTAGTGTTTTAAGTCACTAGAGAAAGATAGCAAGAAGTGGCATTTTAACATGAATAAGGTTTACTAGGCTTGTGATAGTACTGCATCAAAAGAGCACACATGGGACCCCACTACTTGCAACATCTGGTAGTGTCATTCAATCACTCATTGACTTTAGAATACATGTATGCAATAATAAATAGATCAGTTATGTAATAAGGCAGTGTGTTGAACATGCATTCACCTTGTGGACTGGAACACCACAGAGAGAGATACATGATACCATACACATTCATTAAGATCAAGATTTTTGTTTGTTTTTGTGTTGTTTTTTTCAAGGCTATCCAGGCAAACTTCCAGAGCATTTTCTTCTTGAGAAGAGTGGTCCTCTTGAGTCTTATCACTCTTCCTCTCCCTTATCAAGAGATGATGACTGGCTTTAAGGAAAAATAAAGCTGAAGAGGGTTGTTTTGTTTCCTCCCCCTCCATGTTGGTTGCATCATTCCAAATGTTTCATTTAAAGAACAGCTTTTGATGCAGCCAGATGCTGAATCCTCAGGAGATTCCAGATGTTTCCAGATAACTCTGTAGTTTACGGACTGTGGTTTTGTCCAGTGAGCAAAGATCAAAGTCAAAGGTTGTATTTGTGATATGAAAGTGTCCAGTTTCTTCTATAAGATTTACGATCTGAAAGGAAAGGAAAGATGCAGTTGAATATTTCAGGAGTTTTACATGCCCACTGAATGTATTAACATGCCACTAAGTATCATATCAAAAGCATAGAACAAACCCAATTGCCCGGGTGCTTGCAGGTTAAAACGTTATCCTTATCACTCACTTCCTTTCTGATACAAACTACGTTCCAGAATACCGTACCGCAGGTTTTTAGATCATGAACCATAAAGCCAACCTACCCATCTGCTGTTCAGCAAACATTACCATTGAACCATTGAGAATATATTTTTCAAATGTGAAAAAAAAAATCTGCATATTTTCTAAGTCAGTCTTTTTTTTAAAAAAAAGCACACACTCCTCCCCCTCCTCAAACTTAAACAAATAAACAAACCCCAGGTAGATCTCTGGCTAAAATATTTACTGTGGGCATAGCTGCTAAGCAAGTTACTTTCGAAAATAATTGGCATAAGCCTTTCTGCAAGCAAGGGAAAGAAGTAAATCCTTATAGAATCTAGTCCATATCAAACAAATGTATTCAAGAGCTCTCACATCAACTGTTCGTTCACATACTAGCAGTTATTTCTTGAGTAACAGACTTAATTTTTTTTTTAAACTAAATCAACCATGAAAGACTCCTACCAGTGGCATAAGATCACTTCTAGTGACTATTTAACCTATAATCACAGCTTTCATTCAGACAGGAAACAGAACAGCTATTAGGAGTCCTTGGGAAGAACAGAGACTAAAATGCCTCTCCTATGAGGAAAGGCTGAGACCTGGGACTCTCCAGGCTGGAGAAGAGAGGGCTCAGGGGGAATCTCATCAATGTGTACATCGCAGTGCAAAGAAGACTGAGTAAGGCCCGTTCCAGTTGTGCCCGATGAGAAGAGGCAATGGGCAGAAATGGAAACACAGGAGGTTCCCTCTGAACATCAGGAAACAGTTTTTTCCTGTGAGGGTGACCAAGTGCTGGCACAGCTTGGCCAGGGAGGTTGTGGGGTTTCCATTCTTGAAGATATTCAAAAGCCGTATGGACGTGTTTCTGGGCAACTGGCACTAGATGTCCCTGCTGGGAATGGGGGGTTTGGATCAGATGACCTCTGGAGGTCTCTTCCAACCACAATCATTCTATGATTCTCTGAAATCAACAGTACATGTCTAACTTGTGCCCTTCTGCAGTTTTGACAGTTTTAGTCTCTGAATTGTAGTCCATGTTTTTAAAGAGTGGTCATACACTCAACACTGCATTGCTGTAACAAGTAACTCCAGATCTGTAAAGTTCTAGGATGCGCACCTACCTAAAAAAAACATTAAGTATCTTGGAAAGCCAAAGCATTATTTGTCCAATAGGGCTAACACAGTGCCCAGACAATATGGCTATGAATCTTTTTTGCACTGATTCATTCCAAGAGACAGACATCCCAAGTGAGCATACAGAAAGACACTCCATCCTGAAGCGGGACTCTGGGAAGGGTCATGGATGGACAGAACACTGCTCTTCTGCTCAGTCTTTCCAACCATGCCTTCTGCAGCACTCAAGCTAGGCTCAATGTCCTGTTTGCACCCTTCCACCTTTCAGTTTGAAACCTGTTTAGTTCTAGGGCTTCCATGTATACCTCCACTGAAACACTGCTGCTAGATATTCCTTGCCTGTTGGAGCTTTATTTCTCTGACTGTAATTCCCTTTCCACAGCTGGAGATACAGATTTATGCACATATGGCTTACAAAGCATACCTTAAAATGACAAATCTCGTAGGAATACACCAACTTGAAAAAGAACAATGAATTTAAATTAAATCTTTGGTAATTTTCTGCTCCCTGTTTCATTACACAAGCAGAGGTTTCTTCTCCTCAGGACAGGAGAAAAAACTATGTTGACGAAAACTGAAATAACTTCATGTGTATTGTCAGGCACGGAATGACACAGCCCAGAGTGGATTAAACAGAATGGAAACAAGGTAAAATAATAAGAGGGAAATGTCTGTTACAGTAAAAATCCCCCTTACAGTCACCTTCCATTTTCCAGGTTGGTAAAAAATAAAAGTAAAATATGCTTAATTTGGTTTGCATCTGTCCAAAATTCTGAAAGTATTTAGGAACAATCCTGCTCTTATAAATACTGCAGTTAAAGCTGTGCCTTTTGGCTTTAATTATTTTTCAATTTGGGAATTTTTAATCTGAAACTGCAAACTTCATTTGCCCACTTACTGATTCACAGATTCTTGTAACACTTTTCAATCACCTTCTGTTCCACAATTAACATGAGAGAAAAAAAACCAATCAAATAGGGCAAAACTGATTGCTACCAGAACGGGATTTTGATACACGTTTTGTCATTCTGATTTTTGGTACTCGCTTGAGCTTCATCTAAGAGAGGAGCTCTTGTAAAGTTAGCACTATAATCTCAGGCTTGGTCTCCCAAATACCCACTGTGTGATAAATAAATGGCTGCACAAAAAGTTTACAGAAGCCAAGGCCAGGAACATGTAGCTACGCTGAACAATTCTGTCTTATGTTTCCTTGTGTTATGGTGGAAGAATACCACCCCTCATAACCCCCACAGTAATATATGTGATTTTAGAAACAAAGATTACATAAAAGTGTTAACACATTTTTAAACAGCACTGTACATTTTATAAATTGTAAGCACTTTTATTGATCAGGTTCTGCTTTGGGCTTTTAAGGTCTAGGCCAAGGGAAATATAAACGTTTTTAACATATCCATAATTTTAAACATATCCTCATAAATATAGCCACTATGTCAGTGCAGCTGGTAAATCAGATTGAAATGAACCCCAAAAGTTTTAATGGATGTACAAAAATGTACGAAGGCAAACCCAGACAGCTCAATGAAAAACACCTGCCTGTGTGCCAGTCAATGACGTATTAATGACTTACAATATTAGCATACGCATCCTTATGCTATTCAGAAATGCTTCAAAAAGAATAAAAGGTCGAGATTAGTTGCCAGGAAGTCTGACAGTTATAATATTAAAAACACAGCATTAAAATGTTTTATTTTGAGTTCTCGGGCTGCAAAGAACAAAAATATCCCATTTGTTCCTGCTGTAGTAAGCTTTGCTTTTCTGCTGTAATGTACATCTCTTGTTTACATAATGTCTCTCCAGCTCAGTTTCATCATTATCCATCATAGTACCACTATTTATCTGCCTTTAAACAAGCAAACGAGTATGTGTGTTTAAGGAAGCCAAAGTGCAACTAATGACATACTCATTTTTCAATTTATGGAGGGTTTTAGGCCATTTGATAGTTTCCAGACCTGCAAGCTGCCCCTTGCAGAAAATTCTCAGAAGATAGCTGCCATCTGAAGTTAAGCACCTTGTGGATGTGAGCAATGTAATTTTCAGCAGTGCTGCACACTCTCAATTTCTTCCTTATGCCTGTGCTGTCCAGTGCACTGGCTTAAAGGAGATTTTTCACCAGCTGAAGATACAACTTCTGATGCCTCAAAATAAGAGGCAAAGTCTCACCAGAAATCTTGTTACCTTTCACAGGGTCATGCTAGCATCATCTGCACTGAAAACGCAGAGTTAGAAACCCAGCTTTAGCCAGCCAGATTTGAATACATGGGACATGCGGCTTTAACATCGGATTGCAGACTCAGTTATCCCTACTATTTCTCTGCAAATCACAGTTTAAAAAAAAAAAAAAAAGGCTTCATCACTGTAAATCCTAAACTTTTTTTTTTTTTTTTTACAGTTAAAGAGGTAGGAGAGGTATTTCTTTTTAAAGTGCAATTTCAGACCAATTTCTGTCTAGCCATGGTCCAATATTCACATAAAAATTGCTCAGGTGATTCTCACAGGACCAACTTCTTGGTCAAATGTTCTTTTACACCTGCCTTCTCCCTCTTGGGGAATTCTTATATAAGTATCATTTCACATAAGGATTACTTAGCTACATATCCAGGTACTTGCAGTTCAGTATCACATCTCTCCTGCCTCCTCCCTCTTTTTTTGTGGATTTATTTCAGCTTCCTTTAACAAAATGTCTCAAAGAGAAATGCCTCTCTTGGGACACCGCCACATTCTCAGACATATTTTTGTCATTTCCAGCTCGGCTGCATTCCTGTTTGCTATCATACCTATGGACTTGGTAACAACCGAGATTGCAAAAACCTGTCCTCTCCTTTCCACATCCCTCAGCACAAGTTTCAAAAGCCAGTGCTTTTGAATGATCAATGCATTCATTCTTCTCTTCCAAGTTCCTTCTCCCTAAAAGTCTGTGGGTAGCAGACTTTGACATGTGCAAGAGATTATTACCTGCCCTGACATAAACTAAAGAGATGACAGTCACCACTCAGGAACACAGAACACCATTCCACTTCAACAGCACCATCATCTTTAAAACTCTTGCAGCTATTCACAGTTTTCTGTTGCATATTTTTGCACTCTTTTTATTTCTATGCTCACTGGAAGTATTTTACATTAATTACGTAGCTGCAAATCAGTATGGACATTTAAGATGGGATGACACTTTACCTGTAACGCAGAGAAGCCCTGATTCTCTGCGAGTTATCCACTCAATATTGTGAATGTATTTCTGTAGACTGGTAAAATCATATGAACTAATGAATTGCAGAATATTAAGGGATTAAAGGCTTTAAAACTAAACTGCATTATTTGTTTTACAACAACACAGACCATTTGCTAGTGCAGACTGCCTAACAGACAACTGGTAAGTAACTTGGCCCTTCCGCTGAATTCTGGTCGACCCCTGTAGCCAGTAGTACGCAGTTACCAGCTACCAGTAAAGAACTGCACCACTGCCCCAGACTGAACAGTCTGGCTATAAATCCAGCTTTTGCTGGGGCTGCATCAACAGCCTGCACCCACTCCAAACAAAGGGAAACAATCTGCAAGATCAGTCCCCCAGGAAACATGGCAACACTGATCCTACATCAACCTAACTTTTATAATGTAACTAATTAAACACTATGCTATGAGAGCTCATGGAGTACGGTATTAAAGCTATACTCTTCACCCAAGTTGTGAGGCAAAGGTCAATGAATGAATGTTTTCTCTTGTCTGATAAATACACTCAGGAGAAAAGAAAAAGTCTATCTTTAGTTTAAAATGCACAAGAATATACTGTTCTTTTTTTATTAACTCAGAATAGGATACCCAATTTCCAGCTCAGTTATGTCTCTTTCCACACAGTTTTCCTTGTATTAGTAACTTCTCATGAAGCAGATTACAACATCAGACTGAAGAAGCTTTAGTGGATGAACCCATTGTTTTTCTAACAAAGGTAAATATTTCTTCCCCACCTAATACATTTAAATGCTACCAGATGAGAAAGAGGATTATGGATTCTACTTGAACCATCTTATTTGCCTGGAAAATATTTCTTAGGATGACAGGAGGGCTCTGATTGGAAGGGATTTTGTTAGTTCCAGCCCCTGCCCACAGCAGGCTCAGCTGTGGGATCATATCAGACTGCTCCGGGCTTATCCAGTCAGGATTTTAGAAGCTCCAAGGACAGAGACAGCACAGTCTCTCCAGGACTCTGTTCCACTGCCAGACCACCCTCATGGGAAAAAAAGTTTCTTGCGTGTTTTTATCTTTGCTTTGCAGAAAAGGTTTTGAAGAAGATTTTTGTTTTTAAAAGCCCTGCAGGCTGTTGATACAGCCCTGGTGAAAGCTGGGTTTATGGCCAGACTGTGCCGGTTAGGACGGTGGTGCAGTTCTGTACTGGTAGCTGGTAACTGCGTACTGCTGGCTACAGAGGTCTACCAGAAGTGAAACCATTCAGAAGCTATGCTTTGGACAACAGGGAAAGCAAGTGCTCAGGAAGCAAAGCCAGGGCATGAATTTACAATACAATGGCTTTTTCAGATTCACTTTTCATGTGAACTCTCTAATAATTAATGAATAACGTAAAGTGGACAGGGTGTTGCAATTCCTACCTTTTAGCCTTCTGCACAGTAATTTCCCAGTATAGACAAAAATTTGCCTCTGCCACCATTCTGAAAGTGTGCTTTGGTTCCCTTTGTAGATATTAGGGAGCTTGGGATACAAGAGTACGTTAAATATGAAGGATAACTAATACACATCATTGTGTATTCTAACTTACAAAATCTGACAAAGCTATCAGAATTCCTCTTTAACTAAGAATATCCTTGTCCTTAACCACAGTCGTCCTTCTGACCAGCCTCTCAATGTTTTCCCACCTTTACTTATAATATTGAGCCTGAACTCATAACATTTTTAACACACTTATCTGAGCATTGAGAAATTTGATGAGTGATTGCAATCATTTAGAAGTGGTAAAAATTTCCCTCTTCACAGTATGTCCACTACTGGCACGTAATTGCACTGAACATAAAACCATCTGTGCTACAATTACATCTGCTTTGTTTACAACACAATTTGTAATCCAATAGTACCTGACAATGTTGCCCAAAGCAAAGAATACCATTCTTTGTTCTTATTATTGCATAGCTTTTTAATAAATTTGGCGCATTCTTGGCTGTACAATTTCATATTTTATTCTTTCCATGACTTCTGAAGACTCAATAAAGAGATTGTGGTTTTGCCCAAAGTGAGTTTTGCTTTGAATTCCATGTTTTCTGTTTGCCATAGAAAACATCTTTAATTTTTTCTGAGAAAATGACTGTCATTTTCAGGAAAAAGCAACAAGATTTTTATCAAGTCATGGTGCACAGCTGTATCCATTCTCCCATCCTGTTTTCACAATTATTGATACAGTATGTTGAGAAACATAACAATGAATTGGTGAGAAATTTAGCTCAGATAGGCATTTTTCAAAGATTTGTCATTTAGTATGACAACACAATTTAAAGTACATGTAAAAATTCCCTAAGCTGCACTGAAAGTGTTAAAGGGCTGTATATGGATTATACAGGCTTGAAGGCTATTAAACCTGATTATAAAGTTTTAGATGAAGGGAAAAAAATAGATGTAACTTCACAATTTCAATGAGCACAGTGTGATATTGCATGAGAGTGCTCCTCACCTGCTGCAGTACATGTCTCTCTCTCAATGTCATTAATCTTCTGTGGAGCTCTACTAGTTCATCGAGATATGCCTAGAAACAAATCCCCCCCCATAAACAACTTGTTAATTAAGTCATAGCTATGTATTTAAAAAACTTCAGATGTCTTCAAAAACAATAAAAATGGAAATTTTATTTTAAATCTTCTTTGAGCTAAATTTTCTGATTTAGTACTTTGGCTTTCTCTAGCTTAATACAACCCAAATATAAGTTTTTCTGGGTTTTCTTAGATTCTTCATGCCAACGAAAATCTTATTAGGTGGTCCTTTGCTGTAGAAGATAATGTCTATATCTCAACTGTGGCAAAAAGTGCCAAATAGACTGGGGATGCCAAAACAGCATCTTTAAAAAAAAATCCGTCCACATAAGACCCAAACCCCAGGGCTCACAATCAAATCCCTTTTTTTCTCTAAAGCAACATAATTAATTTTGTGTGTCAACAAGGAGATATAAGGGGAGAAAGATCAAGCAAGATTAACCCAATGGTAAATTCCACTGTCCTCCTTCCTGTGATGTCAAACCTGTCCCACCTCTCCACCCAATTATCAACTTTCTCCTTCAGCCTGAGCCATCAGAACCCTTTTTCCCTTTTAAGCAGAGAGAGATACAGCACCCAGCTTAAGAAACTAAAAAGCGTATGATCAGGCCACTGAAAATCTAGCAACATATACTGAAACCAGGGTCTCCTGCCTCATGTTACCACAAATTTGACACTAATACCTGTAAAATATGAACCTTCAGAGAAACTTGTCCACACTGGAAAACTGTGCTGTGTTCACTCACACAAGGACTTAGAGCTCTTACCCACGGCATGATTAGGCATGACATGACATGGTTAGGCATGACATGATTTTAAACCAAACTGTCTTTCTCAGTGTTAAATGGTAATTGTTGCTTCATTTCATTCTAGTTAACAAGCTAAACCATGCTGCCACTTCCTAATGCATAGCTCTCAGAAAGCATTCTGGAAAATACGTAAATATTTTAATGGATTGATTTATCAGCTAGGAATACAGCTGTTAATTCTCCCCTTCAAGAATTATCATTTCATCTGTGAAACACAATGCAAACTCATGGTGGGGAGTAGATAAAATAAATAATTGATGGCAGGTTCCCAACTACTGACATTTGCCAAATCACCACATGTATTGAAGAGAAGTAAAACACTTTCAAAACAGAAGAAGAAAGCATTACAGGGGAAAGAGAGAAAGATCTACACCTAAAGGAACCCAAAGCAAAGATATACTAATTACTAAGATTTTCATTCAGTAACAAAGGTTAATGTTTAGTAAATACATTAATAACACATCCTGGACTAGTTTACTGTTACCTCATTCTCATTTACCTTATCACAATCCCCATTCTTTATTTGTTTATCAGATTTGGTTTGCTTTATTGGACTTTTCACTTCTAAAATCTGGAAAAGAAAGAAAATCTTGTAAAAATTAAATGCATCACTGGATACAATTACACATGAAAAATTCTGCTATCAGTTAATAACACACAGAATATAACATCTGGAGAAAATGTAATCAAAACTCAAAACTGAGCTTTTCATTCTTTAATCCATACAACCTACTCATATTTTTCAGAACAAAAATAGCAGCTTACAGCAGAAAATGCCGAGTTGCTGGAATTAGGTAATATTGATATTATTAATCCTTAAAAGAATTAATTTCATGTCATTTAAAGCCCCCTCAACACTTTTTTGTATCTTTTGCATGCTGGTAGGGTAAGAGGTCTAATTTTGCAGATACAAAATGATGCTGAGGTACTCTCCAGTGCCTTTGAAATGTCACACAATCACTATATTTTTCCTGGTTTCCCTCCTGCCCCCCCCCCTCCCCCCCCCCCCGCAGTGTTGTCTCTTTTCTTCTACAGTAAAGACTTTTGAAACATAGTCTTTGAAATGACTGCATCAGTTGTAACTGGAAAAAAAAAGATGTTTGTTGGTAATTTCTCTTGCACTTATATGGTACCCTTCCTTCAATACCATACGAAACCATTTACTACCACATATACAAACCAAGACTGCTTCATCCAATACTGAACCACAGTCAAGAAATGCATGTCTACAAGCAGCAGAACACCATGCTTAACATGAAAATTTTAGGACTAAAGAAGAGAGGAATATTTTGGGGAAACAGAACTGTTGCTTGTTCTTCCAATTTTTTCACACACAACACACATTTTTTTTGGAAGCTAAATGTAGAGTTAAAAAAGAAGCAAAATCACCATGTAATTCCCAACCTGGAATATGATCAGTTTTTCTGAAAAACATCAAAGGAAAATAAATGATCACAGATGATGGGAGATTTTGTTTCACATCTCATTTTAACTAACATCATTTCATTGACTAACATCACTCGCATGATTATCTCCAAAACCACGCTGGACAGTCACAACACAGGACAAAACTCAGCAAATAAACCAAGGTAATAAGGCCCATAAAAGTAAGTCTTCTTGACTAGTAAGAAGCCTCACTGACAGCTTTCTGTAAGTTCCCTCTCATTTCTACTTCCCTTGGTATAAATTACTAAAATTGCATACATGTTCCCCAGGGTACCCAGTACCATAAGAATACAGCAGGGAGGCAGCTATTTCCCTTTATATAGAAAATGACTGCATATCTGAGTTAACCTTACCTAAGGATTTACTTAGCCAAGAGTGATGCATGGCCAGAAAGCAAAACATACTTTTCCGACGAAAAGTCCCAGTTCTTTGATTCAACACCCCCAGGTGTTACTGCTATTTAGGCCAGTGGAATAAAAACTCGTTTTGAAAAAACAACAAACCAAAAACGGACCTCTAGGCACAGATCCAATACCTTTTAGATGCTTTCCTTGTTTTTAAAGGAAGAAAATTCTTGGTTTCACATAGAACCTTAGCAAGGACACAGTATATTTGAAAAAGTTGCTTCCTTACAGTGCTCTTGATGTGTAGTTGAAATCTAACTTCTTAAGCACTCTTGTTTAGATGAGACACAGCACTAATCACATCTGAGGACGCTTATAGAAATATTAACTCTCAGCTCTCCAGTTCTATGAAGGTACTTAAGTCAACACAAGCGTGATTTCATCAGTCAAATGCATCATCCTGGCAAGCAGCACTATGCTACCAAACACAGATTTCAAAAGTGGTTACGGTCCATAGAATTTGAATTCTCATAATGCTTACCTAAATTTCTGATTTTCAGCTCAAATATAAAATTCAGCTCAATTAAAAAAAACAAACCAAAAAACCCCCAAAAAACAGAAGAAGGCATGTGACACTCGGTTTTAGCTGGCACACTACTATTGTTTTAAGTGTCTAAATGAGCAGGTAGACCTTATGTCAGAACACCGAAGGGGAAAAGAATGTGAAAGATGTGACTGAGGCGGCTGCTGATACTGAGACTTACAATTACGTCACAAATACATTGCCTCTGTAGAAGTTAAGTCTTCATTAAAACACCTATCTGTGGCTTGTTGTTTATTTTCCTTATGTTTATGTCTCTAGTAAACGCAATATCCTTCTTCTGTATAGTTTGCTTTTCTCCCAAAAGACCGTCTCTTAAAAACTTGTAACTTTTGTACAGATCAACTTAGAAAAGCCTACGAAGTTTCTGGTGGATAAGAAGAATGTTTTCTGGAGATGAAATCTCCTTCTTCTCTCTGTGCAAAAAGTACAGTATCTGAACTTAACTGACATGAATAATGTTTTGTTCTTGAGCTATCAGTAAAGCTTGTATTGGAAATTTTATTAGAAAAACAATGACAAGTAAATAATTTCTGCCAGATAATTGAAGCAGTTAACCTAAGAGATATAGGAAAGACTTATCCATAAAACTCGCCATCTAAACCACAAACTTTTGTCAATACATGTAGACACTATTCTAACTATAATAATACTATAAGCAGCCATTTATTGCCAGTCAGTAAAATTCATGACTGCTTTCTGTATGATCCAGTGGGCACTGACACTGGGAGTGAATTATGACTCCCTAAAATAAGTGACAAGTTATGATTTTTTTTTTAAAGAATATCAGCTTTTATGTTTAATTTTTACATTTAGAGAGCCTTACTTTATTGGTGACTGGGGGTGAGGTAACTTCCAAACTCTACTTATTTGTACCTGATGTATTCTGTAGCTCTACTTTATTTCATTTCTTTTCTCTGAAAAACAGAACTACCCTACTTTCCTATCTCAAAAATAATAACAATGTTAGCTCTTATGGGTACAGGCAGTGAAGTAAAAACTATTATGTCTCCTAGTGAAGTAATAAATATTGTATCTTCTAGATAAACACTGGTGGGGGAGAGGGGAAGAGACGAATGAATAAACTCCTGAGAATGAGCCTATTGATGGGAACTTTGTATACTGCTAATACAAACCCAAGCCTGTATGCATTGTACAGTTTGCATTCTTTACTCTACAAAGCTAATTCATAAAGAACACACTTCTTAAAATACTGACAAAAATATTGTTTTGGTCTATGGTACTTGCTAAATCAAATACCTCTCCTGAAAAAAAAACCCTCTTATGTCAGTTTACAGACTAAGTAACTGCACCAAAGTAACCAGAATGTTATTATCAGCTCCCCAGAACTGCATTTACAAATCCTGACTTTACCTGGTTATTGTTGGTTTTCAGTAAAGGTGGTGCTGGTTCACGATGTAGCGGTGAGGAAGCCAAACTGCTGTCACTGTCACTGCCATCACTCAGATTAACCCTACGGAAAAACAGAGCCAAGAGGTTACACACCTCCAGACAAAGGGCTGTTAACAGAGCTGAAGCGAGCTTACACTTTGCGGTAGGACACTAAGAATGACCCCTCGCTAAGCAAGCCATCATTAATCAAGGTCACATGGAAGGGAGGCATCCAAGCAGGGCTGCACTCTGGAAAAACCTCTGCATAGCATGGAGAACGAGGCTGTCTGCCTGCACTTGGCTGAGACACCACATCCGGTTAACAGCAGCTAACATTACAGGAACAGTGAAATATTTAGAATATTGAGCTGCAGTTCCCAATGTTCCTGGAGCAAGTCCTTTATCTCAGTTCACAGCCACGTGGAAGGAGGAAAACTTTTTTAGAGATACTTTTCTGCTCTTCTAAAAGCTTTCTAAACAGCTGTACTTCCCACTTGGGTGTTTCACTGAGAATTTCCTTGCTTCTTGTCATAAATAACACTTTTTTCCCTGGCTAAAATTTAAAACCTTAGTATCTCAGAAGAGGCCACATGAAAAAGCTCAGCTCCCAGTCAGTCTCACCCTTTATTTACTTAGGAACAACAGGGAATATTTATTTGCTGGAAGAAAAAAAAATAGTTATTTGGGATAAAAAGAAGGTAGGGAAACATTAGCCCTAAAATTTTGTTTAAAAACTGAAACAAAATCTCCACACTTAGAGACAAGTTGAGCTTGAAACAATCCTTTATACAATCACTGACACAAATTCTCAAACTGCTAGTCATCTTGGTCGTTTTCTTCTTGATTCCAGTTGCTAAAGTGCACCAGGGAAGCAGGCGACATTCATTAATGTTTTCCTATTACCCTCCCATTTAAGCAATAGCTGACACTGGCAGTCAGGTGCTCTGCAGTCACAGCATATTCCTGTGTGGATCCGATAAAGAACCCACTCTGAAAAGGTTCTAGAGAGCCTGCTCCAGGTTTTTCATAACCTTCAACAACATTCAGATGGAGTTCCAAGCTGCCCAAGGAACAGATGATTTTTGGAACGCCCTCTTGGGTTGCAGCTGGGATGCAGAAGCATTTTTTAAAAAGTAATTGCTGTGACAGATGCTTGCTTTACCTTCTGTCTGCACTTTTACACATTACCTACTACATGCAATGCAGAAATTACTTGAAATTCAAATTTCATTGATTCTGATCCAATTTAACAACCTAATCTAAAACTGCTAAGCGGAGAGATCTTGAAAATGAGACACTGTGTACCAAATAGCTCATCCGGCAATTGAAGGACTTAATTTTATCGCATTTATGCCAGAGTGCAATTATGACTACCCTCCTAAAGTCACAATGGCATGAAATCAAGGAAAGTAAAATGAATGAGGATTATCATAACCATATGCACCAGTACAGAAATAGTTTGTATTGGGAATGGCTAATTCTGTTGGCTTTCAGAAGAGGCACTTTTACATGCATATGCTTCAAAAAGGGAGTCTGAATTCCCTGCGCATTTGCTACTCCACACTCTTTGAGAACATCAGACCTCACCCCATTACTAATATGCACAACATCTTGCCCACCAGGCTACTTGCAATCACAAGACACTCACCTGCGACTCCTGCTTCCTCCTTGTGCATTTACAGGTCGTTCCAACTCAGAATCATTGTCATTCTCATCTGCTTCATCTGATTCATCTTCGTTCTCATCTGAATGCAGATCTTTCATTATAGACCTCAACGGACCTGAAACAACAGAGACAATAAAATACACAAATGAAGTTCATTTTGCAGCGTTCCAGGCAATTCCCCCAGCTTTGTAGGTCATAGAAAACCACCCTCCCTGCACAGTGTGGGGAGGGAAGAGTCTTAAACATTAAAAAAAAAATGAAGTAATGCACTGGGGGCTTATGCTGCAGGGACTTATCCATGAGTCATTTACTCACACGAGCAACTCAGTCAGCTTCAATAGTCTTACTCATGACAGTGAAGTGACTCATATGTTCAAGTGTTTGCACAATTGGCCCCCTGGACCACAGCTGAAGTAAGTAAAAAAAATACTGTCATGCCAGGAGAAATTGACCATTACTGTATTATTATTAGAAGCAAAATTCTTTTGCATTGCTAGGTTTTAGCTTTTTTTTTTTTTTTTTCTTTCATAAAGGGTATTGTATGCGAGTAAAGATCTACAGGGACGTACTGATAAGTAATGGGATGTTTGTTATATTATTCCATGTATTGAGAAGCAGAGTCTAACAGATCATTATGACTAACTCCTACTGGCCAAGGCAGTCTTTGTCTTCACACTTTTTATATATTCAGTTTTAGCTGCTCCCTTTATTTCAGGGTGAATTTCAGGTTAAGTAAGCATTTTGCCAATGTTCATACGTAAAAAGTGCATCAATCTCATGCAACACCATGCTATCTCTTTTCCTGAATTAATATAACGTACAAAGCTTGACTTGCTCATAAAAATGCATTACATTTGGTTTGGGATTTTTGTTTTGTTCTACTCAATTTATTTTTCTGTAAAAGACAGTTATGGAAAGATAAATATGTTTAACAGATCTGGGCAATGTAAAATTAGAGCTGCTTGAAATAAAAGTGGGCAAAAGCAGCTTAGAAGAGGGAAGGAAGCAAGACTGATGCCACAGGGCATTTAACTCTGACGTACAGGCCACCTGAGACACAAAGCAGCAAGTAAAAGCAACAGTGATGGCTGCAGGAACAGTTATTACTATCAGGGTTCTGCAATTCCTTCAGCCCAGGAAACACAAAGTAATAATGTGAATGAAGTGAGCCTCAGAGCGTTCTTCAAAAGGAGATGTGAATGTGAATGAAGTGAGCCTCAGAGCGTTCTTCAAAAGGAGATGAAACTTGCAACTCTCTAATTGCTAACAGGGAAAACAGAGTCAAGGAGTCCCACTGCCAGAAGAGAAGGAAGACCTCTGTCAGGGTCATACTGCTAACAGGGAGGGTGTTCCCATCAGGGGAGGAACAGCTTTATGGATCATTCCAGACCTAGCAAGGCTCAGGTCACAGGCATTTTGAATAGTTTTGTGTGAGTGACTTCAAAGACGATGTTGAGAATGATTTACCACTCCGGTTGCACTAGAACTTTCGTAAATTGGTGCAGTTTGGGCAGGTTCAGATCAATGCTTTCTTTTCTCTGTTTTTACACCCTAAAGTTGGCTGGGAAGAAGCCCAGATGGTGCTGATGGGCAAATTCCCGGGGGACCAGACACTTGTACAGGCAACAGGGCGAGGGGAGCTATACTGAAGTGCTTGTCCATGCAACCACCACTGATCTGCAGAAGGCACTGATATGTGCTCCATCTCCTATTCCTGTTTGGGACTCACAGAATCACAGAATGGTCAGGGTTGGAAGGGACCTCTGGAGATCATCTAGTCCAACCCCCCGCCAGAGCAGGGTCACCTACAACAGGTTGCACAGAACAGTGTCCAGGCGGTTTTTGAATGTCTCCAGAGTGGGAGACTCCACCACCTCTCTGGGCAGCCTGTGCCAGTGCTCCACTACCCTCAAGGTAAAGAAGTTCCTCCTCATGTTAAGATGGAACTTCCTATGTTCAAGTTTATGCCCATTACCCCTCGTCCTATCACTGGGCACCACTGAAAATAGACTGCTCCCATCCCCCTGGCATCCTCCCTTTAACTATTTGTAAGCGTTAATAAGATCCCCCCTCAATCTTCTTTTCTCTAGACTAAAGAGACCCAAGTCCCTAAGTCTTTCCTCATATGAGAGATGTTCTAATCCCCTAATCATCTTCGTAGCCCTTGGCTGGACTCAGGCAGACAACACTCTGCTATTTGCAAATGGTAACTTGTAGCCTGACTAAATCATCTGACCCTTAAAGGAGGGAAAGGACTCCTTCCTTGGCTTTTAATAGGAGCAGTAATCAACATATTCCTTTCAAAAGAGAGGAGAGAGGGCACTCTCAGCAGCATCCTTAATGTAGGACCACATCTGGGACTCTGAATAGGCATACTGCACCTAGCAAGCTAACTTTTTTAGTGATCTTTCCTTACAATCAGCAAAGCATTAATTTTTAGGTCTTTTGTTTCTAGCACTGATAGCGATGTTACTGTTAATCTTCTCCTCCTTGCTACCACTTAATTTAAAATTCCATTACAACCCTTTTAAGGGTTTGAGAAGTCATCTCCTAAAGCATTAAGAATAGTTAAGGACAAACTGAAAACTAGGAGGTGCCCAGGAGCAAGTGTTCTTGGTAAGGAAACAGAGAAATATCAGTTAGCCCCAGGGGCAGAAGAACTTGAAGAACCCTAGCTTAGCCCACTGCTTACGCAAAAAGAGGTGAAAAAGTGCATGCTGTGGTTTTCTGACACTTCAGTGAGCACTGGAGTTTGAATGCAACAGAAAAAGAGGAA
>NW_009649951.1:4710213-4750263 GCF_000708025.1 Charadrius vociferus
GGGGCAAGCAACTTCTGGTTAGGAAAAAAAGCATGGGTTCTGACCAGAGCACAAGATACAGCATGAACACGCCACAGTATGGCTGGTGCTTCATCGCTTTGATACACAAATACACGGTCCGGGCAATGAAGGCATTTAGTTAGCTAGAACTTCCAGAAAGAAGCAGTAATCACTATTTACTGTGGCAACAAAGAGGAGACATATATACCAGCTGCACTTCAGAGTTGTTCATATCAGAAGGAAAAATCTACCATCTATTCTTGAAAAGGTACAAAAACCTGAAAGACAGTCTGTGATATGTCTTAAATACAACCCAGAAGAGATGGATGGACCCAGTCTGCTCAGAAGAAAATCCTAAGTCAACAGGTTTTTGCCCAAAATAAGACAACAGATACAGGAATGGGTATCCAAATCTTTTGGCTTGTAATGGACAGTTCACACCTCTATGGAGGTTTTCATGAGAGAAAAAATGGGGATTTGGCAAGAAGGGGTTCCATTTAGCCCTAGGTAAAAAATCAAATGCCTGAAGCAGTCATCAACCACAGTTCACTTCAGCTGTTCCTTTCTTTCACCTGGAGTAATCCTTCCAGAACACACTGGAAAATCAGTACTAGTCACCTACAGAAAGGCAGTAGGACAAGTATGCATTGTGTGTAGATCTACTTAAAAACAAACTGTCTGCCTGAGGCCCTAATGTGCTTTCATAACCTTAAATCATTTAGGAACGTAAATGGATAAAACAAATGCAATTTTAATTAGTCAAAAGTTGATTTTTTAATGCTCCTGATCCATAAACCAAAACAAAAGCTGATTAAGAATGTATCAGTTGTACAATCCTATAAACCCAGGGAGAAACACCAAGCAGGAACTAAATAGTTTAATAGATCATGTAGAATGAAGCTCAGCTTACTTATAGAAAACCTGCCTTGGCAAGTTCTCTGGGAATAAAAATGCAATTCTTTACTGAGTTCTAAGTAAACTGTAATTATTGGACAGAAAACCAAAATGCAAACTTAAAGTCACTTAAGTTGTGTCTGAAGTAAATACTGTATGCTCTTAAAAATTCCCAATAGTATGGAAAGATCATGGCCCTTTGAAAGGGTCCACATACACCCACCCTTGGGCTTCCCATGGGAAGCTGCACCTTCCTGGGCAGGGCTTCACATGGAGCAACTGCCATGGCACCTAACCCTGCAAACGGACAACCTCAGAAAAAGAGCCTGTTTTTTGAGTTTTGCATCTCTTAAAGTGACTGGCACATATTTAGTGGTGCAAAACAAATGCCCTTCACACCCTTTTCTGAGATAAATGTTTTCTCCCCTTTTATTTTGCCCTTACAGCCACATGTGAAAACAACCCAAGGAAAAGTCTCTAAAGCAAAATTGTGGCCAGTTCAGGCTGTGAAAGGCAGCAGAAAAGTGGTAATGAGATGCCACCAGTTCTGTTTTTACTGGCCTCTTCATTTCACACATTCCTTTCAATTTCTTTTCCTTTGTTGGTACCTTGTTGTCTGCTGTTTTGAGATGGTGTAAAACTGGAACCAGAACTGGAGCTGGAACTGGCAGGACTGGGCTGTTCAGACTTAAAAGAGAAAAAAAAAAGAAAATAAATAACATTGTAAGAAACATTTTTGCCTAGAACTCTTACTGTTAGTTACCACCTAAGGCACACTGTCAAGGAAGAAGAGGTACAGAACAGAGTGATACTCAGAGACCTTTATTTCAGGTGTTGGTAAGGCAAACCTTGTGGAAATTGCTATTCACTCAACACACGTACATACTACTACCTCATGTGTAGTTCTTTACTAAAGCAAATAATCTAACAAGAAGTTCCCAACACCTTGTTTGAAAGGCTATACAACATGAGACCCTAAATGAGTTTATAATAGACCTAAGGTTCCTGTGCCCTTGTAATACTGCAGCTGCGACATTTTCCAAATTAGTAATGATGCAGTAGAATCAAAAAACTCAGAAAGACCTCATATCATGGTTTGGGCCGACACCTGAGCAGACCACACTAAATGCCAGAAGATCTAAGACAGCTCGCTCTCTTCTTCCTTAGAAAGTAAGTCATAAGATAAGGATTCAAGATAAGCTTTTCTGCCGTTATTGGATTTCTCCTCATCTGAACGCTTTCCATATGCATCAGGACTCTACCGATTGTAATACTGATTGAGCCAGAAAGATTACCTTGTTACGCAGGGAAATCATCTGGAACTTAGAGCTTACAAAAGAGAACTAGATTTTTAAAACAGAGTTGTTAAACTAACTTTACATTCTTTAACAAACAGTTCTAGACGTTGTTTTCCACTATTGTTTAAAATGTATAAGTTTATCTCTAAAATTCTATAAATTTCTGAGAAAGGTCTATTACTTCATCTAAAAACTCTGTATAATTCTTCTCATATTGGCTATGGCTTATGAGGGTTGTACTGAGAAGTCTTGCTTCCTGTTGCCATGTTGCATGTATCCATAAACTCTTTTGCTGTTTCTTAGGCTCAGTGGTTTGAAGTGCATGGTTGTCGGTACATACTTGCACACTCATCTGTGCACATGACACAAAGAACAAATCTGGTACATGGGCACAGGGGATGCTAACAGAGAACATAATACAAGAAAGAAGTGTCCGTATAGAGGAATGGTGAAAATCAGGTTAGGAAGTAATGATCTAAAAATCTACTATTGAAGAGAAAAGCTGCTTGTACTTTAAATTTTACACAACTGTGTTATTGTGACTTGTTATCCAGGCTAATGAAAGTTTTCTGACTCTCGCTGCCTGTACAATACCCCTCATGATTAAGTTAGAACTAAACTGTTATCAAAAATAGCAGCAGTAATATCCAGTCACTGTAAAACTGAGTTTTCAGGCACACACACTAGCAGTTGCTTTTTCTCCATAAATCAATCTATTGTTGCCTTTCATAATGAGCAGGCAGATTTACAGCCTTTTACCGCCTTTTCTCACAATGAGAGATGCCTACTTGGGCAACAGAATGCTTAAGAAAAACACCATAAACATCTGCTCTCCTCAAATCAACACCAGCTCCAGTTCTCAGACAGTCAAAATACAAACTGTGGACCTGATTGTATGGGTATATACAGCTTGTATACAGCTGAATCAAGACTGTGCAAGAAAACCCAAGCCAACAACACCACAACCCATTTCTGAGTACCAAGAGAGATTCTTGCATAGTACACAGCATCAGACCTTTTCAGAAGACACTGCAGCACCACTTGACACAGCTCCAAAAATAACATAATTCTGAAGAAAATTTTTTTTTCTTTAATGCCCGAATTTCTGCAAAACCATACAAGATTTTTAGCTGTAAAATAATTATGATAACATGAAACAGACTGCCTTGATGAATCACAGAATGGTTTAAGTTGGGAGGCACTTTAAAGATCATCTAGTTCAACCCCCTGCCATGATGAGCAAGAGTCAATTCAAACTTTAAACACATCACCACTCTGGAAACCAATTTCAGTCTTCCAGCCTCGGGTTACTGTTAAACTTCTTGTTTATCTGTAACTTTCTGCTTTTTGCAGCAAAATTACTAGCTGACAACGGTTTCTGCATATTTCCATTAACTGTATTTTTCCTTTATTAATTTCAACATGAACTTTAACTTACGTGAAATCCATTCCTCTAAAAAAGTAACAAACACTAAATGACTATCAAACTCAGTATAAATTACTTGAAGAAGTGCTAAAACTGTAGCGAAAAAAAATAATCACACAGGTGTGGAGCTATTTGTCACTATTAAAACTTCACTACTTTGTTTTGAACCAGTTTACTGGAAATGAAAAAGAGAAAAGGCCTGGTCTTGTTTACATTATAAGGCATGCAAACACCAGTGAAATTCCTCTGTGTCAAAATTTCCTCCCATCATTAACTAATTGATCCAGGATCACAAGAAGAAATGAATATGAATACATATAAAGTTGTTACAATATCTTTCTGGTAAAAATTTTGCTCTGCTTTAGCAAAATGACTTTGAGAAGCCAAACCATACAAAGTCCCAGTGAAGCACAAATGATCGTCCCTACTCTTTTAAAAAGGGTTCTTGAAACAATTTACATTACTTAAACAGCTCCGTCTGAAAATTTATTCCAAGAAATACAGATTAGCATAAATGTTAAAATTGTTAAGTATTGGAAATAAAACCTAGCTTTTTTGACTTTTAGAAATCTGGGGTGAGAGCGCACCCAGAGGAAACAGCTGCTTTTAAAATAAGAATGAATGTTATTAAGAGAAAAGACTTGACTTTTTAGAAGGAACTAAAAATATGCCTTCCATGTATGAATATGGATCAGTGCCGACAGCACCGATCCTTCCAGTTACCAGAGGCTATCTTTTGTCACTTAAGCAATGCTTTTTGGCAGGTTTAAAGGCTGTTATCCCAAAGACTTAGGTATTTATGGCTTTATTCACTTGGGGTTTCTGCTCTTATCCACTGGTTACTAATCACCAAACAGATTTTTTTTTTTTTATGGTCTGAAATTAGCTAAAGGGTGTCCTTCAGCAATAAAAGCTTAAGACAGTAACAGAAAATAGCTTCTCTCATATGTTCTTTTCCTGTTTTACTAGTTTTCTCTTCCTGCAGACAAGCTAATGAGAGTTTGGGCCCAAACTGTTCATTAGTGCAACGACCCAATATGATTTACTGCATTTTTAGACAGTCTATTTCGTTTTACTGCTCTCACACTGATGCACAGGAGACACTGGCTTCTTTAGTAGGCCTGGTTGAGGGATTCTGTGTTTTGAAACTATTCAGCATGAAAAGGGACTTTTCTTTGGCTCAAGTTTTCCCTGAAAAGGTACTTTTTCACCAGCTCTAAATCACATGGCTTCTGGCATTTGCAAACTCTTGCCTGTTTTTACAAGTAGTACAACAACTTACTCCTGAGCTGCAAACAATTTTCAGGCAAACTCACCTGTTAATGACACTGGATATAATAAAGCTGTTTCTGTAATATTTCATGGTTGCCCAGATTCATATAACTTCTTCTAAAAATAAACTCCATCATTTCATCATTTATATTAAAAAATAGAAAACATCTGTATGTGGGTGACAATTGGCTTTTCTTGCCTTCCCCATAAGTGTTTTTAAAGGAAGCCTAAATATTGTTTCCTGAAATAAAACTTAAGTGGTGTAGTAATATCCCGTTTCATATCAGCCAGTCTACTCATTTCCTATTTTTATGCACAATAGTCTTAACGATTTATGTTTCTGTGCGCCATACATACTAAAAAGTCTATCCACTTAAAACTGCTTATTGCTATTGCAATTGTACTTTATC
Source organism: Charadrius vociferus (assembly GCF_000708025.1). Classification (NCBI taxonomy): domain Eukaryota; kingdom Metazoa; phylum Chordata; class Aves; order Charadriiformes; family Charadriidae; genus Charadrius; species Charadrius vociferus. The sequence goes on from NW_009649951.1 coordinate 4,715,514, forward strand.
CAAAGTTAGCTTCTCAGGGAGAAAGAATGTGCTCCCCCAGGGCAAGTTGTCTTCCCTAACCAGACTCCTGTACTTAGGACTTCTACTGCCTCTTCAGCAGCCTGTCACCGGCCACCACCCCAGCTTTTAGTAGAGTATCCCAACCCACCTGTAGCTCAAAGGACAGAACAACCCCACCTCGTCCACCGAGTATCTACATCCACCACTGCAAAGGGGAGACACGGTTTGGGTGTTCATGATACCACAAGCCTGAATTGAGCTGCCTGCACCCTGCCCAAATTCTGTATCACTACATCTGTCAAGCTGCTACATTACCAACTAACCTCCAAGGCAGGGCAAAAGCTCTCCTTTTTAGCCATTCACAAAAGTCAGCTTGCAGATTGCAAGCTCACAGGGAAGACGGAAGAACAGGGGTATGGAATGGGAAGTGGAATTAATTTAGAAATGGAAATATCTATTCATAACTACAACACTTAAGTAACTAAAAACTATATTTAGAGGAGTAATTTAAGATTAAGGAGATGTAAAATTTAAACAGGAAATGCCAGATTATTGATTTTTGAGAGGAGGCAGAGACAGTCATTGGGCAGAAAATATGACCTAAGGTACCCATACAATTAGCTGCCTTAACTATTTACAGTAATTTCAAACAAAAATGCCGTATCAGTGTTGGAGATGAGGTTATTTGTTAATTAGGTTGACCCTGTAACTGCTACCTGAGCAAGTTCATGGACCCTGATGCACCTGCGAGTGCTGAGGGAGCTGGCAGATTGGGAGGCCACTCTGGATATATCATCTTTGATTGATCATGGTGACTGGGAGAAGTAGCGAAACAATGGAAGAAAGCAAATGTCACTCCTGCCTTCAAGAAGGAGGACCCATGGTACTATAGGCTGGTCAGCCGCACCTTAATCCCTGGGAACATGATAGAGCAGCTAACCCTGGAAACCATTTCTAATCACTTAAGAAAGAGAAAATCATCAGGAGCATGGCTTCACCAAGAGGAAATCATGACTGACGAACTTGATAAATTTCTGTGATGAAATGACTGGCCTGGTAGATGAGCGTACAGCAGTGGATATTGTCTACCTGGATTTCATTAAGGTCTTTGATACTCTCTCCCATAAGATCCTCATAGACCAGCTGTTTATGTATGGGGTGGATGAGCTGACAGTGATGTGGATTTAAATCTGGCTGAATGGCTGGGCCCAGAGGGTGGTGATCAGTGGTACAAGGTCTAGTTGGAGGCCAGTAACTAGCAGTGCACCCCAGGGGTCGATACTGGGTCCAGTCCTGTTTAGTATCTTCATTAACTATCTGGATGACAGGCCAGAGCGTGACCTCAGCAAGTTTGCTGATCAGACAGAACTGCAGGAGGGGCTGATACGCTCCAGGGTCATTCTGTCACCCAGAGGAACCTTGACAGGCTGGCAAAGTGGGCCGACAGGAACCTCATGAAGTTCAACAAGTGTGAAGTCCCGTCCCTGGGGAAGAACAGCCCCATGCACCAACATATTCTGGGGACCCCCCAGCTTGAAAGCAGCTCAGCAGAGAAGGACCTGGGGCTCCTCATGGATCTTATTAATGTATATAAATACCTGAAGGGAGGGTGTAAAGAGGACGGAGCCAGACGCTTTTCAGTGATGCCCAGTGTCAGGACAAGAGGCAATGGGGACAAAGGGAAACACGGCAGGTTCCCTCTGAACATCAGGAGACACTTCTGTATTGTGAGGAGGACCAAGCATGGGCACAGGTTGCCCAGGGAGACTGTGGAGTGTCCCTACTTAGATACCAAGAAAATGCTTAGACATGGCGCTAGGCAACCAGCTGCAAGTGGCCCTGGTTGAGCAGGAAAGTTGGACCAGACGCCCAGATGTCCCTTCCAACCTGAACCAGCCTGTGATTCTGGGAATCTGAAACACATCCTTCATCTAACAATCAGTATCCAGAAAAGACCTTAAGCCAAAATAGCAACTGTTTCGTCTGAACAATTGCACTGGATGAAGCAGGATTTGCGTTTCTTTAGAGACCCTCCTACTGAAACATGTATCTACTTTTGAAAGAAAAATCCTTTTTCTTCTTTATTTATGGACATATTTTGTCTTAGATTTATAAATAGAAAATAAAATTAAGACACTACTAACATACAAACTCAGAAATACTTAGGCTAGTGTAAGACTTAGAGAAAACTCACATCAAAGAGACTGAGCTAACACATGTGGATAAAAAAGTTCTTTTGGAGTACACTGCACAATACACTGGAAAGATGAAGCACTAGCACTAGCACTAGTGAAGGCTGCTGCCTGTAGGAATATTTTTGCTGAAGGAATTTTATTGGTAAGAGCGGAAGGCACACAGTAAAGCAAAGAAGTACAGACGAGACGATTATGGTTTCTCATGTAGAGCAGCTGAATACTACAGTTTCCATAGATTTCATGCCTACAAGATAATAAGTAAACTAAAGGTAAAATAAACTAAAGATGTGTATGGTCATGGGAGTATGAACATGGTCCTTAACAAACTGAAAGAGGCAGAGTGCAAACTGATGGAAATTCTCATCCCCAACCAAGCACGAAAACTCTGTTCTGAATTTGTAGGTAATGCTGGTAAAGACAGGGTTATATAAATTCTTTTCAAAACTGGCATTAAAAATGTGTTATCCGGACAACATTTCCCCAGAAATGTGTGAAAAGCCATCAATATTTGTGAAGAATTAATAAAGTATGAGCAGTACAAAGTGAGGAAATTAACAGCTCTACATTCTATTCAAAGTCTGAGTAACGTGAAAAAAAAACCAAACACAAAAGTGGGCCCCACTGATGGAAGATGAAGATACCTATATAAAGCACCTGTTTGAAGAATATTGCTCATCTTGTAAGCACAGTGGCATGACAGCCCTGTGATTAGAGAATGGTGACTGCCTATACTCTGGGAAGTGTGGAAAGGTCAAATTAAGCTGACAAGCAATACTCAGATACTGATTTTCTGGCAGTTTGACTTTACAATTTTTAAACTTCCCCCCTTTGAGAACCTTCAAACATTATATACACAAAGCTCTCATAAGCCAATAAAGGAGAGAAATGTGTTTTAGAAAGAAATTCTAACCCTCGATTTTAGTACTAGACACAAACTAGAAAACTCAGCCTTGGTATTAAAGCCAATGTGAGAGTTTCATTCAACTAATGTATGATTTCTGCTCTAATGGGGCTAATAGCAATGGTAGAAGATAGATGGTAGCTGTTATGGCCAGCCTTGACAGCTGCTGCACACTATTTTCTCTCCTGTGCCCCATTTTATCAGCACTGAGAAGGGCAGATGTTGATGCAGTTCCAGTTCACTGTTTGGGAAACTGAACAGACAGTTGGCTGTCACTTTTTATGCAGTAAGAAGGTTGTTCACCTAAATTCTCCCAGATCTGAAGTCCCGATGTTAGAAATGCATGCACTCGTATTAACAAAGAAGCAGCTGGAGAACAATCTCACTACATGTAAGACTTCTTTTATGGATGTTATTCTGCGCTACAGTACATTTCCACACCATTAGAGATCTGGTCTTCTCAGCAGGTATTCACAGACTGCAAATTTACCGTAGTTCCTCCCTCTCCTTATGTAGCTCAAACTCTGCAGAGTGCTCCCAGCATGACCCTACATTAAACCTTTACTATGCAGAAATCTTGTGAAAGTCATACACGCCAAGTAAATACAGACCTAAATATATGAAAAACGACAGTTTTTCTTCTGAAGTGCTGCTGCAGAGTCCCTCTGCATTGTCTTTGCTATTGCAGACTGCTGGCTCCTGAACTAACATCCCAGAAAATAAAAAAAAAAAAGGCCAAAATTTCACCATAGACAGATCTAGTGCAGTTCTTCTATGCCATCTGTGTTGGCCTTGTCAGTTTTATGGCAAGCTTCATCATATTTACTGTTTTCTCAAACTTAACTCGAGAGATTTAAATGATTATGTGAAAATATCAGAGTTCATTTCTGTACATTCCAGTTTCAGCAAAAAGCTGTAGAGAGAAAAATACAAAAAGCTATGTTGTACCCTAAGATATTCTTGAGTCCCTAAAACAAAACAAAGCCCCTCAAACTATTTTTCAAAGTTTCATAATTTTTAGCCAATCTTGTGATACTGTAGACTGAACGATGATTTTTAGATGTCATGGCTGGCAACAGTATGCTCTATACACACTTTTCTCTACAGGTATTTCTGAGGCATCTATTAGTATTGTTCCTAACCACTTGCTCTATGCTAATATTATCATGTATTTGTCCAGTAGTTTTCACAAAAGATCACGCATAGTATATACACACAGAACTATACAATGCTGATTCTCTGAGGAAACAAAAAAACCCAACCCAGAACAGGTTGCTGTCATCTTACTGGTATTTTACCATTTACAGCCGACACATCTGCATGCTGTAACTTTGCCTACATGTGTACTTTTACTGATTACGACAAAAAATAATACTCATTTAAAGCTCCTTGTCCCTGCTTTGGAGACTTAAAATAGGTTTTTGATAGTGTGATCGCAGTTTTACATTAGTAGAAAGAGTTTTGCAGCTCTTTCATAAGGTGTAATAAGTTACTAACATAAGACAAAGAAAAGCTTTTAAAAAAAATAAGAATATCTAATACTTGTCTATTTTTTAACTACATTCCACCCACACCATTACAATGTAGTGTAATATATTTGGATTGTAATTGATACAGGTAACAGAAGTTATTAAAAATATTGGCTAATTATTATTTAAAATATTGGCTAAATTAAGATCTCCTGTGCTACAACCCTGAACAATCTTGAGTTTTACAGCATTCAAAGGATCAAAAAAGGCTGCATATGGCACAAATAAATCAAGTTGAACCACTGCATTTACAAACTGATTTCTTTGGCTAAAATTGTAACATTTAACTCAAAAAATGTTATCTACTGCTAATGGTCCTCTGCCAAAGCAAATTTAGGTCACAGAGAACACCAAGAGTGGCTTTTTGCTTTTCCCTTGAACCTGCATTTTCCTGCATTGAACCTGAGAAACTTTGCAACTGAACTGTTGTTCAGAATATTCAGACTATGGCTCTTGGTTCGGTATTACTGCCCATTTGTGATATTTCACTCTTCTTGTGGAAGATCCGATGCAGTAAGCACTGTCTTGAAACCATGTCCTTTTCACCCATGGAATAAAGTTACACTGTATTAACTAAACCGCATTAAAGCAGCATGGGCAATGGGAAAAGATTATTCACACAATAAAAGAAATGAGAATTACCACAGCCTATATCCACTCTTTTCTTGTCATGGTTTAAACTGTAATATGCTTGCGGTTGATAATTTGAATTATTAAAAACACACAGGCTGGACTCATATGTAATCTCCTCTCGCTGTTTAGGTAATACCTAAAATGACCTCACACAAAGCAGCAAAGTCATTTGATTTACTTCTGCCCTAATCACAACTGCTCACCAACAATGGTATTAAAGGACATAAACTTCGCAATGGTGTTCTGATCGGTGTTGTCAATGTTGAGGCCCCCGATTCAGTTACTGCTGCCCCGGTACCCATTATCCCCAGACACGACTGCTCTTTCCTACTACTCTCTGCCCATTAACCTCAGCTACAAAACACAACTCTCCTGGTGATGGGGTATATACTATCTGTCACGTTTAAATATTCTCCTCTTAACATCTCTCTGAAGTGATGATACAAGTTTTGTGGATACTTAAACAGATTCAGACAAGTGCAAATAGCTCCATTTATCCTTATCTCCTAACTTTGCTGTCAGAAACATGAATTCCTACAACACAGAACACTTTTGCCAGGTGACTTGCAGCATGGTTAGCACACAGTAAGCAGTCCCTTCATGGAGGTTCAGGTATCCATGACAAGATCTCTCAGGACAATCTGAAAAACCCTACATACGCATCCTAGAAATCAGGCAGCCCTGTCTTGCCATGCTACACATAAGGGCAAGGACTATTGTTTGCAATGGAATTAATTCAGCATTAATTAGCATATTTCTTGGTCCCTTCATAGCCACACAGTCTTACAACAAAGAAGTCCAAAGCTGTATGCACTGACTTGTTTTCAGCCCCAAACAGGAACAAATGGCATGAGATATTGCTGCTTGGAGAAGAGCATTAGAAACCTCACCAAGGTACACATGGCCAGAGCAAGCACAAACTACACATTTCAGCTGGGCAGAGGAGGATTTCTATTTCCAAGGGAAGATGCAAGCCTGCTTAGAGGCTTTTCATAGAAAATGTTAGGTTTTATATGAAATACTACTGACACAGCAGAATGTTTTACTCAAAGCTTTTGGTTTGTTTGTTTGTAGGAAAAACGGTGAAGAAAATTCATTTTGCAACATCTTTTTCTAACAAAAAACATCAGCTGCACTAATGTATGGACTACGCTGAGTAAGACAGCACTACTGAATGATGACACCATGAGTTAAACCAAATTCACACCAACACTTCTTAACAGTTTAAGCGAATGACAATTTTTCCACTGCTGGTGTAGGATGACCTTCAGCGAACACCCAAATTATTGTTAGAATTAGTTGCAGGCATGAAGCTTTCCCTAAACAGTAACTGCTGCCTGGCATGCCTTGATTTTGCAGTGAAGGAGCGTACGCTGTTGTCGTGAGGGAAGAGGCACCTGAGGGAAGAGGCAACCCCGCAGAGGGCACAGAAGAGTACCGCTGGATTACACCCGCTTTCACTTACTCCCTACACCAGGGTTACATGCACATGTTAATACGGGAAGAACAGTGACACATAGGCATGATCACCCTCCAGTTTGGGGCAGGCACATGATGTTCATGAGGAGCATCCCTTGCCCATTCCGAATGGGCTCCCCAGTTTTCCCCTGCGATGCGGCACCGAATGCCAACACCCAGCACAACCCCAGGGCTCCACAGCACGGGGAGCCAAACAGCAGTCCCACATCAGCCAGCAATGAATCGCCATCAATTCTGCACAGGCACGGTACATGATACACTCACAGTAGCAGTGAGTTCAGGCAGCCTTTATCCTGCCTTGATAAAATTTAAACTTCAGGGAACTAGTCAGTCTTTAAAAAGCAAAAATTAAATTCTGCGTTTAGGTGTGTCCTGGAGAATTCGCATCAGTCATCAGTAGATTAACAAGCTTCTGAATGGGAATCATTATGAAAATTATCTAATGATTTTCATGACTTTGGCAGAGAACCTTCAAAAGTACATGAGTAAAACATGCCATTTTTTGCCAAAGAAAACAACTGTAAAGTTGCTGGTTCCACATGAAAAACAAAAGGGCATAAGAGCCTTGGTCAGATCTAAGTATTGTAGACATAGTTCAACTATTTCAGCTGATAACTAACAGGTGTTGGATTTTATTTTAATTACATGGAGCCATTTCTCTGGATCCCAACGTAATGTATTTAAGTAGATAAAGCAACTTCAAAGCAATGACATCTGTACCAAGAAGATCTCACCCGATCATGAGTAAAATAAAATATCTTTAACATTTTGACTGTAAACATCCTGACCTCGCAAAACTGTCATGACTTTACTGGCCCAGGCACAAAGTATTTTCCAGTTAAAATCCTTACTTTCTGCAGGCTAGCTGATGAATAAATTTTCCAGGGATGAAATATAGAAAATAAGGCCCCGATCCAAAAATGCATTTATGCAAATGATTGAGTTAATCCACATGAGTAGTCCCTGAAGAAATGGATGTAGCCAACACTTGTGAATAAAGTAAAATAATGAAGCCTGAACTAGTAGCCTAATAATGTATGATGTTATTTCTGTGGTCAAAATATGACATTGCCCCAAATTGAAAAAAACAACTCAATATCCATTACTTTGCCTCAAGAATGCAGAATTTCCTGACTCTCACAAGATTACATTTGCAACCTGGACATTTAACCATATCTACACAGTTTCCGTCTACCGTTTTATTTCTAAATCCTTAACATTTTTGTAAGCCAGTGATTTCCTAACACACCATGGCAACAGAAGTGCCTCAGTTTAACACCCAAGCTTGCTGCCACTGAGGAATCACTACCTGTCAATCTTGCTGTTTCCTCATCCAGCAATGGCTCATCTAACCACATACAGAGAGCTGCTTAACAAGCACCTAAGCTTTTGTGTGTGAAGCCAAAACATTTTTCCCTTCATAGTAACAGCTAATAAAAACAGGCTTAGTGTAGCAGCTGAATGGTGCCGCGCTACCATAGATGCTGATGGCCGTAGAGCATACTTGTGCCTACCACCATTTCTCTAAGGAGGTCTGATAATCTCAGGCCACTACTTCTCTCTGATCACACACCTGGAAGGAAACACCTTGGACTGTACAGTATTTACATGACCTGTTAACACCCACCTGCTTGCGACCACTGAATTACCGCCTCGACACAGGAGTACTATGGGCAAACCATCCCACAACAGTGGCTTGCAGGGTTTTAAGAGCAGCATCCACACCTGGACTAAAAGTAACCAAATACGGAAACCATGCATTAAAATACCGAGCAAAAAAAGTAAAGACTCGAAGAATACAACCAGTTGCAAACTCACAGTGCCCAGCCAGCAATGAAGGACATCATCAGTACTAATCCTCTTCCGCTTTATTAAAGATCTTAACAGAGTCACAGTTTCACAAAAAAATTAAAACCTAGCTTTCTTGTATTTGCTGGGTAACCACATGAAAAGTCCACACGGAGCTCTACTTCACTACTGGTATTTCTAACCTTAAGTATAATCTGAAAGAGACCTTACTTTGGCTCACAGCCCTGGCAGAAAGCAGGATTTTTCAGCTAACAAGGGCCTGGAGGTTTTACTGGACCATGGGGGTTTTTCAAAATATTCTTCCGCTTTTGTAACAGTAAAATTAATAGATGATGGGCCAGATCCAAAGTGGCATTTTATGGATTACTTTAAAAAGGTACTCACGTTGTAACTTTAGGACTGCTTTTAAGATAGGCAAGCAGTTAATTAAGTATAAACCCATAGTCTTGGTGATCACTACTATATTTTCATTGTTCTGTAATGGACCTCCAAAGAAGGAGTTGGCATTTTGTTCCCAAACTAAAAGACCTGCTAAAGTACTCTGCTTTTAATAACTGAAACTCCTTCCCCCTGAGCTGTCACAATTTGCTAGCATGCATTTCTGCTCAGGTTGTATTTCCATAGGCTTCAACATGCCAAGAAGCTGCTACTATTACTAATGGCAATGCTACAATTGCAGGGACATATACAGTCAGGAAAGGAAAAAAGAATACACATCACATGCAAAATAATCACACCAAGAGCAGAAATTCATCCAGCAGAACCATATGCATTCTTTAAAAAAATCCACCAACAAACAGCTTTGAAGCATGGCAGAATTTAAGAGTTTTTGTTCAGATCACTGCAACTGGAGATACACTGAGAACATCTGTTAACACCTAAATATGTTATATATCATCTGCCTGATCTCCTTTGTGTCTGCTGCAGCAGCTTCACTTAGAGCTATGCACCATTTTCTCCTCCCTACCCAGCCCAGCACAACTGGCAATAATCAAACAAGAAGTACCAGAGCATCCCTTCTGTGATGTCTCCACAGCTCAGAAGGGGCAGCCCCAGCCACGGAAAATGCCTCACTCAGATCCAAAACTCTGTATTGCCCCATCTCACACACCAGTTTGCAGCTTACACAAACGTTATGAGAACATCATCGTATTTCATGGTCAGACAGGCAACAAAATCAAGACAGTCAAGTCCTTTCTCTTCTTTTTTTTTTTTTTTTTATGATGTTGCTGCACTGTCCCATATAGGAAGCAAACAGATGAAGCTTGCTTTAACTAAAACATCCTGCCATTGAGTTTAAAAGCAAAATCTTTGGAGTTCTCAAGTGGACTGTGCTAATATTCCTACACCTCAATAAAACCATAAACATGACATGCTTTCACTTCATACCCTAGTTTACATGCTTCATACCAAAGCCAGTAAAATAATTCCTCAGCCCTTATGCGTAATTTCTGACTGAATATCCTACATGTCGCTCCCAAATAACTTTGCTAGCTCATATGACTCTAAAAAGATCCACACTGTTTTTAAGGCCAAGTCTATCACTAACACTGAAGTCCAACACATTTTAAACCACGGACGTATTTGAAAAGCGATACTCAACAAAGCAGCGTGAAGAGAAATGCAGACACGTTTCACTTGCCCACAGCTCAAAGTCAGCAGAAAAACAGAGCTAAAATAAATACAGTAGTGCACCACACTGTGGTCTGCTTGGCATACACTATAGAGAAATGACCATACGTGGTCTTATCCTTTAAGTAATGCACAGAAAGGCTATTGAACAAGGCGAGAAAGTTTATCACTAAGCAAGGATGTGGTTCTCTTTATTTCCCATGGTAATTTTATAAAGGTATTTGGAGCTCATAACAGGGATTGACTGCAGGACATCAGAGAACAGCCTCTGGCTTTCTGAAATGCACCCGAATGCACCTGGCTGCATTCTTAAACCTGAATTTTAAGGGACAGCTTGGAGGGTGGATTAACCATTGGCAGACACGCTCTACCATGTGAAAAAGAATCCACTTCTCTTGGGGGTGCTACACCTCTGTGTCCTCCACTTCATGAAGGTGAAGGCCAGTATTTCAACTGTGAACAGAGAACTAGGTAGAGCATGATGCCGATATTAAGAAGGGCTGAGCACACCATGCTTTTCTGTCTGAAATTAAAGCCCATTAATTGAAAGGATATGCCCCACCTCCAATCACTGAATAGAGGCTGTATCTGAAGGAATCAGAGGAGCAGCAGCGTTGCCTTCCTGTAGCACCTACCCAGTGAACCAGCAACTCTGTTTAATGATGCTAGTGAGCTTCCATTACCATGAGGTCTTCTCAGAAAGTTATGCCTAATTTAAAAACCCAAACCCAGCTTTCGCAATTGAGAACTGATCATGGACTACCCCTCGTTCTGAAAACAGTCTTCAATGTGACCAGCAATAGCAAAAAAATTACTTTTGGAGGAAGGTCTAGCTTTGGGTGAATATGTTTGATAGAAGCAGCATGAGTTCAGCTGAACTTCCACTATGTGGCATGTTGGACAAATTTCCAGAGATAATGTCTGCACTGTTGGCTGATGTCCCACTTCTTAACTTGTTTCTCACATATTATTAAAAAAAATAAGTTACTGGGCAAAATTCAGAAGCAATGAACATTTGCCAAGGGAAGACTCCTCTAGAACCTCTGAAATAAAGATCTCTACTCTCCATCCTGAGGTGTTTTGTGTTTTTTTAAAAAGCAATGTACACAAAACCCACTTGGCTTTGTGCACCTACTGACAAACTGAACTCTCTGTAAAATATAAAAGCACAACTAAAATAATTCTAGGTGAAATAATACAACCTTAGCTACGGAGCAGTTACAGACATCTCTGTTAAATTACACTGTTTCTTACAAATTTATTGTGTTTGATATGCATAGTTATGCATATGAGCTAATACCAAGGAAGCAGTCAGTCACCATTTTGGGACATGTGTGTTTGAGAAGGAGAACATCTCTTACTCCATGGAGTGAAGAAAATATTGCCCTCACAAAATTCTTAGCAAAGTTATTCATAATTTTATTACAACAATTCATACAGTACTAGGTTTGCACTATGTCATAAATGTAACTTAAACTAGAAAAAATGCACTTGACTCCGAGTTAATATTTTTGTGGTATCCTAACAATTTTCTTTTAGGTACTGATTTGTAATCTGATTTGTTATATCTAACCTGAATTTGCTGAATTGGGTTTTGTGGTTTTGCTTTTTTAAAGCCACTTTAGGAATAAATCCTGGATACTTTACCACCAAATATACTCCTAAATAATGACACATTCTTTTTTCATCAATGCTACGACACCCACCACTGTAACTGTACCAGACTAAGCAGTAGCATTTGACTAAATTTTAAGGCACTATTATTATGCCAGAACATGCCACTGAACCAGTGTCTTCCCAGCTTCAGGCAACTATGTTGGTTAGCATCATGAAGCATTAACAGACTGGTCCTGTACAGCAAAAGCATTATAGCGTTTTCACTTCCATTATTCTCTATGTAACATCGCAACTTTTCACTCCTTTTTTTTTTTCTTTATATGACTGTATTTATAGGATACACCCTTTATGGATCTACCTGTAAAATGTACCCCTTTTCCTGAAATGCTTAGAACCAACACATACAAAAAGATCAAACTATTTTTTCCAATATACAGAATTACCTCTATTATACTGCTCGGTTGCCTTTCATTAGGCTCCATGGTTAAAAGTAATGAAGTGTACAAGGAATGACTCTTTGTGCAATCTGTAGACACTCATTAACCAGGCTGCCCAGCTCTTTCTCCCGCAGCACTAATTACGGTGTGAATCCACAGGCATCTTACGGGATTATTCCAGGTTTTCTAGTGATCTTTTCTAAAACTAAGTCTATTATTGACTTTCTAAATAGTATCCAGTCACTGACTGGAGCCATACTCAGCCTGATTTATTAATGAGCACACTCCTAAAGTGGCAGACGTCCTTTTCACCCACACAAATGTGGACCACACTGGCCCTCCCGCTGAAGACCTATCTGTTCCATAATCCAGGACATCAGTGTTAAAATACACCAGAGCCCAGACCAGCTGAAGCTGCTTCTCTTTCAGAGGACTCCAGCAGTTTGCCCTCTCAGTAACACTTGCTCGCAGAACTAGAAAGCCCTGAATCTGCTTTTTTTGCTCTCATACAGAATTAAGGCACCCCTCAGGTCCTGCAGGTCAACTGCAGATGGATGATGCACAGCAGTGCAAGTGGATTTGTGTTATCCTACGGAAAACACAAGGGTGTACCCATTATACCATTGGTAAAGGGCGAGAGGCTGCAAGAAAAAAGAGAGAAACACATGTCAACAATTAAAAAGTACTGGTTTTCAGCACCTATCCATATCCTCCACGTATCAGTTATCTGCAAGCTGCTATGCAGCACACACCTCTGTAGTGCCTGCATTTGTAAAATTCCAGTTGTTCTTCTCAATTCTCTTGTCTTTGAAGAGAAACGGAGAACTGCTGCTGCCAGTAAAAGCACATGTGCCACTATATAGCACCTATTTGAATGAACAGTAAATCTGAAACCAAATCTATGCTAATTAGCTGCCTATACTAAGGGTAGGTAATGAGTCTTAAGGGTACTGACATAAATTAAAATAGAAGATTCAGTTTCTTTTGAAGATGTTAAAAATTAATTCACAACAAGGCTGACAAGTATGAATGTTTTCAGTTTAAAGACAAATTCATAAGTCCTAAGCCAAAATGAGAATGCCACCCCAACCACAGCATCACCTGTGCCGTGCTGTAAAGTGGAGCCTGTCTTATTCCAGACCTTCTAAATTTTATAGCCTTTGCGTGCCCTAAGGGACTAGTCATTAAAAGGTCACTTCAGAAATAAATTACTTTCTCCCTCGTGGCAAGTTTCTATGAAGTGAAAATCTAATGTTGACACCTCCCCACAGCAGGGTATTTATTGTCTGTTCCAGAGATGGCATGCAGGGCTAAGAATCTCATGATAATAACAGAGGCGCACAACAGAAAACAGAAAAGAGAGAGAATTGAACAGGAATGGTTGGGAAGACTTCCTTGCTACCATGCACACTACCTCTAGCCATAAGCATAAATAAAGGCAAACAAGCCTTCTCTTCCCACCCCTCTCCTTCTCTACTTATCTCTCTATAAAAGATGCTTCTCAAGACTGAAGCCTGTTAGGAGAATGATTAAAATCCTGATCATCAAGAACAAATTACGCTTGAAACAGATGAGCAGGCATGGTAGACAAATATTTGCAGGAAACCAAGGTTCCATAAAAACAGTCTTTATTCTTGGGTAAGCCTGTTACTTTGGATAAATTCTCCACATCAGAGTGAGGATTTTAGGAACTCCTCCTGTTCCTTCACAAAACTGGCATCATTCACAGAACTGCCCTTTTTAGCAGAAAAATAACAAACAACACTCTGGTTTACTGGTAACCCTTTTCTGGATTTACCAAATTCGCTAACACCTGAACAGAAAGACTTAGGGTGTGAAATAGAAGCATTTAAATCTATTTCCTTTTCTCTCACAAGAAGCATGAAATTCAGAAGAACAAGATCAAAAGAGCAATATTATTTACAGCCATCTCCCACATGCTCATTCATCATAACATTGAGAGTTTTGTAATTTCAGTAGACTTGAATAGGCAATACAATTCAACTAGAACATGCATAAGTTTGAACAGCCAGCAGTCAACATCCTTCCATTTGAACAAACTGCCAGCAGACAGGAGAAAGGACAGGGAAAATATAAATATGGTGTACAATCCCACCAACTGAGAGTATTCAACACATATGAAGCAAAACCAAACACCACTTACTTCAGATTTGGAGGACATGTTTTCCTCCATGTCAGAATCATTGGTATCTACAATATCATCAAATGGTGGCAGAGTAGGTGTCTTCTTTTCCAGTGTATCATTTTCAATTTTGACTCTCCCCACCTTGACTTGAGATCTATCCTTTGCCTGTTTTTTGTCAGTTGAACAAGTAAGAATCAGCGGTGGAGCACTAGAAAAACTTCTAAACAATGATTCAGAGCCACTTTTTTTTCTTTTTTTTGCAGAAGGTTCATCAGAGTCCAGAAAAGAGGGCCTTTTTGTGGGAGTCTTCTTTTCTTGCTGCTGCCCACCTGTTATGGTAAGGATGGGGGTGTTTTCTGATTTTGGCTCCTTGGACATGGGTTTGGGTTCCTTGAAGGCCATCTTAGGAACTATTTTTTCATCCTTTAGTGGTTTGTTTTCTTTGGGTTTCTTAGAGGATTCTTTGGAAGATTTGCTGTGTTCCCTGGAAGGTTCTTTGAAGGCACTTTTATGTTCCTTTGAGTCTTTAGAAGTTTTTTCCTTGTGCTCCTTTATTAACTTGTGGCTCTTTGAAAAACTATTACTACTGCTGCTGCTGCTATTTGTGTTGAGAATCCTAGTTGGGTCCTGCAAAAAGGAGATGCAAAATTTTACTGAAGAGGAAAACGGAGGAGGAAAACGGAGGAGGAAAACGGAGGAGGAAAAAGGAGGAGGAAAAAGGAGGAGGAAAAAGGAGGAGGAAAAAGGAGGAGGAAAAAGGAGAAGGGCCCTTAAAGCCCCCAAAGGCAGACACAATATAGATACAGGATTCATATTGAAAACTTGGAACTGCAGGTTGAAAACCAGAAACTGCAAATACCTACATAAGTACAGCAACAGACCCTATAATTTTGGTCAACTTGTCTGTTACAAAGTGGTGGAAAGTGAACAGTTGCCCTTGCTTGTCAATATCTGCAAGACAATTTAGTTTTGGTCTTAAGAATTAGATATGTTTTTTAAGAAACATCATAAGATCTCATAAAGAGAGCTTAGAAAATGTTAACCAGGACCTTTAGCTATGAGAAATCCTTTATTAAGAAAGCTTTCTTCTTTATATTTATTGCTGCTGTCTCTGCTGAGTATTTCATTGCATTTTTTTAAACCCTTCTCACTGTTATGTGAGAAGGGTTTCTGTGAAGGTGATGACTCGGAGATCCTGTGGATGGGTGAAAGCAGAAAGAGCAAAGCTGTATCATTCCTCAATCAGTTGTTTCTTTGGTGGAATCTGAAAAGTCAAGGTGACAAGGGAAGTGGTGATCTGCAGCCAGAACCTGCAATAAGGGAACTGAACCAACTGGAAAGGGTTGTATGGGATCCTTTGTTCTGAGAATTAACACCCAGGAATTTTCAAAAGACAACTATAGCTCCAGCACTGCCCACTTTCACTGAAACTGCTAGCAGTGGGCACTCAGCATCCCCAAAATACCCAGTAGCCTAACCGCACTGTTATGAACACTAAACACCTATAGCACTCTCTCCAGAAATAAGCTTTGTTTTATACTACTTCAAATCTGCAAAGTGACATTTCAATTTACAGGAACCTATGGCCAACAAGTTTAGGTTCCTTACTTTCTTACAAGCTGACTACAAGCATTTCTATCTATATATTGCCTAGCACCTGAGAAACTTTTAGAAAGAAACGCTTCAGCAAATATATTGCATACACCCATTGATTTCCTTTCCCTTTACCTAGAACAGAGTTTTAAATGGTATAAAATGGAAAATACTAAAACCCTGAAAAAAAAAATCAAGCATGAAACCTAACACACTGTGAAATTTGTAAAAATCCTAACTCTACACTTCATTAACATGACCAACCTGAAGTAACACAAAAAAGAACCCATACTAATGCAGAAAATAAAAGTACGTGAAGTTTTATTCACGATGAAAAATGGTAAGACTGTTAGCCCATGAACCTAGGAAACCAACCCTTCTTGAAAGCAAAATATTCCCTAATTGCTGCATGTCATGCCAGTATTACACCCTCCAACTCCCAAATGAACTAACTCATGACTGGCAGAGCAGGAATAGCTTTAGGGAAATTATGTGGAATATACACTCTCAGTATGCCAAATATTCTCATGCTCACACCTTACTTGCTGGTAACTATACATCTTATAGCTCAAGAGTTTTTAATTACTCCTCCTTAGCACAAAAGGATGACAGTATTTATTAGAAATTGGAATATATTTAGTTAGGGGTGCCCCAATACAGACTTTTAGAATCACAGTTTTAATGAAATTCTTAGGTCGTAAGTGAGGATGATAAACAACACTTACAATAAAGTGTTATTTCAATATGATTTTTATGCAAAGACAGCATTATTGCAAATTAGGAACTACTGAAAAGGGTGCTACTCAGTATAAATATTACAAGTGCACTTCTGGGTTTGATTTTCAGTAATTTTGTTAGTTATTCATCCAAGTCCTTTGCAAGCTGCAGACCAAAGTGCAGCTCAAAATTCTCTCATCTGTGTAAGATTGAATATGCTTTCATCTGTATAAAATTGATGTATAAATCCCTAGCTCTGTTTTATTTTCCAGCAATACACACTTACCATTCTACAGTGCTAAGAACCTGCTTTTTTTTTTTTTTTTTGACCCTTGTATTGGTTTTGGCTGGGATAGAGTTAATTTTCTTCACAGTACCCAGTACGGGGCTAAGTTTTGGGTTTGTGCTGAAAACAGCGTTGATAGCACACTGATGTTTTAGCTGTTTCTGAGCAGTGTTCATACAGTGTTAAGTCCTTCTGTTTCTCATGCTGCCCTACGAGCGCGTTGGCTAGGGTTGCACAAAAGTTGGGAAGTGAGACAGCTGGAATGGCTGACCCCAACTAACCAGAGGAATATCCCACATGATATGACCTCATGCTCAGCAATAAAAGCTGGGGGAAGAAGGAGGAAGGAGAGGACATTTGGACTTAAGGTGTTTGTCTTCCTATGTAACCATTATGCGTGATGGAGCCCTGCTTCCCTGGAGACAGCTGAACACCTGCCTGCCCATGGGAAGCAGTGAATGAATTCCTTGTTTTGCTTTGCTTATGTGCGCGCCTTTTCCTTTACTTATTAAACTGTCTTTATCTCAGACCACAAGTTTTCTCACTTTTACCCTTCTGATCCTCTCCCCCATCCCACTGGGGGAGAGTGAGCGAGTGGCTGTGTGGGACTCAGCTGCTCTCCAGGGTTAAACCATGGATGGAGTATCTACAGCCCAGAGAGGTGGTAGATGCCCCATCCCTGGAAACATTCAAGGTCAGGCTGGACGGTGCTCTGAAGAAGATGTCCCTGCTCATTACAGGGGGGTTGGACTAGATGGCCTTTAAAGGTCCCTTCCAACCCAAACCATTCTATGATTCTAGATGTGCTATGTCTGGTTGTCTAACACCACCACAGATTTACAGAACTGCAGAGGGGAAAACATGTTTAGCTTTTCTTCCCCGTACTTAACCACCATTTTACCCACAACATAGGATGGGATAGCAGCAGTGTGCTGGAAACTGAAGGACCAAAGTAGGATGTAACCGCCTCAACCTCCACAGGGGCTGAATAATTTTAAAAATACAGTTGGTAGAACTGCTCTAAAAAACCCCACCCAATAAACCAAAGCAGAATTAGCCTGTTTAACAAAAGTTGTGTCAATAAGAGGAGAAATTAAGACTGAGAACACATCCACTTCTGTGCTCCCTGTTGGTAGACAGCCAACTACTCATGACTTGTCCAATCGGGATGCGTTAAACCATTATTTAATACTGTAGTAACCTGAACAGTTTACACATATCATGTTTGCAAAAAGAGCAGTATCTCCCTTCTTCCTCTGTAGCAACAGGTGGAAACAATTGACTAAAAATAATTACTTTGAACTGTTTTTCCCTTCCCGTTATCGTAACTAACTAGAGAAACACTGCATTTTCAGTGCTGCACAAATTATTCAGTTGTGCTTTTTTGTTCAGATGTTTCTTGCATCAGTACTGCAGATGTATTATATATTATTATATATAAAATATATACGTGTCAACATTAACAATGGGCAGAAGCATCAAAAATGAACAATATTATGATGACACCTGAATGTCTGAATGTAAGGCACTTCCTTGTTTCCTAGGCCAGTAATTAAAAAACAAAAAATAGGTATTAATCATTCCTTGAGATGTTTTACTTTAGTCAAAATTCCTTTCCTGGTGTTTTGTTTTGTTCTTTTTTTTTACATTAAAAAAACCAAAATAACTCCATACTTTGATGCAAGACCAGCCCCAAACGTTGACATATTAACTAATTATTAATGCTTTTATCTTCACATCTTGTTCTATCATGCCAGAGCTCTAACTGTTGCCCTTGGGAGGAATAAAATATGTGCCATTAATAAAATAGATGGAGTCCTTATGTTTCTTATTGGTCTCCTTACCACATATTTTAAATTGCTCCAAAAGGAGAGACTCGTTTTGGTAGTTTTCCAACAGATGAGAGCTGTGAAATGGGTCCTGGGGCACAGTAGTATTGAAACCAAAAGGAACTTGAGATCTTTATTGCCTTTTCAATTTTAAAACCAGACTTCCTTCCTCATTCTACAACATGGAAGCTGACGTTTTCATAGAAAACATAGTGCAAGTATATGATGTACTTATGATACATATATATATACACACCCCTGCAATGCTCTCTGAAGACTACTCATTCACTAGGACAGCCAACCCATTGCTTTTATATCTGCATTCATTCTCTAAATAAAAAAAGTATCTTTTCTTACTACCTAAATTTCTGCAAGGACCCTAACAGAAGCCAACAATGACTTAGAGAAAAAAGCAACAGGAACATAAAATGTGTAAGACAGAAAAAAAAACCCAAATATATTCACTGGTAAAATTATATCAAACCTAATAATGAATGTGGAAGGCTGGAAGGGGATGAAATGTGGCTAAATATTCCCATCACCTACAGAATAGATCTCACTGAAAATCAGAATGTACTTTCAATCAATTTTCTTATTTATCAAAATCTAACAGTGTGTTTAATTGGTTTTTTTCCTTCCCACCTTAAGAAGTGTTGCAATGAATAAGACTGAATGATGTATTTCTGCTAAGAGGGACAAGTGAAACAGTCTTCTCTCAAGTTCATATGTAAAATGGAGATTGTGGGGTTTTGACAGATAAGATATTTACACATATTGTTGTTTAGGCTGAACTGGCCACAGGGGATGTGGGACACCCCAGATGGGACAGACAGATGCACTACCCATCTTTCTTCAAAGAGAGAGGCAGAGGAGGCAAAAAGAGACCTATGAGTTTAGAAGGAACTAAACTGCTTTAATGACGTATTAAGAATAAAATAACAAGGAAATAACAAAACATCTGCAAAACCGTATCAAGCTCCCAGGATGACAATCACATCACTGGCTGGCACTGGGGAAGTCCCAGGCTGGACTCAGTGATGGATGGGAACTGGATTCCGGATCTGCATTCAGGATCAGGATCACAGGCGTTAACCAGCGTCCACCTCTGACGTCAGCCATTGAAAAAAGAGGGCTGAGCCTCTGATCCCTCAGCGTTCATACGGAGCATGAGGCAGATGGGATGGAATACCCTGTTGGTCAGTTTTGCATCACCTGTCCTGTCCGCTCCTCCCCACAGGTGGGACCCCTCTACGCTTTTCCTCTTCCGACCCTCCAACGGGGTAAATAACCGAGTTATCTGCCCTTGGGTGTTATAGCAATAAGTATAAGCGAGAGCCTCTCTGCATACCATGCCTGGGCATCAGCTATAAACATAGGTCTTGCCACTCTGAGAGCAAACAGTGTCTGCACAATATGCTGTTAATTTCAGTAGTTAGAAGAGGCCCAGCTAAGAAGCAAAGTTACTGAACAAAACTGGTCCTGTTTTACCTCAAACCAGGACAACACACCATAGCTTACATTTGTGTATTCATCAAATATTGAAGCAACCCAAGTAAATGTTAGACTTTGATACATTGCACAACAAACATCGAAAGAATAATAGAGGATTATATGAATGTTAAAATAACTGCAGATGTTTTCTTCTCTTAGGCCAAGTAACACCATGTATGTATAGCACTTCAAGGTACATAGCTCCTTTCATAAAGGAGAACCAACAGGTCTTTAAAAATAATTATTTTAAAAAGCACGATAAAAATCTAAGGTTTTACCAACAGACAAAAACTGTGCTACTGTGACTGCTGCACTCAAGTCCTCCTCAGATTTTGGCTAACATAGCTCATGCTAAGGCCTGATGTACACTGGGAGCAGGGAGAGCACCACTAGTCAGGACAGGCAGCCAGAAAGAGCTAAAGGGCCATTATGCAGCCATGATCACCTGCAAATTGTTGTCTCCTCCTGCCATCATCTTTGTCTGGCAGTTTCATCAGAATCTGCTAACTTATGGAAATGATATAAAACAAGCCTCCAAGCTGGAAGGTATACAAAATCATCTTACAAAAAAAAAAAAGCTTTTGAAGAGGACTCATCAGCAGCTGGACTGTGTGATAAAGGGGATGCCCACAGGGTGACACAGGAGGAAGGACGAGCACTCTCACTGTTGGCAAAGTAACTAATTTTTTTTTTTTTTTTCTCCTAAATGCATGGATTAAGAGTTACGGGTTATAAATTATGAAACCGTATGACTTGAGTGGTGAATAAGTGAATTCATGAGATAAACTAGTCTGGGCAAGGGGGACTGAGCCCTGTTTGTCATGTGTTTGCTGTATTTCTTAATGAGCTCATGAAATAAAGTTTAAATCACTGAGTACATGCTTCTGTAAATTTGAGAAATCCAAACGGACCATGACAGCCGCTCAACAGGTAACACATTTGCAGATTAAAACAATTCCGTAACTAGAAGGCAAAAAATGGTGTTGAACTCTCTGTATGTGTTGCATGGTCGGATTCTGACTTCATAGCACAACAAGTAATTCCCAAGTTGGTTGAACCTGAGTTTGAATAAGCAATATCTTCTGGAAATCATTTCAAACCTCTCCAGTTGCTGACAGACATTAGGAACCAAATTAGCAAATGAAGCAGTTGCGAGGAGGGATGGGTGGTTCATTACATTTTACAGAGTCACTAAACTGAGCACATTGGCATGGCCATGCCAGTCTATTGTACTCTGAGTTTAGTCTACAAATTTAAGATTAGTGATCATAAAAGCATGCATTATTTTCATTTGTAATTTCTTCAAGTGTTATGCCTATTGAAATAATGTGTCTATCTTAAGCCAATGGACTGGAATTAGTCTCAAATATGCCTTCTGCTCTTGAGAGCAAAAGACAAGAAAGATATCGAAAAAGAATTACTTGCTTAAAGAAATTCCGATTTCTGTTGAATACAAATTTGTTTATTATTGAATAAAAATACTAACTGATTTGGGGAAGAAAAAAAACCAAAACCAAAACAAAACCAGAACATTTTGAAAGCCTCCACAAATACTGTGGTATTCTTCCACTTGCTAGCTGTATGTTGGAGTTGAATTTACTTGCTGCTAGTTCTACTTACAGATTATTACTGTATCACACACTTCAACTTGTCCAGCCCACCAAACTGTTATGACCAATGACATCAGGAGAATTAGAAGCAGATGGAGAATTACAAGGTTCACTGGTTTGACAAAGCCAAAAAGGGCTGCATAAAGCGTTAGTTTTCTGGTGACACAGGGGAATAAGAGCTTTTGGTTTTTAGTTTATGAAGTAAACCTCATTTCACTGCAGCTGACACAAAACTCATTCCAAAAGACATAATCTTCTGAACAAAACTAATCAAGCTGTTTTGCTGTATTCTGTGCATGTAGTATTTACATAATACAAACAGGCACAGTAATACAACTGATTTAAAAGCAACACAAGTATCTGTAGCTAGCCTGCAGCTATTTCTATATTCTGAAAAATTGCATCAAGTAAGGTTTCATGCATTTCTGCCTGTCCTCTGTATTTCCAAGGCTAAAGCTTTGTTTTAGAATCACAATACTATGGGTCACTAATATCATCTCCATAAAATGAAATACAGGATCATGGAACTTCAGAAATACAAACTTCTGTATTTTTAATACATATTTCAAAAGAGGATGTGACAGAAAGCAAACTGACAGTTCTCTCTTACTGCATACTGCATTGTATTTTTTATAAGGGAATGCTAAACCAACAATACCAGTTTGTTGCTCTGGTTTTACTATCTTGACTGCAATTCTCCTCTAACCAAAAAAGTCTGTGTGGTGCTTTGTAATGGTACATGGGTAAGCAAATATTCTTTGGTTCTGGTTTTCCATACCCAGAGTTTACAACTGACCTCCAAGTTTGCTTTGGTATTCACAGACACAAAACAAACCAAAACCAATCCAAGCACATCAAAGCGCTATTGCAGCAGAAAAATCCCCATATCATTCAGTACAGATACCTGGAGTACATGCACCCACAGCGTACAGACAACTTACACCAAGATCTTTCTACAGCTCCTATTCTAGAGGCATATCTAAGTGAAATTTGGACATTGAAGTTGTTCCATCACTAGGGTTATACCAAATTACAAATATCAATTTACATGTTGGCTGGAACTGTCCTGCCCACCAGCCAAAACAAAAACCCTGATGACAAAAATGGAAGGGTTCTCAGCTCCCAGGATCTGTAATAAAACCCCACACTTTTTTATTATATTAAAACCAGTTTCCACTTCTCAAAAACAGCTGATGATCCTCAGTAAGGCAGATATTTACAACTCACTCTTTATGAGATACAAGAACAGTTGCTCATTACTGTGTGTTTTAAGTTGGACAGGGGGAGACAAAGATTGCGGGGGGAAGAGAAAAACTGAATATTCACACGGACAGTTCACTGATGTAACTCCTCTTCCCACTATCAAAAACTCCAGTGAACTGCATACAAAGTTGAAAAAATAATAATTTCAAATAGACAGCATTGCTGCTGAACATCCCTATTTTGAAACCAAACAGTTAAAAAACATTCCTGGGTAACAATTTTACAAATATTGAATACAATTCTGAGATGTGATGCACATCTAACCTCCTACTGACTGCTGTAACTTCCTGCTATGGGTCAAACTCACCGCAGGTGGTTGGGTTACTTCAGCAAAAATGAAAGATTTCGAATCTTCATTTATAAGGAGAAACACAGCAAACATGCAACACTGCCTTCACCCTGGTTCACCCCAACCACACTCCACACTTGTCAAGTTTCTACACCAGATAGAAGTTAATTGTCCGAATACAGTTCAGAAAATGACATCCCAGGTTAGCATTTGCTTATGAAAGAATTTACGCTGGAGATTCAACACTTACCATGGTGTACAGTTACTAGGTGGAGCATTAGTGCAGGACTTGGTATCATGTCTGTACTTCTGCAGTTGTTTGGGTTGCTTATTTATGCCAAGCCTCAGTATGACTACTCTGGCATGCAATACAAGACATGGGTGAATCAACATTACAGCTGAATCCAAACAAGTGCTTGGAAACAACTTTAGAGAGTTACCCAACCTCACAAGAGTCCCTATTACGGATTGTAAAGCGTCGAAGTAGCTCATCTTCAGTATCTGAGTAGATGGAGATGCGTCCTAGTCTAAGCAGTCAGACAGTTATCTTCACTTCAGGATAGCCAGGTGCCTTCCTTTTAGGCTTTAAGCAGTCATTTTAGCATGCGAAAGTAAGCGCCTTCAGTCTAATCCTCAGATTCAATTACCTCAGCTGCTCATTAGGAAAATAAAAATAACCACACATCCATATATCCTTTAAACGTTGCAAAAAGACCCGCATTAAAGATTGTGAGGCACTCAGGTACAAGGCAAACCAGGCAGGAACATGTCAAATAACTTTTCCCCCCTCTATAAATCCCTACCGTTGTGATACATTCTTATCAATGGACACACTTAGCCATATCGTTAGTTCTTACAAGATACAAATTTGGCACAGCTAAAGAACATGAAAGTTACTGATAAAAATGGGTATTACCCCTTGCAGTACGTGCACTGCAAGATTAAATAACATATTTCAAATTGACAAGATGCTAAGAAAGAAAATCAAAACCCAAGCAATTTAACAGAATGGAGAAAAGGCGTATATGTTAATTAATTTACAAAGCAAGTCATTGTGTTGCATTTCTTATTTGAACAAATAACAAGATGCTTTTTATTCTCCCATATTATTAATTCATATTGTCAAACTGAAGAAATTATCTGCTGCTTTGGAAAGCTGCATTTGTATTACTCAAAATGTTCATTGGACTAAACGTATTCACCATGTTCTGGGTTGGGGATTCAGTTTGATGTCTTAGAGACCGATGACATGTTGCTGTCTTTGAAACACCTAGTAAAGAATTAACCCCTGAAATTTAAATAAAATTAAAAATCCTAAAGAACACAATGTCAAGTTTCACTCTACTCAATTATCTTAAGAAGTATTCAAAAATACTTAATAAATTAAACCATTATCATAGGATTTTCTTGTTCTTTACATTTCTGTAGATCGCACTTCCATCACCAGAGTCCCCCAATACTACAACAGACGATTAGAATTCCTTCTGAAAAATGAGGAAAACAATTGTGCATGTACAAAACCCAGAAAAGCAGTACCTTCATTGGCATCTGTTCTCATGACCATCCTTGTTCTGCATTGTTTTCATGTGGTGAACAGTACGTTCACAACCAAGAAATGTCAAGACCTATTGTCACTGAACTATGTCATGAGACTGCAAAAATGCCCAGAAATATGTTTTTTTTTCTCAAGTATATTCCCAGGGAAAGCATCACTGGCTTAAGTATCTTCTAGCAAAGTTAAGTCTCACCTTTGGCCCATGAGATGATTTCTTCTTCACTTCAGAAAAAGACAGGGAGTTACTGGAAAGGTTGGGGAGATGAAGGCTCTGTCCTGAAGAGAACGATGTGCCATCTGGCATTACCATGATCTGTTATAAGAGGGAAAGCCTATTAGTCAAACATTACCAATACAGTCAGTCTCATCTGCCTAAGGAACTAGCAAATTGCATTGGTAGCAGAATAAAACTTCTCCAACAAACAGTATCCATGTTTCTTCTCAACAGGGGATGGGTTAATGAAAACACACTGCCGTCCTTTATTTAATGAGAAAATCACATCTTTCCATTTCCATCCAAATACAATGCAAGCCCCTCAGAAAATGCTATAGCTTGTTCTATTATGGCTGCTTGCATGCCATGGCACTTGAGTCCTTAACACACATTTTCTTGTCCTGAGTAATGTCTAGTACACTTGAAAGTTCATCCCACCTGAAGTAAAAGGTTCTGAAGGTTGCTGACATCCCATAAATATGTATGTGCAGCAGTCTTCGCTTTCCACCCAAGTGTTGTGAAGGAAGACTCTAATGGGTACAGGTGGCAAGGTTTGGGTGGCGGGGGTGGCCTCTGTGAGGAGAGGCCAGGGAATCCTCCGTAATGGATACAGCTGGATCCAGACGGCTCTAACAGACCCACTGCTGGATGTGTCTGAGCCCCTTATAGAATCACAGAATGGTTAGAGTTGGAAGGGACCTTAATGATCATCTAGTTCCAACCTCTCAGGCAAGATGGTGATGCCTCACAGAAAACAGGTTAAGAAAGGGCACAGGCAGAGGAGGTGAAAAAAAAAAAAAAAAAAGTGTGAGAAACTGCATTGTGAACACCAAGGTCAAACAAAGAGGGGAAGAGGTGCTCCATGGGCTGGAAAAAGCATTTTCCTGCAGCCCATGGAGAGGCCCCATGCTGGAGCAGTTCCTGAAGGACTGCTCCCACAGAGAGGCCCCATGCTGGAGCAGGGGGAAAGTATGAGGACAGTGGAGTGGCGAAGAGGAGCTGTTAGGGATTGATCTCATTTCCCATCCCCCTGCACCACTCAGGGAGGTGGAGGAGATAGACAAGTCCTGAATGAAGGAGGGAAGCTGAGCATGGGAAGGTGGTGTCGAGGGGTGGTGGTGTTTTCCTTTTCTTTTTTTTTGTTGTTTCTCGTTACCCAAATCTATTTTAATTTGCAATAAATTAGATTAATTTTCCTCAAGCTGAGTCTGCTTTGCCCATGAACTTAACTGGTAAGCAATCTTCCTGTCCTTATCTTGACCCATGAGCTTTCTCATCCTATCTTCTGCCACTGCCATGTTGATGAAGCGGCTGGGTGGACGTTCAGCCCTTAGCCAAGCCCTTAACCCACCACAAAGACACACTGTAAAACCAGCCTAAGGTTTTAATGTAAAAGCAGTACAGCTCTAACTTCAACTTCTAACTTCATGCTTTATCTGGAGTAGACTAAACTGGATGGCTGGTGAGCAAGCGGTGTTTTTGCTATAACAAGGGTCTAGTTCTCTTTCTTGATTTTAAAAACTCGTAAGTACAAACCGATAACTCCAAGAGACCATGGATAAATCAACCGTCACAGAGCAGTTACCAGACATGTAAAGATACATGTCTTCCATCAGAGAGAAACTCAGCTAGGTCCTGTCTTCTGCTCTAGTACTGCTGTGCCTGGATTTTACTGCTTCTTAGCACAGTTACTCATTTATCTATTTTTTCAAAACCCTAAGTTCCAGGGATAGCTTACCTGCTGTCTGACAAGCCCTGCAAAGCTGAAGAGAGGTTGCAGAGCTCTGCACCTGCAAGGAAACATCTCTCTTTCCACTGGCTCCCATGCACAAAATCACACTTGGCTTTGTGGATGGCCTGTGTGGTTACCTTTGCCTCTTCACGTGACCAAAACACCCTCTGAAATTGGGGACAGGGAGAGACCCTCATGCCTCATGCACATTACATTAAAGGAGGAATGGGAAGTGCAAAATGGGGACATCTAGGATTGGAGATATGTATACTTCATATTTTACCTCTCCAAGTCAAGATGGTACTCACTGCCTATAGCTTCAAGACAGGATTTCAAATTTTTTAAAAAATTTTATTTAAACACCACCCCAAATGAATCTTGTTGCAGACACATTTGTTGAAAAGATCATGTGGTAGCCTGGGGACATGTCTAGGTAATAAAGATTATTTTTATCGGTCTGTAAGTTGAGCATTACCTTCCAACACTGCTGCTAGAATCCAAAGGTGGAGGAAGGCAATCAAGTTGCTCTCAACATACTGTTCTCCAAACATCTTGTGAATTAGGATTCGACACAGGGCACGTAACAAATTTTCTCCCCAATTCCTCATTTCCATTTATCAGATGCCTAAACCAGAGCCTGTCAGGAGCCAGAACTCTCAAAAGACACCTGGCCAAAAGCAATGTTGTCCTTCTCGTAATCATGGTAAGGTCAATAGCAATTAGCTATTGTGAATCACAGTAAGTGGCTTCATTTCACCTGACAAATACTTTTTAACCCCAGCTTGCCAAGGGTTTTTGTTGAATTCAGTCCAGCTGAATACAAGAGAAGGCACAAGCTTACAAAGAACTATCAGCAACAAGGACAAGGAAAAGCTGTATCCACACGTGCGTACCATAAACCTGTACAACAGATAGAGAAAAGGCATGTCTCTATCATTATTTCCTCTCACAGACTAAGTCAAATGGGTGGTTAAAGAAGATTGTTCTCCTTTAAATTAAACTCAATGCAATGTTTTAAACCCACAAACATCATAGAAATATACAATTGCATTGAAATCAAACCACCTTTCAGGAAAAGTACACATAAGGTTACCCACTAATTACAGAGTTGAAGCAGGTATTTTATTAACACGGAGTATTTTTTTTCATACACTCATATGACAGAAGTCCATGTGGAAGAAAAATATAGTCAGGAGGATCAGGGTTTGCCCTACCTTGAAATTATAAGCGAAGAAACAAAAAATTCTGCCAAGGATTCTTTCTCCTAGGGTTGGAAGCTGACATTTTCTCCCTGAAGCATAAAAGTCTGACTCACTAAAATAAATTGAGGTTCAACCACTGCACAAATTTTCTTTTTAAAATTCAGAAACATTCCAGTTTAGAAATATTTATATATTCATTATTATACGCAGATATTCTTAGAAAGCTGACATTTTTTAAAAGTGTATGTACTTCTGAGGTATCTGTTTCTGGGCAAGTATTTGGACCATTAACATTCTCAGTATTACAGCCTCTGTGTTTAGAAACAGGATGACTGTCTACAGAAAGATCTACAGGGCTGGGATGAACAGCATTAGTCTGGCAGCTTTGACAAATCTAGTTCACACAGAGAGAAAATAAATCCCATACAGTTTTTAGAAGACAAAATCTGGACATTCCAAAATTTGAGCCCCAAAAATTTTAGTGTATTGAATCCTGCAGCCTGTTACTTCATTACAAACCCTATGAAAAAAGGCAATTATAGATTCAAAATTTTAATGTGATTAACAATGTATTCAGTAAGACAGAACTTCAGTTCAGACTACAGACTTCACTCCCTGTAAAGATGACAAAAGACCAAGAAAATCTAATGTAAAATTAACTTTTTGCCCCAATGATAAAAAACACACCTCTGTGTTCCAAACTGATCTCTGTCAGAAAAAGGACATGGTCCTCATGAAAGTTCCCTATATCAGAAAAAAAAAAAAAATATCACTTGCCTTCTCCTCCCTCTCAAAGAATAAAGTTAATATTAACATTAAGTAACCCTTCAGGAACCCTTCCAAAAAGTTTCTTTTCTTTGCCGAGATTATCAACATATAAACCCCTATACTACAAACACTTTTTGGAATTGAGATGCATTTATTTCCCTTTTGGCTATATTTAGGAAAGAGACAGCAATACATCCACTTTAAGTACTACTACTAGAAGAGCTCAGCTGACAATTACAGCAACTTCTGCAGTGGGTAACTGCCCTTTGTCCTTCCATTAGTCAAATGCAGAAACACACAGCCTGGTAGATGTACTTCAACCAGCTTTCAGAGCAAGTCCCTACTTTTACATTGTCACTATCACACTAGAGGCACATCCTGTTTATCTCTGTGTGTGTGTGCACACGTGTATATGTATACAGCTATATTAAGTCAAGGCTACACAAAAGAAGCAAAAGGTGGGAATGAGGATATCACAGCAAGCCACTAATTCTGCTGCAAGAATGCAAGCTTATCAAAAGCATAGCAAGAGTTCTCCAGTACAGCCATGCTATGCATACTTGTTTTACTCATTTCCTCCTTTCTGCACTATAAGTTTCCTGCTAGCTTACAGCTGCAAAGAAGAGTACACTTCAATAGGTTGAGGACATGCCACAGCCCATGCTTAATCCAGGCACACAAGATCACCTGCACCTGGTACTTCTCTGCTCCCATAATGAATTACTTCGGTGACAAAACACAGGAACATTATTAATTCCTCTCCTCAGCCCCTTCCACAAGTCAACGGCTCAGTGGGATCGGACAAGCTGGTGGAATAAGACACCAGTACTACTGTTAATGAAGCAAGGCAAGATAACAGCTAGACTTTAAACAAAGATGTAGCTTGACTGTATTTAAGCAGAGCGGAGGTCTGGCTAATCTCACTGTCTTTGATGTGTTCAACGGTGACAGTAATAGGCCATGTAAAAGTAGGGAGTTAGATATGCTTGTTCACAAACATTAAAGTGTTTTTAAAAAGAGTTGGGTGGATTGGAGTATCTGGTTCTGGATAAGCATTAGGAACAAGACCAAGAGAAAACAGTTAGTTTCACACTTTAATATCAGGGTAAAAATGATACGGAAATTACAGAACAGATTTCACTAAGAAACATGTCAAGGGAGGTGACTGTCGCACTCTACACTGCACTGGTGTGGCTCCACCTCAAGTACTGTGTGCATTTTGGGGCACCTTAATATGAGAAGGACATCAGACTATTACAGTGTGTCCAGAGAAGGGCAACCAAGATGTGAAAGGCCTCGAGGGCAAGAATTCCAAGGAGCAGCTGAGGTCACTTGGCCTGTTCAGCTTAGAGAAGAGAAGGCTGAGGGGTGCCCTCATTGCAGTCTACAGCTTCCTCAAGGGGGACAGCAGAGGGGGAGGTGCTGATCTCTGTCTGGTGACCAATGATGGGACATGAGGGAATGGAATGAAGCTGCATCGGGGGATGTTCAGATTGGACATTAGAAAAAGGTTCTCCACTGACAGGGTGGTTGGCCACTGGAACAGCCTCCCCAGGAAAGCAGTCAGAGCACCAAGCCAGTCAGAGTTCAAGGAGCATCTGAATGATGCTCTTAGTCATATGGTTTAGTTTTTTTAGGTACTCCTCTGAGAAGCAGGGAGTTGGACTCGATCTTTACGGGTCCCTTCCAACTTGAGATATTCTATGATTCTGTGTATCGATGTTGCTGGTTTTTGTTTTGTTTTGTTTAAAATTCAATTAAAAAAATATTTATTTTAACTTTCACCTGTTGCTGGGAACTTCATAATCCTCATGAAGGGAAATTCTTTGCACCCATAGGAAGCAGCTAGTATTACATGATATGAATGACAACAATAAATGCTTCTAAAAACAGACAGGCCATAAGCAGAAGGCTAAAGAAAGCGTGGGCCCACTGTTCAATGGTGCAAGAGACCTCATGACAAAGAACTTGGTTTATGCGCTCAATGTTGTTTTAGCCTCTGTTTTCATTAGTAAGATCTTGTTTCCTCAGGCCTCCAAGGTACCTGAGCATCCTCACAGAGATTGTGGCTGAGAGTCAGTGCCCATAAGATAGGAGGATTGAGTTGGGGTGCACTTCTTCCACAAGGACACTCAGGTTCATGACACTAGACTGGATGCAAGCAGAGGTACTGAAGGAGCTGGTAAGTACCACTGCAAGGCAGCTGTCAATACATATATATATATATAGAGAGAGAGAGAGAGAGAGATCGAGCTCTCTCTCCTCCCAGCTACATACACACACACACACACACACGCACACACACACACATCATCTTCAAAAGGTTGTGATGATCAGGGAAGGTTCCTGATGACTAGAGAAAGGTAAACATTACACTCATCTTCAAGAAGGCAGATGCAGGGAACAAGAGTCCCATCCATCTCAGTTCAGTCCCTGGGAAGAAGACGGAGAAAATCCTCCTGGAAGCCACCTCCAGCCCCTGGTGGGACAAGAATGTGACTGACAGCAGCCAGCGTAGGTTTACTAAGAAGAATCCTGCCCAACTTACAGCCAGATCTATGGACTAGATAAATACATAATGAGATGGGTGGGGAACTATCTGGACTGCTGGACTGAAATGGTTCTCTTCATCTGTATGAGGTCCAGCTAGATGCCAGTGACTACCGGTGTCCCTCCAGGATCAATACTTACTCCAAATTTGATGTGTTGATTAGCAATTCAGTGGGATCGAGTGAACTCTCTACAAGTTCACAGATGATACACAGATAACTATTTTTCAGAGATACCTTGTGCTGTCCAGGAGAAGCTCCACCATACAAACATGACTACTGGGTTAGAAGATGTTCCAGGAAGAGAAGAAGAAAGATTAGATGAGCTGTTCCAGAAGGCATACAGAAACTCCACCAGCAGGTGAGGTGAACTCTCATGAAAGGCAGCCCGCAATGTAATGAAGATGGAGAGATAGTGCTGACATTGCAGAGATCGCCAGTCAAGACCAAGAGAAGAAAGACCAAAAGCAGCACTGATTAATGGAATAACTGCTTGATGGGACTGGACATCAGTTTTTCCGTCTCCTGCTCCAAAGCTCATCTGCTCCAATGACACCAAAGACTGCAGTTAGTGGACAGATTTATTTTAATAATGCACATCAGAGATGCAAGGAGCCACACCCCATCTCACTTTCTCTGTGAAAGGAAAACAGGAGCATCACTGTGGGCAGCTACTTAACACACAATACTAAACTTGCACAAAAGAAAATTACCTTTCTTAATTTTGCTTTCTTCTGGTTTACAATGTAACTGTGAGGTTTCCCACACCACCACTAGTAAGCCATTCTATACAAGTTCTAGCTCAACACAGGGAAGAGATGATAACATCAAAATAAGGTTTACCGAGATCTCATCCTCATAATGTATCAAAGAAAAGTTTATGAGGACTAGGCAAGACTAAATCTTACTGGAGCATACAAATATCACATGGAATATCATGCTGGTATTATTTACTATGGTAAACAACTCCTACCACAGAGCAAAAGTACAAGTGTACATAAGCTATCTTTTAGTTTCATTGCTGTAACGGACAGATGTACTCCCAATAATACTCTCACAAGTCCACCCCTAAGAAAAAACAAAAACCAAAACCCAAACAAACCAAGTGGGTAGAGGAAACCCATTGGTATTCACATTATTGGGTAGGAATGATCCTACCTGCTCCATCAACCTGAAGTGATGTCTTGGTTTGGGCCATACTGGCCAATGAAAATGAAGTCTCCATAATCCCTGAGCTGTGGGCACTTTCTAAGGGCATTCCAATTTGCTACTCAGGACAACTGAGCGCTTATGGAATGAAAAATTGCCATGTATTTAATTTATGTACTGACATGCACTGTTGAACAAAGGAAGGGATCAGGAAACGACAACTGTGCACCTCCATTTACCTTAATATAAGCGGGAACCTTTTTCCGCTTTCCCTTTTCCAGCAATTTGAGAAAAATTCTGGAATTGTAATACCTATACATAAACCTACTAACAACTGATTCAGAAGTCTCCTTACAAAAAACTGAACTGTCAAAGACAACACTTATCTACCAACATGTGTTTGGCAGCTTGGAGTAACCCAAGTACTCAACAAGAACCACCCACTTTAAAAACACAAAACTTGGCTTTTCAGATCCGAGTACAGAAAGCATGACGAACAGCCTCAAAACATTCCATGGAAGCTGTTTTTCTCTTATTGCCATTTTTTACAAATGCACATCATGCCACCTCTGATGCATAAGAGTCATAGATCTACCACCCCACACAGATACCTAGATAGATACACAGTTAGAAACTGCAGGAGTTTTCACCATTGCTCCACATCAACACAATCTCCTTATTAAGGTACATGAGAGCTTCTGCAGGGGAATGAACCACTATCAAAGCTGTTGTCTGTATCCTACTTTTTCAGTTTCCTGAAAGGAGGCCATCAACAAAGCTGGAATAATCTTGCCTCAAGCAGATCCATACAAACTACCTGATGTAGTTTCATTTACGGAGCAGGTAATCTAAGAACACCTTCATACAGCAGCTTCAGAACAGGCTGGTGAGCTTCCAGACAATGTGCCGCAGCAAAATTCAAACAGTAGTTTCAGTAAGACCTAGGAGATAGATGTTAGAATTTGGGGAAAAAATAAACCATTACTATAATGTTTCTGCAGACCTGCAGATGAATTATAGTCATTGTGCACCAGTATTAGACAAATTTACTTCTTTGTGTGGTCCTGGGCTGCCGTACCCCATGTCGTTTTACAGTGAAGAACAAGTTCATTCACCACTGAAAGCGCTAAGAGTAGCAACAGAAATCCAGTTGTCCTGAACAACTATTATTCCTATTTAAACCAAAAACCTCACAAGGGAATAGAAAACCTTTTAGAATTCTTTTAAGTTATTTGCCTGAAAGTAAAGTAACATATAGTTTAAGAAAATTAAATTACTTCATTATGAAAAGCACAAGATTAAACATAATCCCTTCCCTAGAGCAGCATTATACCTAAGGTCTGCTCTGGGTAGAAGCCAACTATTCCAACCGACACAGAGGAACTGCAAGGAAAGAGGGAGGATAGAGAAAAGAGGGAAATCTCCATGATTTCATCTTCGTTATAGGGATTAGGAACATATGTTTTAGAACAAGCATTATGCAGGCATCTCAAGTGACCGAAAAGACATTTCTCAACTGTTAAACAGTAAGAACACAAAGATTTGAAAAAAACTCAAACAACCAAACACAGTGTTTTATGGCAAAACCTGAACTTCTATGTTGATACTTTTTTCTAAAAATTGCACACCTCTCAGAATTCTTCTTTTCTCTCTTGGCTCAGTAATAGATCAGATGCCTTCAAGGAAAGAGTAGCCTTGCTACAAAAGCAGAGCTGTTTGTATTTCCAAATTAATTTTACAGAAAGCACACAAAAGGACACCTCTGTTGCTAAAAAGAATCATTACTACTTTAAAAGTGACCTATTCCTTGTATCTTCTAAATCTGAAACCTCAAACTGTATTATTAATAGTGTCGTGGTTTGACCTCAGCCAGCAACAAAGAACCACGCAGCCGCTCATGCAACTCCCACAGCTGTGGAAAAAGAAATCATCAGGGTAAAACTCCTGGGTTAAAATAATGCAATTTAACAGAACAGCAAAAGGAAAGATGAAAACCACCCCCAAATGGCGACTACTCTCCTCGCCCCGGCTAGCTCCTCTTATACCTCGGGCATGGGTCATGTGGGATGGAATACCTGCCCCCTGCCGGCTCCGGGGGAGATTAACCCCATCCCTGCCGGAACCA
>NW_009649951.1:4750397-4750883 GCF_000708025.1 Charadrius vociferus
GTAGGCTCCATCTGTGAGAACAGTCTCTCAGGTCACATGAGATGGTGTGTGGTGCTAGACTGGTGCATGCTGTATTTGAAGCCCATGGCTGGTGTACCTGATGCAGTCCATGCCCACAGTACACAGGTTGAAGATGTCACTGAAGTCAGTTCTTATTACATCATTACTGCACTTACTTATTACATCATTACTCAGTCTCATCAAAGTCCATCTGTCATTGATCTGGGTGATTCTTCTGTAGCAGCACTGATAGCCATCATAATAATGATAACATACAACTGCAAAGTTATTTAACATCACAAAATTCTATTCATTGGCTATTCTCACCCAGAATCAGATCCCCATGAGGTACACACCGGGCCTCCCCATCTTCTTGCATCACCCACCAAGTGCATCCGGGTCCTTGTGCAAAAGCAATCCCACGGATGGGTTTGCCTTTGCCTGAGGCAGGGCTAACCCAAACTGTCTTCCCTAACATATTCTTCA
>NW_009649951.1:4755406-4782989 GCF_000708025.1 Charadrius vociferus
CTCTTTTTCCCCTGAGGGTCTTGCATGGTACTGAGCAGTGTTTGGTAGATACTGGCCAGGGCCCAGCACAGTGCCGTAAGTTGTGCCTCTCTGGAGTAGCCACAGCATTTTTCTTTTAAATATTCTATTACTTTATCAGGGTCCTGGAGTTGTTCGAGGGTGAAGTCCCAAACCATTGGAGGTGAGAAATTCTCTAGATACCTGCCCATGTTCTCCCACATGCCATGCCACCCCTGACTATCCAGCCTTGGGGCAGATCTCTGGGTGGTAGACTTAAGCAGTTGCTTAACCCTAAACAAGATCTGAAAAACATTCAGCAGGCATAGCAATAGAAACATGCTGGTTTGAGCATCCCAAGGATATTCAAAGTTCTCAAGAGGTGTCATATCTGGCCCAAAGGAGAAAAGGGAGGCAAAAGAGCTGGGGAAAGTATCTCCCCCTGTTTCTCCCATAGATTGGGTGATATTATTAATAACTTCTGAAAGATGATAACCAAGGTATGGACAAGACAGCAATACTGCATAGACACCCCAACAAAGCCACTTCAATAGTGATGTTATCATATCATAAGCTGATATTGCACACAGCAGCAAAATTATAGCCCTGATCCCTCTCCCCGAGATAACAAACAGCATCACGGGGGAGTACATGGAGCATATATGAATTTACAAAACACAGCCACGCAAACAAACGAAGCAACATTGTAACTGGCAACTATCTAATCAATATGTGAAATGGATACAAGAAATTTGTTATTGCAACCCTTCAAGCCCCACATTGGGGGCCAAAAAGGACTGTCGTGGTTTGGCCTCAGCCAGCAACAAAGAACCACACAGCCGCTCACGCAACTCCAACAGCCATGGAAAAAGAAATTGTCAGGGTAAAACTCGTGGGTTAAAATAACGCAATTTAACAGAACAGCAAAAGGAAAGATGAAAACGTGATTACAGTACCCCCACAAAGTGCACCGACCAGACCCACACCACCGCAGCCCACCCCCAAGCGGCAACTGCTTTCCTCGCCCTGGCTAGCTCTTCTTATAGCCCGGGCATGGGTCACGTGGGATGGAATACCTGCCCCCTGCCGGCTCCTGGGGGAATTAACCCCATCACTGCCGGAACCAGGACAAATAGCCCTGTGTATTTGTAATAATGTAATGAATTTTACTATTTTTGTCCATAGTGGTAACTGCTCTCTAAGGGGCATCTATAAGGCTTTTCCTTTTATGAAAGAAAATTCAACTAAAAAACATTGTCCGTGTATGCCTGGATTAAACAACTAATTTTTAGTCTCCTTCCAAAAAGGTAGGAATGTTACATAGTACAAACATTTTTATTTATCCTTGTCTCTAAACTGGAGACATGCGGATTTGATGGATGGACCGTTTAGTGGATTAGGAACTGGCTGGATGGCCATACTCTAAGGGTTGCGGTCAAT
Source organism: Charadrius vociferus (assembly GCF_000708025.1). NCBI lineage: Eukaryota > Metazoa > Chordata > Aves > Charadriiformes > Charadriidae > Charadrius > Charadrius vociferus. The sequence continues at coordinate 4,756,844 of NW_009649951.1, forward strand.
GGCTTGATGTCCAAGCGGAAACCAGTCACGAGTGGCATTCCTCAGGGGTCAGTAGTGTAACCGGTGCTGTTCAACATCTTTGTCGGTGACATAGATGTTGGGATGGAGTGTACCCTCAGCAAGTTTGCCGATGACACCGAGATGTGTGGAGCGCTCGACACGCTGGAGGGAAGGGATACCATGCAGAGGGACCCAGACATGCTTGAGAGGTGGGCTCATGCAAATCTCATGAGGTTCAACCAGGCCAAATACAAGGTCCTGTGCCTGGGTTGTGGCAATCCCATGCAAAAATACAGGCTAGGCAGAGAATGGATTGAGATCAGCCCTGAGAAGAAGGACTTGGGGGTGTTGGTTGATGAGAAGCTCAACAAGAGCTGGCAATGTGCGCTTGCAGCCCAGAAAGCCAACCGCATTCTGGGATGCATCAGAAGCAGCATGGCCAGCAGGTTGAGGGAGGCGATTCTGCCCCTCTTACTATGCTCTCCCCTTACTCTGACCCCACCTACAGTACTGTGTACAGCTCTGGAGCCCCAAACATAAGTTGTAGGTACCCTATCCCTGGAGGTGTTCAAGGCCAGGCTGGATGGGGCTTTGAGCAACCTGGTCTAGTTGGAGGTGTCCCTGACCATGGCAGGTGGGTTGGAACTAGATGATCTTTAAGATTCCTTCCAACCTAAACCATTTTATGATTCCATGATATTTGCAGCTATGGGAGAGAGGTCTGCATTAAAGTGCTGTCTTAACATGGACTGAAAATACTTTCACTACTTTTCCTGCAAGAATCAAAATTAAGTTATTCATATTGTCATACTCAAACAAGTGATGCCTGAGCAACTGTTGTGTTTCCAGAGGCAAAATTCAATTTAACTGTTACATAGCTGTCACTCAGCATCTCCAAAACTAATTTATTTCTACTGGCTCAATAAGCATATTTGGTGTAATTTTCAATTTTTTTCTCGACATTGAAAAACACACAAGCCAAAAAAGTAACAGAACCAGAACTACTGACAACACAAAATACATCAGTGGAGTCAGACCCTATATAGAAATGGTTTTAGTGGGATTCAACATTCAAAATCTAATTCAAATTTCCAAGTCAGTGTCATCCCTCTTTGCATATCCATATGCAGGAATCACAGCACTGCCTCTTTTCCCTCTAGCTCTTTCATGCTTCGAGGCTAAAACTAATCAGAAAGTGCAACGGACAAATCTAGGGAGGAATGATCACACACGGATAAATGCTTACTGGTGTTTACTTGATGAAAACTTCAATACTACAGTACCTACTCATGCATAATGCTGTGCTGTGTCTAGAGGATGAGCTCTGTAGGAGACTACACGTATAAAGTTCCGTCACTATCAGTAGCTTGACAATTTGCTTGGTAAGAAATGGATTAACTAAAAGTCGTCATTTGTATACAGGGTGTCTTTCAGGATTTCAAGCAAGAGGTTAGATTATGGTATACACTGCTGATTCACGAGTCATATCTGTATACATGTTAGCTTCACATCATTAGGTACTACACTGAGTAAATGGTACAAAAAATTCTCAGTGGCATGATTTCCACAACAAACTTTTCTAAAAGATATGTCATTTAGAATCTATACGCAAACAAATGGAACATACACAATTACACTGAATGGTTTGATCGAATTTGCCCAGCGTACTCTTGAAAATGTTTCATTTCCTCTGTAAACATGTGTTTTTACATTTATGAGAACAAGGTCAAGAGGTAAATGGTAGAGATGGACTTGAGAGTAACTAGATCTTTTTAGGGTGTGGGGGATAGTTCAGTGTAGAAAGGATGTTTCTGAAGGTATAGAACTTTGACAAAGAACTTTGCAAATTGCATATGGCCTTTGTAAGACCAAACCAAAGGTTCCCATTTACCTTCCTGACTACAAAAATACAATCTCTGAAGCCAAATCAAATCCTTCTCCTTGTAAAGGCTGAAAAAATAATTCTCAGATTGGAAGAGAAATCAGCAAGTTGGTGACCTCCTACTAATAATGACTGATTGCACACCTATCATCGATTCTGTTGATATCAAATAAAATGCTAAGATGGAAATATTCCATGTAGTTAATCTACATGACTGGCACCACCCTAGTTGTTCTGTTTGCTTTAACTAAAGCGGCCACAGTGGCACTGCAAAGCTGTGCTACAGTTGTGTTCTCACTTGTTTAATTACTCAGGATATCTGAATGTTACTCTTACTCTCTCCCAGTGAACTGCAGGACAACCAAAACAACAAGAAAAAAGGCTCTTAGCCTGAAAGACAAAAGAACACTGGCTGTAGCAAGCATCCCTGACCAGTTTGCATTTGGGATGCCACAAGACAGACGTGCGAAGGGAAAGGGGAGTTCTGAGCATCCAACTGATGGCTCAAGGCATTTGCAGCAAGAGACAAACACATAGACATGCCTATACCAAATATGGCAGCATGCAAGTGCCAGGTGAGCCTGCACTCTTCCCTTCAGAAGGACACCCTATTTGTAATATACGTATGTTTATGCATATAAGAAATAAAGAATCATGTTTAGTAGTTTACATAAGTGGAATGACATTTCCCACTACTTTTGCGTGGAGAAAAACTAATGAGAGATCTGGGGTTTGAGGTGCACAGAAATCAACCAATTTACACCATTATTAAATAGCATGTAAGCAAAATTCTGCCATCTTAGAGTGTTTTTCTTAAAGCTACCACTCAGCATTTTACAGGAATAGGGTATCTCATTAATTTTGAGGGATATGAACTTCATTTTACCTGCCTTGTTGCCTGTCAGGGAAATTCAGTGACTTGTTAACTTGTTACTTTTACTTTTTTTTTTTTTTAAGAGAGCCATAAGGTAGAAGTATTAATTGTTTTGACTTATAAGTGCAAAACCTATCTTGTGCTTTATTAGCCTGTAAATATTTTTCTCAGGCTAAAGCATGGAAGTTACAAGTGAGTTAATGTTTCATGGATTCATTCAGTTGTCTACTCTACCTACACTTGGAAGCAAGAGCCAGCTTTCCACAGCTTCTGCAACAGTGAAAGAAAAGCCTATGTAAAGCATTTCATAAAAGTGCAACCAGAGATGTAAGCTCTTCATGGAGACTTCTAGTAACAGACAGACAGAATGCTATCACATCATCTCTGCCAAGTTCATCAGACAAACTCCCAGGTCAGAAAGCCTACAGAGGCAAGCATGAAACACTGATAGCTTCAAAAAGAGAACCATTTTCTGGAAGGAAACTGGGACCATGGAGGAGAGGAAAAAAGAAAAAAAAACAAAACCAAGCAGTTTGTAATCTCCAGGAGACAAAAGGCATTGACAACGCATTTGAAGAATGACCATGCTGATACATTCAGGGAAAGAATCCAATTGAAACACTCCACATTTCATTGTTTACAATTAGGCAATATTTTTGCTTTTGTTAACTCAAGAAACCTAAAATTAGAAGGCACAGAAAACTAGCAATAAAAGGGACACTTCCTATTTTTACCTTTTTAACCACTCCCCCAAAGTTCCTGCTGGCATGATTTAGATTTATTACACTTGGATAAAACTTGTCCATTGACAACTGACCTGATACGATTACTATTAAAGCAGTGGCTCGTGAAGTTTTCCAGAATAAAATCTTGATGATATATTTGCAAACATACTAAAGAGCCAATACATTGTCCAGATATGGATACCCTCTTGCACCTAATAAATGCAAACACAAACACAGCTCATGCTTCTATTTCAATACGACTATAGTTCTAACAGTTCTCCAGGAGGACAACAAGGTCTTTCAGACTATACCTGCTACTTATTTTTGCTTTGCTTTCAAAGATCCACTTCAGTGGACTGAATATTCTCACCCTAGCTCCCTCTCATCTCCAGCCCCGAACCTACTATTGTCCAACTGTGCCAAACAGGGCTACCCATTTTTGTTACAACTGTTCAGAAATATAAAGATAAGCACCGGTATTTACATTAGTAAACCCACAACATGAAGATTGGCTTAACATCTCTATCAGTGACCTGGAACATACTCTTACTCATGAGGTTTGCAGATGACAATCAACAGGGGAAGTGAAGCAGCCAACACTCAAGAGCTAGGCTGCCACCAGAAGGAACCACACAGTCTGGAGGAACGTGTTAACAGCAACCTCATGAAATACAACCAGGACAAGTGCCAAATGCCAAGTTTTGTCCCAGCAAGGCAGACACCTGCAGCCATAAGGGTAGGCCTGGGAAACAGCCCTTGAGGATTGGGCCTGGGAACCGGAGGGCCGCAGGCTGGGCCAGGGCCACCTGTGTGCCTGGGGAGCACCAAGGCCCAGCAGTGCCTAGAGTCTCATGAGCAGGTGACAGTCCTGAGAGCTTGGGACTGAGACTATACCCTCTGCTTGGTGCTTGTTGGACCTCATCTGGGTACTGCTTCCAGTTTGGGTCCCCAACACACAAATAAAACAGTGGGAGGAGATGGGAAGCCACTGAGACAGTGGGGCTGGAGCCCTTGCCCAGAGCCAGGAGAGGCTGCAGGACCAGGGCTCTTTCATCTAGGAGCAGACATGGCTTCAGGGGCACCGAACAGCATCCCTGGCATCAATGGGAGGAAATGGAGGAGATGCAGTCGGGCTCTTCACAGTGGTGTGTGGTGGGAGGGCAAGAGGCAGCAGCACAAGCTGATACATGAGAGGCTCAGGCTGGAGATAAGGAGAAGCCTTTTTCCCATGAAGACAGCCCAGCAGCAAGGCTGGGTCCCAGGGACATTGGGCCACCTTTGGCCAGGGTAAGGTTTCACACCCCGGCAAGGAGGGGTAAAGTCCTGAGCAGCCTGGTCTGATCCCATAGCTGAGCCTCTGGTGGTCCCTGCCAGCATGAAAGATTCAGCCGTTGTGTGAAACACAGCAGAATGATTTCCACTAACAGACAACATGTAAACCTAAAGGTTTAGCCTTCTCCTCCCTCCAAATAAGCAAACTTCCTTTGGGCTTTTTCATATCAATTAATTCTACCAACATGTAAAGAAGTCTTGGTAAATTTTCTGGTTTGGACTGTGTAACATATATTATATAACTTTAAGTAGGTATATTTATACTTACAGTTTCTAACTGGTTCTACCCTATAACTACTGAATTTATTCTGCTTAATATAGAACCATTTCTCTTAAAACGAGAGACATTTAATTTTCTTATTACTTCCTCCCTTCACAGTAGCCCTCCTGTATTTCATCTCAGGAAAGTCAAGCAAGCAATGCTTCATGTATAAGGTCTAAGTTCTGCTTTTGCAGAAGTAAACAGGAATTGCTTGGTTGTGAAAACATATCTAATCATGTATTTAAGGTAGGTACATGCTCATTTGCTCACCCATTCCAGTTAAATACAACAAGCACCGAGCTCTTATACAAAGTTAATCACAAAAACACTTCATCTCACTATCAGGTCAATCTTTATTATAAGAATCATGCACCAGCAATAAGTGGCAACATCTTCAGTGTGATGGCTTTTGACATGGGTGCAGGACTCACCCCTCCTGCCTTTTGCAGCTTTCTTCTGAATTCCTCTGTCGGGTTGTTGAATGTGAGCTTTTCACAGCGGAGGTGATTTACAGGTGGGTGGCCTTCAAGGTGCAGGAATAAGTCATAGTCAAATCGAACTTTCTTAGGTTCTTCCTGAGGGTTGAAAATAACCAGATAGAAACATCTAGCACCAAAACTAACTAAGTTGAAAACAAGGGCTACATAAAGACTGTGAATTAAAATGAAAATTATGTCATTTTTAACCATTCTCTGTGTTCTTGGACACATTATGGAATTTACCAAGCGTCAGCTGAGCTACAGTAAGTCACAGAAGCTCCTATCAGCCCATGATAACACATGGTAAAATGCATGAACTTCATGAACTTTAAGCTGTCCTGACAAGGTTTAATTAAAAGTTTTATATTTGGCACAGGCTACAGACATACGCATAGGCAAGTATCATGTTTCAGCTGACACAAGGTAATTCAGTCACCAACACAATCACACTTCTGATTCCTAGATAGTACTGGAGACACCGCGCTAAGTTTTGAATCCAAGTTCCTCCAACAAAGCCAAACACTATGGTTTTCTTCACAGGTTGTAGAAAGGGGTAAGAATGATACTGCTGCAGTGAACTATATTTGATCTCCTATGTATGGGATCTGCTCATTTGTTAATGAAACTTCATTGCCTTGAACGAGTGTGGCCAGCTACATTTCAAGTGTTCCATCACAGCTTCCAAGCCACTAAAATTTTCTGCCATTGCAGTGAAAAAATGAAACTGAATGTTCCCTGTACCAATATGGAGAGAGAAAGAACATAAAAGGCCAATTTATCTTGGAAGAAATCATCAGTGCTCTACTGTCCTGAGAAAGCCTCAGCTGAAAAAGGACACTAGTGGCATTGAATAGACTTCAGTTTGTAATACCAGAGAAAAGATACTAAGTATCTTTTGTGTTATACATTTACACAGTCCCTTCTAGAAGCTGCACATAAGTTATGTGCTCTTTTAAGGCAATATTAAGTAGCCCTTCCTCCAAAGGTTCTGATGTGCAACAGAAGCCAACAAACAATGTCAGTCTTAAGGCAGAACACAAGTAAAAGGTCAAATTCAGGAAAAGCTTTAGTAAAAAGGGAACCAGGACGGAAGAGGAGGAAGAGACACAGCAAAATCTTAGCACATCTCCAACACCGCATGTAATCAAAATGTATGTATGCTCTGTTTAGTGACAGATGCTTAAAAAATTCACACGAAAAAATGTTTAGTTTTGATTCACGATTCCAAAGATGTGAAGAACAGAAAGCACAGAAATCTCAGTTATTCTAAAAGTTAAATTAGAAATTTCAAACACAGCCAAGGAGCACCCCCATCATCCCGTCTCTAGACTTGGAGCAGAAACAACAGAAGGGAACCTGAAATAAAAGGCCTGCAGTAGTCTGTTTCTGAAGACAGAAGCGAGCAGTTTACTTAGATGAACTATTTTCTTGATGGACCGTTTTCAAAGGCAACCATGGATGAAGATATTTCTTATTGTTAGAAAGATTAACACATGATTTCTTCTAGAAAAAAGTAGAAGTGATTTACTTCCTGCTCTGCTTAGAAAACCGTGATGTTGCTACAGGCAAACAGTTGGTACCAGCAGCTTTGCCATAAAAGCAAAGTCTTAAGAATTTATAAATGGGAGTCTTCAAAGAATTCTGTGGAAAGTTAGATGAACAAGACCAGTGATTTCAAAGCAGACTTGTTACTATACGAAGAACTCCCAGTACCATTACCATTATTTCAAAATGGTGAGACAGTGAAGGCAGTTCATGAGCCTTATCCTAAATAGACTGCATTTTCCAGAGTAGGAGTCTTTTGACCTAAAAGCATTTTTTCAAGGACTGTGTCTCAATGGCTAACAACTATAGCCTGCTGCTGCTGAACGTGGGAGGGGAGTTTGTTTTCATTTCCCTAATTGTTTAAAGGTTGTAATATTTTCCATAAGGGTGAAATGCCTACTAGATTTTCTACCAATTTCTCCTTAGTCCTGGGAGTAGGCACCCTTTAATCCTCCATGGTCCAAGCGGCTTCCTGTACTCCTGCCTTCTCTATTCATTAGGGTACTTTCTGAACCAGAAATTGAAAAGTTGTCTACCTTGAATAAGTGATGATGGTCTGTCTCCTCTTCCTCCTTCTGTCTATCTCCTCTTTTTCTGTACTGGAATACCTGTGAAGTGGCTTAGGAGAGGAAGAGTAGCTGAGCCAGGAGAAAGCAGCAATTTGCCTCAGGAATGTCAGCTCAATTTTTGTGCCACTCTTCCTTTGTATTCTACTGACCCCAGGGAAGAGCATGCTGCTGCAGCTGTGTGAAGAGCTAGCTGACTCACAGTCCAACTGCTGCTTGTCGTATTCCATGACACCAAAATAGGAGTGAGGGATGTTTGCAAACTTCCTAATTCCACATGCTGCTTGAGGGTGAGGTGAGTTGTAATCACTGCTGCCCTCTTGATCTCAGTCTAAGCCACAACTCCTGCTGGAGAACTCCTGAGACTTGCAGGTCTCCACAGTCAGCAAAGGCAGCCAAAAGTCTGAGTGGAAAACAAAAAAAGAAATGACGGGCGGGAAGCTTTCTGTAGAGATGCTTCAATGATTGACTCACTGTCTTCTCACTTTGTCTGCCCACTTTTGAGATGAGCTCTTAACAGAGGAGTTAAAGAGAACGGGCTGCTTTTCATTAGATTTCCTGAATGAATTGAAACTGCTTCCCCTAAGGGAGACAGAGCTAAAAAGCATACCAAAAAAGCCAACCAACTCACTGAGGCGGTCCTGTTTCCTTTTCCAACAGCAAACAGAGTAGACTAAGCCCCGCTCTTCACAGATTGATACAGGGAACATTTCTGAATTACCTGTTCGAAACCTACAACTTAGAAAGTGCCTGAGCAGAATTATCCACACTTCACACCTTGACAGAGCTTTCCGTGAAAGACAAAAGAATACTGGAATATCTACTTGAAGGCATAAACAGCTAACAAAGTCGTACTCTAATACAAATTTTAAGTGACCAAGGTTCCAGCAAAAGTCTTTTACTATGCATTTCTGTTTTCTTTCAGTTTTAGTTTTTCACCAGGCATTCAACACATTAAAGATGTAACATTAACTTGATTAAAATAATTATATTAAACTATGTGTTGGTAATATAAAATAAACACACATGTATCTTAGATGAGCATATGAAGTATAATAATACCTCCACTGAGGCACATGACATAAAAAAGGAACCTAAAATATCACAGTTACTAAGGTACTGTACATTAAACCATGCAAACTTTTTGCTCTGTAATACCACCCAAATCCGATTCTTTTTATGTGAATGAGTTATTAGTAATACAGATCCTGTCACGTACACCAAAGGAAAACCCTGTATTGGCTATCTGAGAGACCCACAATAAGTGCAGCATTTACTTAGAATTTGAGATACCACAATACTGCAAGCTTTGTACACGGCACTGGGTTTGTTTTTAAACTGTGCCCCCTGGAAATGTTGAGTTGAGCAGAATCAATGTTCACATACAGTCTAAAAGAATGTGGGGTTTTTTCAGATTGAGGATTAAAAAAAAAACCCTGCAGGATAAAAAAAGACTGTTTTGAAAGACCAAAAACTGAAAAAATTAAAGAGATCGGCAATACTAAGATAGAACGAGTCCATTATGAAATCAACATAATCAAGCTGCTCAGTTTCCTTTCTTAAACTTTAAGTGGCTCTTAAGCATTATTTAAAGACTGTCCACTTCTGAGTAGGGCGAGTAATTCTTCTGAATAATTACATTCAACTTCTTTATTTTACCAGGTAATCCTGATTTCATAGAGTTATCTACTAAACAGTTACACATTTCTAAAAGTTACAGTGACTTTGAACTGAGGAACAGCATTGACAAAGATAGGTTTAAAACAAATTTTTAACTGAGTTTATGAATTTGACTGTAAATCTTCAAAAAAACTCCCATTTCCACATGATTTATTTTCTTAAAATGAAAAGTACGCGATTTCATACCTTGTTTTTGAAGTAAACCTCAATTGGTAAAATGAAACCAGCATACCCAGATTCTTCAACTTTGTAAGGTGGATCCTTGCACACTGAAACAAAGAAAAGCCTGTATTTAACACACACACACACACACACAAATGTTTTAAATGCACAAGCAAAACATATGAACAAATAATCTGTGACAACAGTTCTACGGCAGCATCATGACAAAAGTGCACACACACAGTAGGAGATACCCGTGAACAACTCAACGTGAATTTTGCAAGCAAATCATTCCTGCCTATATACAACCTACAGTTTATGGATAGCAAATTTTTAATTTTTGTTTTTCTTTTCCAATCCTTTCAGGCTGCTAAAGCCTAACCACCAGGGACTTCAACACCAGGTGGACCTACTGAGTACCTGTAACGGCTACATAGGCACTACAGCCAAAGCTTGTTCTGGAATGGAAAATATACAGGATTCCACCTGGAGAAAGTTAAACATGTAGAGGGCAAAAGAACTGCCATTCATGTATTCATAACCTAATAAAATCCTAATTCTAATAAATTTAATCTAAAAAAATGAATTAACTGAATTAGACCTAATGCTAATAAAATTGAAATCTGTATTATTGAGGGGTGGGAGGACACAACACAACATTCCAGTATATAGTGGAGAACCTCAGGACGGTCAGCTATTGTATTACATTAAAACAGTATCCAGGTTTACACTATAGGATTCAGACTTCTTTAACATGACAGTGAGGATTACTAGCTCCAATATACAATCTTTTCTGTAAAGTTTTCAGTTTAATGCAAGGGCTTTTAGTTACATGAAATCCCCATAGCACTGAACATGAGCTCTCTGAAGAAAGTGGCACTAGCCTGCCAACTCCAGCCTGTGACAAAAAGCAGGTTGTTAGAGAACTTGGGATAGAAGTGACCTCTTCTGTTTGGCTGCATAACTATCTCATTACAGAATTCATGCCCATGTAACACATAAGCACAAAGGTATGCTGAGCCTGAGAAACTGCGCATCTCCTGCAGCATCAACTCAGATGCTTCCAAATGCCTCATTGACATGTTATGACAACTCATGTCATATGCACCACCATCTCAATAACATCATAGGGCAACGACAGTTTCTCTACTGTAAATCAGCAGAATGATGCAATTCATGCACAAAAGGTTGACTTCTTCAGAAACGTTTGGTCCAGCTCTATCAACCTTGCTGACGAAAGAAAACCCTGCTGTGAAAGAAAATTCACACTCCCAGATGGATCATCATTTGCTAGGATGTGTGGTCTTTTCAGAATTCCTGGTAGCTGCTCACTGCAGTGTATCAGGTGCAACTTAAACTATACTTTACAAAAAGTGTGTCTTGCAATCAACTGTCCAGGAATGGAATATAAGAATTATTTTTTTTAGCAAAGCACTGCAGATGGGCACTTACCATGCTCTATCATCCTGAAAATATGACAAGGCGCATCATAACACATCCAGGAATATAACTGCTGCTTCATGCTCAATAGTGTGATCAGTACGTCTGCTTTCTGAGGACATGCAAGCTTAGTTAGTCCCCAAGTAAATGAACACAGCAGAATTTTCTCCTACTACCTTGCCATTCTCCTCCTGAGCTGCTTGCACCAAATCCATACACAGGCTTCAAGGATGAGGAGGATCCCAAGTCCTTGCTCACCTACTGCAGCTGGCTATCACTACCCTGTTCACCTCACTCAATCAAGAGAAAGCAAAAAGGATGACATAAACAGAGCAAGAATAATAATCTCTTTTCCAGACTCATTCCGCAACACTGCTCTCTTGCAGCTACAGAATTTAGTTTGTTTTTCTTGGCAGGAAAAAAGAAGACAGACATTTTATAAAGTGGGATTTGAAAGATTGTAAAAAAAAAAAAAAAAGTGTTAAGATGGTAGGTCAAATCTGAGGGGTGGTTTCAGACATACAAAGCTTTTAAGTTGGAAACTGAGTGTTTTGTGTTAGAACCTCCCAGAAGCAGTATTTCACCTTCTATTGACATGTCTTCCCTTAAGAGGGCTTACCAGCATTTGAAAAATGTAAATATAATAGACCTAGTTAAGCACAGTGACAGGGTCCAGTAATACATACTGACAACTTTTTCAGTCAAAGATAGAGGAGCCTTCCTGCTCCTCCTCTGCCTTCAGAAGACAACCTGAAGAGAAAGCCTTCCCAGTATTATTTGAATGGCCATGCAGGGTTCAGAAGACTGAAAACCGCTTACATAAAAACAGGGAAAGATTATACAGCAGTAAATACTGATAAATATCCACAAGGAAACTTTAGAAGTTGTAATAATACATTAACTGTTACAGAGATTTCATTTCCATTCTGTGACAAGTCGCAAACCACCTTTATTTTCTTTTTAAATAACTATCACATCAACTTCTTCCTGAGCACTTAATTGGTGCAGAAAACACAGTCAGCATAAATATTTTTCATTATCTCCCTCAAATCTCTCTTCTTTCAGATTTATACAGCTGCTAGCCATGCTGAATAGTACCTTGTTGAAGTTTCACATTACAGTTCTGAAAACAAAGTCTGTTACATTTGTGGGCTTTGTTGAAACTTGGGTGATGGGTTACGAAACACTTAATCACAAGGAAACTACTTTGGGTGCCTTCCCAAATGGAAAGATGGGCTTTTAATAGAAGGAAAATTCTACAATCTTGTGAATGAAACCTTCCTGGGGAGAGAAGAAAAAAGAAAGAAAAAAAAAAAAGGCAAGCAACTGAGCAAAGCTCCATGCTATTGCATACATGCAAACTGCTACCAAAACTAAAGCTATTTTATTTTCCTCCCCTTTCTTGTGGAAGCCACTATTGTATGTACTGGCAGAAACAGCATCTCTGTGCATTCTGAACCAGCACCTACTGGTGTAAGCTCTTTTTGTTTTGTTGAACTGTTCCAAGTCATAACCAGGGCTGCAATGACATGTGTGGCTTAGCCGAGCCACCAGGCAACCAGCCTAGCAAGGTTTGTTGAGTGGAGAAGAGAGAGGTGGCAAGAGTTAGGTAAACCACAGAAATGTCAGAGGAAAAAAAAAAATAAGAGGAGAGGAAACAAAACTTGTAGCAGAGAAGAAAAAGAGAAACAAAAGCAAACAGCAAGTACACACCAACAGAGCAAAACCAACATCAGAAACTAGGAAGGAGTGACTCTGAAGAAGGAAGCACCTAGAAACCCTAACAGGCTTCTCAAAGCTCCTTAAAAAAAAAAAAAAAAAAAAAAAAAGCAGCTACACTAGACAGGTAGATAAGCAGAAAAGACTGCCCTTCTACAGACAATCAATTTCCTCCCCATCCAGAGGCATTTCCCCAACGACTGCTCCTCTCCTTTGAAACGGCACCTACAAATGCATTTTAAGCACCAGATAAACATTGCTGCTTGCACAACGTTTTCAGTAAGGCTTATTTATTGTGGTCAGTTTTTTTCCTATGGAAACAGCTTGTATGACCAAAACACGCTTCCTCCCTCTCTCCTGTATCTTTTGACTAGGTGGTCCAACTTCAATACAGTCTCAGTGACAATTAAGGCCCTACAGATACCTACCGATCCAGTGAAAAATTAGTGCCTGCACCGAGAAGGCAGCTCCAGAGAACATCTTAACTGAGACGCAGGGAAAAGCAGCCATCAGCATGCAGAATTGCAAGCCAGTTATAACACAGTGTCTCTCCTCCTGAGACGTGTGGGGCCAGCAGAAGAGAAGTAAAGAGAAAAGCAAAACTGCAGATTTCTTTAGGCCCACTGGCCACAGAATAACTCGGGGTTTTTTTGTTGCCTGTGCAAGGCAAGATAAGGAGTTGATCACGCTATACCATTATCGTATCTTGTGAGAATACAGGATCTTTTCTCTTCCTCCATAAATGAATGCTTTAATCTTAGATATTTGCAAATGCATTTGGTAAACACAGATAGAACAAACTCCTAAAGCTATTTTTGGTACAATTTTGAAATAAAAAATAGGAGTTTTTGCAACACAATTATACAGCCGAAGTCCTCCCTTCTGTTCATCATGTTTCATTGTACTTTGGGATGAATGTTGCTGTACCAAGTGGTAAGGTTGTTATGTTTGAGGCCACAGAAAGGGACTTAGATCAAACAGGGCTCTAACTACAGCAAAAGCTGTCCAAATACTGCATAGGAGCTTGAACTTACATGAAACTGACAGACTACACAAGCTGTTAAATGATGGAGGGAAGAGGGGACAGTGTAAAAGCTAGAGCAAGAAGGCTAAGGTCCTAGGACAAGAAGTAGTTCTCATAGCTGGAATGCCATTTTTCCATAATGCTGGGGAAGCATGCACATGAACACACGTGCAACTAAACAGGCACTAACTTCCAGTACTGTACACACGTCAGCTGCTCACCTACAGCACTGTCACTTAACTTCCTGTGATAGAGGGGCTATTTAGACACCCAGCTGTAATCCTAGCTGTATTACAAACACTTCACAAACAGGAATTGTCAGAAGCATATTGGCTATGCTGATCCATTCATTTTGACCAGACTTCCCATACATACAAGTGCAGTAATTAGCAGCTGATAAGAATTATTGAAATGTTCCTCAAACAAAACATGCCTGCCAGAGACCAACTGCAAGATATCAATGTGTGGGAGTCCGAGGGATCAAAATACAAGTTTAACACTGACCCTGAACAGATACTCGTGTACCCTTGAAGAGACAGGAGAATCCTGAGAAGATCCGAGAAAACAAGATAAGGGGTGGCAAACATCCTGGCTTTTCCCAGAGCATGGACAGCACGTGATCAACAATTGTATTGGCTGGATGGGGTGTGATGTGAGGGCAGACTGGGCAAAAGTAGAATGTTAGAATATACGCACAGATAAGCAACCAGGTAAAAGGATATAAAAGAGCACTGCTTGTAAAATAAAATGTATGCTTGCTGCAACTTGATATTCAGTGTCGTGTCCGTCTCTAAAACGACATCAATGCGCATCTTTTAATGAAAGCTTAATAACATTATGAGCACTAATACACAATTTTATTAACCAGGATTTCTTCTGCATAAGATCTTGGTATCTGTTCTGGTAAAATTGCCTATTATATTCATTCTATACGTAAGACAGACGTGTGAGTGCTCAATTCTCATTCAATGCACTCTACAACTGAATTCTTTTGATAATACCAGCATAACACGTTACCCAAGACCACAGCAAGCCAGGACAGGAATTTATGAGGTGTAGATTATCTGTCCCCTATTTGTCAGGGCACATGCCTGCTCTGCAGCTCACATAAATGGCTTAAATTATCTCAAATGTTTTGATTCTTTACGCCACAAGCAAGGCACTGCTTTTTCTTTTGTTGTGTTCACAGATGCATTCCCATGTGTTGCATCAGACATTAGCTGACACCTAGGGAACAGATGCCACAATGATGCATTTTAGTAACAGTGACCACCCTGAGGCCTTTGGAGATATTAACAATAACAAAATTCTAGTAAGAGCTATCCCTTTTAAAAGCTTTAACATGAGATTCATTTACCACTCCAACACTGTTACACACTCCATTGTGAATAGATTCTTCCTTTGTTAGAACTCCAGTCAAAATGAGTAAGGAAAGGCAGAAAGTAGATGCTGACACAACATCAGGACTATGAACTATATATATCATGACTGTAACAATTCACATATGCTCTGTGCACCCTGCAGGACACAGCAAGTGGGTGCTTGGAGGAAGTGAAGCCTTCTGATAGAGAACTGGTTTAATCGTATTTTTTTTGTAGTGGTATTTTATAGATTCTTGCCTATAATTTGTTCATATTGGTCACCCTTCAACCAACTCTCCCCTGTATTCATCACCATCTTCATTAAAAGAAGCCTCACAACAAAGGGGTGCCATCCACTTTGAGAAAGGCAGATTGTGCTACCAAATCCTTCCTGCAGTAAGAAGTCAACTTTAAATATTCAGCTGCGATTTCTCTAAAAGCTCTTTGACTCTGCTACTCAGCAGCTCACGTTCCCAGCTGCTGGGCTCCAGTACTTGGACTCTTTTATACAAAAAGAGGCAGGAAAAGAACAGGTTCGTTATGCCCTAACTTCAGGCACACCTCAGCCATTAATACCAACAAATTGTCAGGCAGGTTGAGACAAAAGCTAGCAAAAATTAATAAATTGAGCGTGCGCGAAATGGTACCTCCTACACCAGGAATAATAAATTCCCATTTGCTTAACACCTTATGCTGACAAGTATTGATGAGACAGATACAAGCCTGAAGTGAACGCACAGAGGGCACTGAGAGAGAACTAGAACTGAGCTTTCAGCGTTGCGTTTACAATCTATACTAAGCTCCATGCCCCACATGCTGAATATCCCAATTCCCACCACTTCTACCAGCTGGATAGGATAGCAAGATACAGCTTATAACCCCTTAATTAAAGTTAACGCTAACTAGCTTTTGGAGTAATGTTTTTTGTGTGTAACATTCACTCCCTGACAATGGGATAGCTTCTTCATCGAGATCAAACTGATACACAAGATAGGAGGGTAGGGAAGCAGAAAAAACCTCCACCGAGCCCAACCAGGTTTTCCAAATCCACCTCCTGCTGGAGTACTTAAAACAGCACTGGCCATTAAACATTGCTAAAGGACGAGCAGAGAGAGTAGGAAACACCCACCCACTCACAATCAAATTTCTTCTCACTCCAAACAAAAACAGACTAACAAAGATAAGGTTTGGTTTGGGTTTTTTTGTTTGGGTTTTGTGGGTTGGTTTTGGCTTTCTGTTTTTTATTTTTTTTGGGGGTGTTGTTTTTTTTTTGGGGGGGGGGGACAGGGTGTGTTGCTTTTTTTTTTTTTTTTTTACAAAAAGGCCACATATGCCCTCCTAACTCTTTCTCTTAGCACATAAGGACAGCAGTAAGCCTTGAACACACAATTTTAAGTTTCTAAAATACAGCAGTGAGCTTCCTACATCCTCTGACCCAGGTGGAGCAACTTGCAGCTTTACATTTACAATGCTGCCTACAATTTATATAACTTTAAATGTGATCTTCTGTAGTTTAATGGTCTCTTATACTAATCCTCAGTGCACATGTACTATCTGTCCACAGGTACTAAAAACAATTGAGAACATGAATCCAGGAACTCCTAATTTTCTTTCTTTTCTGCAGCACATACAAAATACCTCCTGGAATTTGAAGGTACAATCACCAAGTGTTTTGACATCAACTATTTGAGATTAAAAGGGGGACCTCAGGTATCCTCACTATTTCATAATGCTGTGCAAGCCCATTTAATGTAGGCATGCTGCAGATGGGAAAGACTGCATCTTTACTCATTAACTGTAAAGGAGAAAGCAATCTGTACTCCCAGAAGACATGCAAGAGCTACCTTAACTTGGAAGTTCCCTCTGGCATAAAGTTACACTGTTGAAATTCCACCAACTCATTTTTCTAGTATATTCCAGCTTTGCTGAATTGCGAGAAGGCAGCAAAAGGATTTAAAAGCTGCACCTCACATGTCAGATTCTGGAGCGATACTGGCTGGCAGCAAATCATCCACCAGACTAGAAATGACACATTAAACCATGTTTTCCCACCCCTTCCAGGACTTCCAGCAGGAGGAGCACTTCTCTTGACTGTCCCACCATACACAAACATCGAAGGATCCTCAAGCACCTGCAAGCTTTCTGACTTTGTACACTTCACAGATGGTGCAGAAACCCCTCCTCTTGACTCAAGGACACAGAAAGCTGTTTATCTATACTCTGCACTCCACACACAAGCAACAATCCTTAATGAGACATACAGAAGTTACTGGAGATGTCTAGGACCTTTCACAGTTCATGCCTCCGATTCCTTCTGTCTGCCCCTTCAGTTTTCCTCCAAATAATATGGGAATGAGAGAGAGAGAAGCAAAAAAGAGTATTTCTAAACTGAAGTTTTTCATACGCTAAATTTCACTTTTTAGTTCTAGATATTTTTTTTCCCCAACAGGAAGCGGTCCTCAAAAAAGACTGTTAAAAAATGCATATCTATCTGACATATCAATGGATCAGAGTAAATGACTTCCAGAAAGTACCTGGTCTAGAAGCATCCGTTAGAAAATTGTGCCATTGAAGCAAAAGAAAAACCCTTGAACAGGAAAGATACTTAACTGAAATGCAGCTAAGGCTGTCTGGATAATAACATAAGCCAGACAATTTTTTTTTGGTGGAAAAGACATTTGATATAACATTAAAAACTCTTGACTATAAACTTGCATTTGTCCTGTAGAGATACCTTTGCTATTTTAATAGCAATAAAAATTCCCAGTAATTGTGCATTAATGCATCTTCATATTTATAGAGAAAATACAGCCCTTGGGATTTTCTCTTTTACTGAGGAAAACACGTCCCACAATTGCAGGATTTAAAGTCTTCTATATCTCAGTTATTAGCTATATACTTCTCCCTGCCCAATAAAGACTTTGCATAGAGAATATTTTTTCTTAACTGCTAGACAGACACTTGAGAAAGTCAAATATATATCTATCTAGTTCTCTATTTTAACATTATTATGCTATGCAAAGATCAAACTGGGAACAAATACTTTCAGAGCTATCAAAATTACTCTGTATTTCTGTGGTGCCATACTTAGGTCAAACTTTTTCTGAACTGCAAGCCAAGGCTAAGAATTTTTCCATCACATCTCTCAGTTTTTTGTGGTTATATTACTTCATTAGTCATGGAATCATAGACTCCATCAATGATCAGGTAAATATAATTTCTTTTATTTGCAAGGCTTTTCTATGAAGCACATACAGCGACTCAAAAAAAAACAACTATCAGAACATTTCTCTTATACAGAGCATTGTCACATAAAATCTGCGTTTGCATCAGGCTTGAGAAGGTAAGTCGCCCCATCTGGGAATGCTTAAAAACAGAAAAACTGGCCGCTGTCTAATGCTCAAAGTTGATACGAATCTTTCTACTGTGTTAAGAGACAAAAGCTGAGAATTCATGTCCAATGTCATCTGGTAGAACTTCTGTGAAAATTCAGTAGCAAAGAACAAAATCTGCTACTGCACTCATCATTCATCATTATGACCAGTCATCATAATCTAGCTGACTTTTTACATGATAATTAAAAAGAAACCCCTAAGTAGTTCCAGTAACAAAAGAAAGTGGATTTCTGAATGGCCAGAACAGCTCCTGGACTGCATCAGCCCTGTCCAGCAAAAGACAAGTAATAGAGAATTTTTCTTCACAGAACATGAAGTATTTAAAACGAAGAAACAGAGATAGGAGATTGGGGCACATCTCCATCAAAGTAGCGTAATTCAGTTACTGTTCACAATGAATACAGAGTTTGTATCTGAAATAATATTAACTAGTATCTAAGAGCAAGACAGTAATTCAATAGAGTTAGCATATCCTCATTATTTATCTGTTGCAATAGCATTTTGCACTTGGAGGAACAATACCCATTATATATCTTCACTGCCCTTTGAAATCTGCAGACAGACTGCAATATATTTTAACTTAGGTCAGCGGGAAAATGGTTCTTACAAAAGTATTTCAATATTAATTTCAATGTTTCTTTCTTCATATTAAATACACTGGAAAACATAATTGATTTTGCTCCTATCGTCTATCTGATAGTCTTTGTGATGCTGTTCAGATCAGCTGTGCATAACATCATGAATGCTAGTCTACATTTCATAGTTATTTTAGCAATTGGAGAGCAGGACTAAGAGAAGGAAAAGAAAAACACCTCTTTGAACACATTTTATTACTATTTATTAGCAAATGGGAAAATACAATAAAGTATGCTATCCTAATTTAAGCAAAACATTGATGTATTAATATGAACTATAAAACCAAAGAAGGGTATAGCTAAGGCTGTAACAATTATTTACACAGTGTGTTTACATGAATGTGCCTGCTTTTTCTGGCTTTAACTTAGCATTACTTGCGTAACAGACCAATATGAAGCTCTGCAACCAAAAATACCCTGAAGTACAGAGATTTGAAGTCTGTGTGCAAACACATTTATAATGAATATAATGTAAATGTATGCTCCAGGCATAAACACAGCTCTTGATCTGTGTTTGCATGCAGGTAATGCAGATGTTGTTTATGCTGGCATGCAGGTAACAATCACAAATATAGTATTCAGCTGTTTGACATTTTGAAGGAAGAGAAAATGAGAACAGGTAGCCACGTGAGGCTAATGATGAGTTAATTATGAAGAAGGCGCATAGAAAATCTAAGATTTTCTTCAAACAGAAATAATTAAAATTGCAATGCTGTTTCTGACCACAATAGTGTACCTACAGCTTTATTTTTCTGCCTAAGTGAGGTACAAAGACATTAATTCCTGAAAGCCAGTCACAGATATATTTCTTCTCTAACTCTTCAGCCCTACATACTGTGTGGCTGACAAACTATCCTTTGTATGTAGAAAGGAAAAGGGAGAGGGAAGAAATATAGATTGGGCATTAAAAGTAGAAAATCTTCAAAGTGGCACACAGTCTAATCCTGAATAATTGGTCTTGTTCTAGGCCAATTCCATCACGAAAAGAACAACTATAGTTTTACAAAATCCTCTGCTTAAAAAATACTACATTCATGAGACTGCATTTTGCACTACTAACCTCCCGGTATGTTTGTTTCTATGTCATAGAATAAAAACATTTCATCTGTAAACTCTAGCCTGAAGTTGCTGCTGAGAGAA
The DNA here is from genome assembly GCF_000708025.1 of Charadrius vociferus. Lineage (NCBI taxonomy): Eukaryota > Metazoa > Chordata > Aves > Charadriiformes > Charadriidae > Charadrius > Charadrius vociferus. The sequence continues at coordinate 4,777,065 of NW_009649951.1, forward strand.
GAAACATACAGCATTGTTTCCAGTTTTCCCATCAGTGACATCTTTATAATTCCACTGCTGATTTGCAAGGATGGGGTAATAGGTAAACAATTTTGTTAACAATTCTGGAGGAACATATTGGTGGTGGCTCTTAACTGTTTTAGTTCTGCAGAGCTGGAAAAAGGAAAGTGCTTCCCAATAGACTTTAACACATGCAAAGTGCTAACACTCATTTTTGCTACCAAATATTCCAAACTTTTGCTTCAGTTTTTAGACAGCATTATCACATGTAAAATATTTTTCAAATCACTGGCAAAGACAAGTGTGATTTTGTGGCAAACTATTCCATACTTCTAATCTATAATGTGTTCTGCTTCTACAAAACTATTTTAAAAGAGCTTCAAAGAGTATGTCAGTGAAACCGAACAGTGTTTGAGAAGTGTTTCAAAGTGACAAAAATGACATTACAAAGTTATCCTGTGGAAAAATGTATTTTAAAGCTGAAAACTAAAGCATAGTTAAGCTGCGTAACAGATTTTGTATGACTGTGTAGTATGCTAGTATGTTTAAAGCTACACACAGATAAATGAGCTGTATCAATAGAAACATTTGAGTTAATCCTCAAAAGTTTAAGAGGCGGCAATTCATACACTTTTAAAAAATCTATAGTCTCTGGTTTTTGCACCTCACTCCTCAAAAAAATTGTTTTCACGTCTTCTCACTCTTGTTAGCATTCATTACCAAGGTATTGAAGGTTTGTTGCTTCTCTAATTTTCCCAACTGCATGATCTTATTTTATACTGTCAATCTTTCCAGTATAAATGATGTAAATTTTGGTTGTCGTTCCACCTTCAAGCTGATCAAACAGGAATTCAGTCACACTATACCAGCCTCAAAGAATTGCTGAGTATCTCTGAAATTTGATGGTATGATTGAAGAGCAAACTTCATGTCTTTGGACTTGGACTAGGGAATTGCCTATATGGCAGATATTTTAAACTATTTCAAGGAGAAAACTCATGCCTCCCTGTATTTCTTCCACAGCTTTTAATTCATCTCATTAAATAATGTGTCAACTTGAAATAAGAAAATGGCCAAACAAGAAGTGGCTGCTTGGACATTACATGCTAAAAATGACAAAGTTACCCTTGCCAGATATTCTATATCAGATTTTGTTGCCTCAAAAAAAAGATCAGGCCTTGCTTATTTTATTATAGTTGCACTAAATTAACAAAGTTGTGATTCCGAAGTTTAAATAACCCAGGGCTGAGCAAAACATGAAAATTCCCCTCCATGTCAACACAGGTTATTCCTTGCCAGATCTAAACTGAAATTAACAAAAGGAAATGCTAATTCATGAGATACTGTTTTGTACTGAACTCTGTGTTCTCACTCATATCAATCCAATTGGACTTCAAAGCTACTCGACAACATAATTACACATGCCAACAAAGCCTACCCAGCCAAAGAAAATATGAACACAGTGAGCAGCTTAGGAAAAGGACTTTGGAAAACCTTTTGCAATTCACCACGTGACCTTCTGAATCTGAGCTCTCAATCACTTCAACTCTAATCTTTTCCTTTACTCATATTAATCTATTTCTCTTCTCTTGGTATTCCTCTGGCACATGTTTTCTCCATGTATTTTATTTGATTAAATAATGACTTGACAAACAGAAAACATAAATAATTCAGTGTAAACAACTTGAACAAAAATTAAAGTGCCAGACGTGCAGGAAACAAGTAATATTATACCACCATTGTTTCGTTAGTGGTCATGACTCAAAAAGACTGCAGAGGAACAGAAAACTTCACACTTCAGTTTTGATGAAAGGAATTAGTGATTTACTATGGGTGAAGTGAAGCAATTCAAGCCTGCAAAATTATGTATGCCTGACAATAATTTGCTTCAATTAACAAAGTATCTCCCAGTTAACACTTACTTATAATTCTTTATGGAATTAGACTACATATTGCCTAGAGGACATTAAATTAGTCCAAATGGAAATCAGCATTTCAGACTAGAATATCAGGTGCTTTCAAAGAAGTCATGCTCACAACTTTTCTATATCAAATATATATATTTTTTTAACTAGCAATTGCCCCACAAAATTGAACAGATACATCTTAGATTTTATTCCCAGTCTGATCTTCATAAGTTTGAAGAAAGAATACCCATAAGCACAGTGTGCATACAATCCACTGTTAAATTAAGAAACGAAAAGAGAAAAATAAGCACATATAGAAATGTAGCCAAATCAGAGCAAACCTCTAAGCAAGCTTCCCCACTCATCTTTCTGCATGTTTTCAGAAGGACAAGTCTTTCCACCAATCAGGTGTGTTACATCATGCTATATCAAAGACAGGTGATGTCCATTTTAAATTCAAGATGAATTTAATTTCAAACAGGTAAGCATGAAACAGGGCCAAACAACAGGCACAAGTTTGACTGCCTTATTTTTACAGCATCTCTTTGTCTTCCCTTTAAACCTGCCTTTCAACCCAATCTAGAACTCTCAAACTAGACAACATATTGGTAAAATTGCCTCCAAGAGCACCTCCTTTGCTCCCTTTTTCTGTTCTTTTAGTGTGGTGTTCAGCTACCCTTTACTCCCCTCCCTTTGGGCACTTTTGGAGACTTGTAAGGGATGGGAGCCATCAGTGAGCACCCAGACCCAATGATGGCAACACCTCAAGTGCAGTTATCAAGTTGGTAAGAAAGCCCCAACTTGTGGCTACAAAGCACGCATCCTTGTTTGGGGCAAACAGAAGAGGAAGATAGAACAAGACAGAACAGACAATGGCAGAAAAGACTCATTTGGCCAAGCAGCATCACAAGCCCCAGGCTCTGGGCTGCAGATGCTGGAAGGGGGTTCTCCCATGCAGATGCTGCTTTGCCCTACCCATCCCCTTCAAGGCACACTCTGTATCTGCCATAGACCCGCATATGCCCTGGTACTTCTCACCTTTTTCTTCGCTAACAAGGTCACAGTGTCAGAAACATGCCCATCCGCAGCCTCATGCTGAGTGAGCATTGGAGAACCCTCCCCACGTGCATAATCTAACATACTACAAAGAAAAAACCTAAAAATAATAAAATTTAAGTTGCGAAGACCCTCAGTGTTCAGAAGTACGAAAACCTGAAGCAAAGCCAGTAACACACGCCAGGACATGCCCCACAGCTGAAAGGTTCAGAGAGCCATGAGGCGGAGCAGGGCAAGGAGGTGGTTTTCATTCCAGCACCCAACTTCCACCTCTGTCTTCAGGAACTGACTGCTGTCAGTAGCAGAACTTCAGCCACGTGCTTCAGAAACTAAAAATGCTTCTGTGGCTGTTTGCCCGGACACCGCATGTCAATATGCAGTGCCATTCAGGCAGACTTCGATTACAGGAAACACTGAAGGAGACAGAACAAAACAGTCACACAGTTGTCACCTGTAGGAATGGATAAATAGGCTTTCTGTGGGTTTTGAGGTATGAGACACACACTCAGACCTCTGCTATTTAATAGTGATTCACTTTTAAGAGTCCTCCAAGCAAACCTAGTTAATGTAATTAAAAGGAGGACCAAGAGAAGCAACAAAAGAACAGATATTGAAAACATACGTTGCAAAAAACCTATGTTTAGAGCTCTCTACTACCTTCCAAAATGTCTTGAAGTTATTTTATGAAGAATATTTACCTATATACACAAAAGACAGCATGTTAAAAAAAAATAATCAAGCTGTATTATGGGCCACAAAAGAGTAGAAACACAACATTCTTGATTCTCCACAACAGTTTGCATTTCTCTTAGGACAGCACAAAAGATCAAGCCATCTTCTTCTGCTCCAGGCTAGACTATGGGGAAAGGAGAAATTAAGAGCATCTTTTCCTTGCAGGAAACATTTTGCTTTAGTCAAGAGCAAAAGTAAAGACAGACAGGCTGAAAATAACACTCTGAGCAAAGAGTGCCCTATCTAATTCAATTTTTGTTTCAAGAACAATCCCGAGCACCAGACATTCTTAAGCTTTCCCCCAGATAGAGTAAGGTTAAATATTTAAGACACCAGAGATAAGAGCGAAGGATAGCAGGGCTGTCCACTTCACAAGCAGACAAATGAGGTACACACAGGAAGAGAACTGCCCAGTAATACAGAACATACATGGCAAAGTCAGTCTAAAAACAAGTCTAAAACTCAGACACAGAATCATGATGGCACAACTAACTCTTAGTTGAAGACTTCAGGACCAAGAAAAAAAAAATAATCAAGGTGGGCTGGAGAAGTAGCACATAGATAGGCATGATGTACTGCAGGAAAAAAATATCCATCAAACAGAATGAATACAGAATGCTCAAACCAGAAAGCAGCCTTAATTTTATTTATTTATTAAACAGGCAGATTATTTTGACTTTCATGATTTTTAGTGAGAAGTTTTTGAATATAGAAGTGCTATTCACAACATTTATTAATGACTGAATGCAAGGCAAGTAGCCTACTAGGAAGAAAACATCTCGATAAAAGAAAATTAGGTTAAACTCCACATAAGCATAATGAAGAAAACCAGGTGACTTAACATAACTTCCTACACTTGACAAGGTAATAAGAAATGGAAATCAATGTAGAGGGAGACATATAATATGAATTTTAAAAGGACACCATTTAAACTGTAATTCCATTTAAAGTACCTATCACTTGGTACTATAACCTACTTATGAAAACAAGAAGTTAAGGCAATCTCAGTATGAATCCAGTAAACTGGATGACTGGCTATTTCAATTAATTATATATCTGCTCTTCTGCAGTGTAACATAATTACTCCAGGTAACTGAATTGCTGTAATACTCATGAGGTTTTATCTCCTCCTCTGCATCCCTTAAAAAAAAAAAAACAGAACAGAAAACCAGGAACAGCTGAGAAACCTCAAAGGAGTGTTAAAAAGCGAAAACTGCAACACCACTGAGAAGAGCTAAAATAAATCTGTGACACATTTTATTCAGATAACATAATTAGGATGCCCAATCATATGCTCATAGATGCCACTGACACAGTTTCAACATACGTGCAAAAACTAGCCATTACGGCAACCCCAAATACGCATGCCCTTTCACAATCCCCTAGCTGAAGCCTTACAGCAACAGATGAGAATCACTTCTCTCAATTTTTAGCCTGAACTCTCTCTCACCAAAAGATTCCCACAACACTTCCCAATAATAAGTACAAATTACTGTGACTTCAGAGGACACTGAGCAGTAAGTGCTGGTAAATACTGCCTTGCAACTGTCAATCCTTTAAACCACCTAATCCATTTAAGCTTATTTACCATATCTGTGCATGAACACAGAGCACTTGAGTATTTCAAACCTGTAATTACTTTCAGAGACAGAGTAAAGTCCCCACAAATACACACAGTAGCTATAGGAAACATATATAGAAGTGCCAGAATATGACAAGGACAATTTATTGACACTGGAATTATGGCACTTTCAGAAAGCAGCATGTTATCAGCTTCAGCATCTTTCTAATTTTATAGTCAGACCTATGACATCCCAGAATAGACTTACAGATTTGAACACACAGTGGCAGTGGAAGTGATCTCCACAGGATAATCTTAAAAGCCTCTAGGCGACAGAGGCTTGTTTTGGCTGGGATACAGTTTTGGGTAGTACTGGTTTTGGCTGGGATTGAGTTAAATGTCTTCATAGTAGCTTGTATAGTGCTACCAAACAGATTCTTGTTATCTAGCCACAATTTTCATGCTGGAAACCAACATACACCATAAAGCTGTATGTTTTGTTTTGGAAAAGACTAATAACCTTAACCTTTTTGAGCAACAGATCTCTCACTACAAAACAAATCACAGGTAACAAGAACCTGAATACATTCAGGTAATCATAGAATCATAGAATGGTTTAGGTTGGGAAGGACCTTCAAGATCATCGAGTTCCAACCTCCCTGCCATAGGC
>NW_009649951.1:4784345-4785963 GCF_000708025.1 Charadrius vociferus
CCTCGGCCAGTTCCCTCAGGACCCGCGGATGTATCTCATCAGGTCCCATGGACTTGTGCACCTTCAGGTTCCTCAGGTGGTCTCGTACTTGATTTTCACCTACAGTGGGCGGTTCTCCATTTTCCTAATCCTCACCTTTGCATTCTGTGTCATGGGCAGTGTGGCTGCAGTCTTTGCCAGTGAAAACTGAGGCAAAAAAGTCATTGAGGACCTCAGCTCTATCTCTGTCCTGGGTAACCAGCTCTTGCGTTTCCTTCCGGAGAGGGCCCACATTTTCCCTGGTCTTTCTTTTCTCACTGACATACTTAAAGAAGGATTTTTTGTTTGTCTTAATGTCCCTGGCCAGATTGAGTTCTGTCTAGCCTTTAGTTTGTCTAACCTGATCCCTGGCTGCGTGAACGACTCCTCTGTATTCCTCCCAGGCTACCTGCCCCTGTTTCCACTCCCCATAGGCCTCCTTTTTCCTTTTGGTCATGTCCAGGAGCTCCTTGTTCATCCATGCAGGCATCCTGGCTTTTCTGCCTGCCTTCCTCTTTGTGGGGATGCATCACCCCTGAGCTTGGAGGAGGCGGTTCTTGAATATTGACCAACTTTCTTGGGCCCCTCTTCCCTCCAGCGCTTCATTCCACAGCACCATACCAAGCAGCTTCCTCAAGAGGCCAAAGTCAGCTCTCCCAAAGTCCAGGGTGGTCAGCCTGCTATGCACCTTCCTCGCTGCCTTGAGGATCTCAAACTCGACCATTTCATGGTCACTACAGCCCAAGCTGCCCTTGAGTTTGACACTGTCTACCAGCCCCTCCTTGTTGGTAAGAACAACGTCCAGCATAGCTCCTTTCCTGGTTGGCTCCTCAACCACTCGGAGAAGGAAGTTTTCCTCAATGCAATCCAAGAACCTCCTGGATTGCCTATGCCTGGCCGTATTACCCTTCCAACAGATGTTGGGGTGGTTGAAGTCGCCCATGAGAACCAGGGTCTGTGAACGTGATGCTGAGCCTATCTGTCTATAGAGGGCTTCATCCACTCAGTCCTCTTGGTCGGGTGGCCTGTAGCAGACTCCCACTGTAATGTCCCCTGCTCCCGATTTCCCTTTAATCCTGACCCATAGGCTCTCTGTTGGCTCTTTATCTATCCCTAGGCTAATATATAATCTCTAATATAGAGCAATGAAAGCAGGTCTCACTAGATGAGTCCTTCTAAGAGTGCCAGATTCCACAAGGCAAACTGTTTAATTTTATTAACAGCCTCAGACCGAACTTTTAAAGCTGTGGTCCCTCTACATGAGGCAATTCCTTCCTCTTCTACAGGTTTCCTCCCATGGTCTCATGCAGCAGAGCCCTGAAAGAGGAGGAACTTTCTGCGTCCTCTTGCAGCAAGGCTGGAGTGACTTGTCTTCTCGCTGTATCCTGCAGTGCCTTTTCGTAAAGAAACTGTAGAAGCTGTTTCTGTTTCTACATATATCCAACACAAACCAATAACCTGGCCGAATAGGAGGTGTCCCTGCCCACGGTAGGGGGAAGGAAACTACATGATCTTCAAGGTCCCTTCCAACCCAAACCATTCTATGATTCTATATTTGCTGTTCACTACGAGCTTCTCAGCCTGCCCCACTCCTTCCTGG
>NW_009649951.1:4785978-4827215 GCF_000708025.1 Charadrius vociferus
TTCCCTACAATTAAATCTTGCTACTGTGAGTTTAGGTATTAGCTCGTATTAATCCAATGTAACCCTTATTTTGTTATTTTCACCTTTGGTTTCCCCCCTTAAGCTTCACATCCCTTTAAAGTTATTCTTTTGCTAATGACGACTCTCTATATAGCAATGTTTGCTATTTCATTAGCAACCTGCAACATCGTTAAGGAGAATGTTTCAAATAAAATGCTGTTCAACATAAACCCCCTTGATATTTCTGTTGAAGAATACCCCAAGCCTAATATATTTCTATATTTAACATCTTCATTTTTCCTGTGAACCTAAAAGAACAGCTCGTGAAAGTGTTTACGTTCAAGCCTATTACTTGTAGAAAGTATGTTTGTGAAGTTAAAGTGATAGATCTCCTTTGTTATGTTAATGTAAATATTGTAACTATTGAATTATGCAATTTTCACCGACTTCTTACCGACTGCTTTTATAGTACAGAGTTTTCTAGGATATCCCCAAGCTTTGTCTGCCAGTGAGCTATGCATCCTGCAGAGACTTTGGGGTATGGCTTCGACACAGTTTATTAAATGGATAATTTCCATGGCTACAGAAAACACAACCTTACATTTGTACATTGACCTGTACCGAACACTTTCTGCTTTTTTCTCTCAACCAACTTTCCTCCCAGAAAAATACAAAAGGATGTGCAAGAAACCATACTTTTGCCTCTGCCACTGCTTTTTCTTGCAGGAACAGTTCAAAAGATAGAGCTATGACACTTCTAGGTGTTCAGATAACCTTCACCATTCCATACCAAACACCACAGCTGCCACTACATTTTATCCTGTGAAAGCATCCACAATGTGATGTCTTGACTCCAGGTCAATCTATCCAACTCATCCAGGACATTAAACTTGCATTACGATCCCCAACCTGAGGCTAAAAAACTTTTGGGTTCTCTTCTATCTTCTTCCAGGGTCCCCGAATCCTTGAAATAATTGTTTTAATCATATATTGTTTTCAATATTCTTGGTTCCTCAGTTTGTGGCTGGGAGTTCAGGGGGCACAAAATAAATTCAATTCTAGTTGTCTTCCAGAGGCAACAGAGGCAGTGACTAAAAACACTGTTCTTTGGGAACATAGTGTAAAAGCTCTGTTAATATGCCACTTCCTTCCTTGGAAACAATTTCATTTAATAACTGAAGGAGAGAGGAGTTCCTTGTTACAGATTTCTAAACAAACCCTTTATTTTTTACTTCAATGCTTTGAACTAAGACAGGTCATTCATTTCATGTTGTCTGCTCCCAAGAGGCACAAAGAAGGATCTTTTTCACCACACTTCTAAATGAGAATACTATACAAGAAAAATGGCAGAGCCAGTTACAGTTCGGTACCCATCGAACTACTGGGAAATAGTACAGATTAAGGGTTATGACTGGGACTATTTTACCAAATTAAATTAATCCAGAGCATGTTAGCTATAATCCTTCTAGATAGTTTTGCACTTATGAGCACATGTGGATATGAAGTCACCAACAATTCTTTCTACCTAATACTCATCTTCTTTCTTTAACTGTGATTGTTCTTACCTTCAGAGAAGCTCTTGTTTTGTTAGCTTCTCTCTGGATGTTACAAACATTGTCATATTTTGAATGTGACATGTGTTCAAGATGACATTCTCCATAAAAGGGGCTCATTTATCCTCTTACTCCCAGCAGGAGTTAACTGGCTTCATCAGAAAACAAAGACAGATAGACCAAACGTGCTTGCACTTTTGTTCCCCATTCCTTCTCACCACCCTGTAAGCAGAAATTCAGAAGAACAGGATTCAAAATTTACTCTTCTGCCTCTGAGGGGGTTTGGAAAAGGACTACAGAGAACACATAGTCTGCATCCTTCCCTAGATCTCCTGAGGCCCGTGCTGAGAAAACTAACATTGCAAGAAAGCAGCATGATTTTTTTGAAGTTATAGAAAAAAGCTACAGTGTCTTAGCCTAAAGAGTTTCACACAAGGTAACAGCTCTTCAATATTGTTTCTTCCATCACATTGTCAGACTGTGGCTACGCAACAGGAGGACAATAGTAAAAAAGAATCAAAGCCATTAAAGCTTTGACTCTCTGCTTTGACTAACTGCAACAAGCAGTTCTCAAAGCAGCAGAGTTACTTTGTCCAGATTTTGTACCAGTGTGTGGCCTATATGCCCTGGGCATCTTCACCTGTTCCCAAGACTCCTCTCCAGGAATGTCTTCCAGCTTGTCGCCCGCCAGGATAACCTAGTCAGCCTCCCACATTTCTGAGCAGGAGTCAGCAAGTGCTGATGTGTATCCAGGCTGATGGGTCAGGAAAAGGGCCAGTGGAAAAGGCCAGTATCAACCTCTGTGTTGCCTGTCTGTTGTGGTTTAGGCCAAATCAGCTACTGGGGACCTGGGGGACCCCAGATGGGACCGACAGATGCTCCCCTCTACCCCTCTTCAAAGAGAGAGGCAGAGGACAGTGACGGTCGGGAACTGGATTCTGGATCTGCATGCAGGATCGGGATCAAAGGGAGATGAACAGAGTCCTCCTCAGACGTCGGCCATTGAAGGAAGAGCCCCTGACCCTTTGATCCCTCAGCTTTCATACTGAGCATAAGGCAGATGGGATGGAATACCCTCGTTGGTCAGTTTTGGGTCACCTGTCCTGTCTGCTCCTCCTTGCAGGTGGGACCCCACTATGCTTTTCCACTTCCGACCCTCCAACGGGGCAAATAACAAAGTTGGTTGGCCTTGGGTGTTATAGCAATAAGGATAAGCGAGAGCCTCTCTGTATGCCATGGCTGGGCATCAGCTATAAACATAGGTCTTATCACCCTGAGAGAGTGAACATTGTCTGCACAATATGCTGTTAATTTCAGTAGTTAGAGAGGCCCAGCTAAGAAGCGAAGTTACTGACCAAAATTGCTTCTGTTTTACCTCAAACCAGGACTGCCCTTCACTGATGGCACTAATTTGGGTCTGTCCTCCCCTCCACAAGCTACCAATTTTCATAAAATATGGAAAAACTTAACATCCTCAATACTGCCATATCTTTTGTCAAGTTTGGCTGAAACTGGCTGGCTTCATGGGGATATGTAAAAATAAGAAAAAAGCCTTGGTCCTTAAGGAAAGTAGTAAGGCATACCTCTTTCTTCGAGACAGTTATGCTGGTTAAGATTCACTTATGTGTTGTTTAGAGTATCACCTAGATTGTAATTCACCTGTTCCCACTGAATGTGATCCCCTGCTTGTCTGCTCTTTGCTTAGAATAAAAATTCCTCTAACAAAGCGTTGGTATTCTGATCATCTTGTGAATTATGCTGTTTTATCCTTCACATCTATAAAATACGATTTTCCCACAAGAGCCCCTAATACGTACCATGTGTATCAGGATGAAATTCCCAGAGGCTAGTATGTTCAACTTGTGAGAGTTTCCCTGGCACCTACACATTTTTCCTGGGTTGAGTCAGCTGTTGCAGTAAATTAAGTATTAAGAATACTTTTAACCCCTTCGACCTTGAAGTTAGGCCACAGCTAGAAAAATGCCTCTATAGAAAGGCATATGGGCACTGATTATTTTTGTTACTTGAATATACTCCAAGTGAAAATTTCAGTCACTGGCTAATGTTTTGTACTACTATGTCACATGAACAGCTGCAGAAACAAAAGTGATATTAAAACATATTACATGAAAGAATTCATGTACTTTATTCAGTGTATTGTCCCAGACTACAGTCATTCTGATCTGTTAAAAAGTTTATTCGTTCATCCTCTCATCAGTTAACATTACTAACAATACAAAGAAAGGTCCTTTCCAACTCAAGCTAATAGAAGTTTGAAATAGGAAGCTATTATTTATAAGAGATTAAAAACTCCTTTTAGGAAACTTCATGAAACTGTTTCCTCTCCTGGTGAAAATATGCTGCTCTACTGAATTCCATGTGTTTTGTTTTCCCTAAGACAGTATCTTAAGTCTACAGTATCCAAGACACTTAAGAATAATACAGTACCTCAAATAGTGATTTTTGTGGTTTTAGATCATGAGCAAACTATGAACAGCTCTCTGCGCAGCTTGAGGACTTTTCATGACAGTATTTGCTGCTCTCTATATTACCCTTCTATACAGTACACACATCATCATCATTTCTGTTTATCTGCAGATACCCCATTAAGTTCAGTCATCACTGTCCTATTTTACAGGATCCGAAGCACAGCATAGCCTCTCTCTCCCCCCATAAGTTTCTCAATACATAAAGAACTTGCATCTGTGGCTTATTCAAACTAAGTTCTTGCACTAAGGATCCTCACTTACTCTGAAATACTTTAGCTGCAGATACCTACTATAGGCATCTCTGAAAGAAAATGAAGAGGGGCGGGTAATCGTTTTTCTGACCTGTTTGCTGAAGAAACGCAGTTCTCTCCCTACTTCATACTAGAGTCAAGTCACCAAAATTAATGCCTGATTTAAACAGCACAATTCTCTCTTTATGTTTACACAACACTGCCTATGAAAAACAGCTCTACAATACAATCTAAGGCTTGTGCATGTACTGAGCATCTCAATACTGGGGAGAAAATTATGGAAGGATGGTGGAGAATCAACTTAATAGTGACAAACAACTCTAAAAGTTCATATTGTTGTTGAACATGTGGTCTAAAAGACACCAGAAATTGCTCTTAAAAAAAAAAAAACACACACACAAAAAAAGGCAAGATCCCCCAAAAACCCCAACCAAAACCCAACATGTAAAAAAAGCTTTGCAGTCACATGAAATTCCACCCTTACAAGTGAACTAAAATCCAAGGAAAACCCAAGAACTTCAAAGAAACATTAGATTTCACTTAATGAACAGGTCACTAGCATCTTGTAGTGCCCTTAGGGAAGCACAGTCCAGCCTTGCTGTTTTCTTTTACATGAATTATAAAATTTTAATTTAATTAATTACTGCTTGATAATTAGTCTAGTGACTATTTTATAAAATCCTGTTTTGTTTATTGCATGCTGGGCACATGTTAGAACCCACAGTCCTTGAACCTGCCCCCCCAAAAAAACCAAAACCACCAAAGTGGCTTGCAGATCACTGGAGAGGGACTGTGTCTATTTGAAAAAGATAAAAGCTACTCCAATTTGAAAAAAAGTATACAATAGCACCATTTTTTTAAAAAAAAAAGCATACAGAAGCAGTGTTTCACCATAAGGATGACATTAATGTGGACTCTCATCACATTTGTATTTAGCTGAACAGGAAATCAGAGCCAATTTTAAACCACTTCAAGACAAATATAGTAATAACTTCATTTACCTCAAGGTGTTTCACCACGGAAACTAGCGTTATTGGCACCAACTTAAACATGATTCAGGGGGGTGAAACACCTTGTCCTAAGTCACACGCCAAATCAGTGGCACAGCCAAGAACACATGCAAGGGCTGCTGACTACCATTAAGAGATGGCTTCATCCACAAAAAGCTTCCATTTTGTGAGACCTTACAGAGTTGAACCTGAACCTGGCCTAACATTCAATGGTTCCCAAAAGGCACAAAGTAAATCAACAAAACCAAACAGATCTTTCACATACATCTGCCCCTAACCTGCTTTGAATATGACATGCCTGCTAGGCAGCAACTTCCTGACATTTTCTACCACTCCTTTCAAAGTGAGCTTAAAATTCTGAGCTAACATTTGGGGATGTATCACACAACCACATTCATAAATTTTGTCAGTCTTAGCATTATTAAGCATCAGTGACAAACTGTAATAGTTTTGGACACAGCAGATTTATGAGAGACAATTTTCTCAACTAAAAGATAATAAACCTATTCTCTCAATAAGATAAGGGCTGGGTTTTTTTAAATCCAAAAAGTTGAGGGGGAGGACTTAAAATAATCACGAAGTGATTAGCGTATGAGTTCTCTGAACAGCACACAATTTGTCTCATTACCAGAACAACAAATAAAAGACTATGAAGCATTAACTTCAAGAGGTAGACCACTGTAAATTCAACATGTGCTTAAATCACAGCACAAGACCTGCAATTATCACCAGACAATTAGTAGCAATGCAATGAGGTCATACCCAATAGAAATATTACAGTTAGGTATGTTTATAGACACATTACACAGGGTCAAATGGTGAGGAGCACTTCGTTTTCTCCAAAACATGACAGCACTACGGATTACTAACAGATTTCCTACCAGGTTTGTTTCAGCAATACATCAAATAGTGCCAATTTTTGTTTCTAAATAAAACTTGGTTGCAAGTTTTCCTAAAAAGATAACTTGATCAAATATTCTTATATGGTAAATTATGTTTCCTAGAAGTAAAGAAACTTTCAAGCTTTTGATATGAGTCTTAAAGTGGAAGCCAGAATCCTAAGCAATGGTAATAGACCTTTTAGTTGTGCCCTTTCCTATGAAACACTTCATTAAAAAACTGGAACCCAGCTTAGTGCAGAAGCAAAAGCTTACTGCAGTTGTTTCAATTCCATTAAGTTTCAAGAAGCTACAGTACTGCTTGGCTGCCATTGATGGGAGCTCAAGGTTTTCAAGGGAGAAACAGGATTTTGTTTAGTTCTTTTTGCTAGGGTGAATTGCATTTGCACAGGATAAGTCATTCCGACTCAACTTTACTATACATTGGTTCTTACTAACAGATGGTGAAGAGATGTGGAAGGAAAACTTTATTGGGAAGCAGCCTGTAACCAGGATCTGCAAGTAGAAAGCTAACGATTAAATGAAAGCTGAAATATCAGTTCATATTTTTCTATTAGTCTTGCTTATTTTATAAAGAGAGTAATCACTCATACTCCAGAAGCCTTTTCTTTCTGTTCATAGCAGTTGTTCTGTGCAATTCGCAGAACTATTATTTTCAGTGTTCTATAGTTTGAGGGTGTTAATGCTTGTCAACAAAGCAATCATCTGTCACAAGGACAGATCAGACAAGTGAGAATTTCTACATTTTGCCATAAATATCCACATATTGCACCCAACATAAAAGACAGTAAGTGGGTCAGTGTAACTGCTTTTAATAGCCTGTATTACACGGTGCTGAAACTAGCAAAACTAAGCAAGGGTCATAAAAGCAAAGGACAGTCACAAAGTGAAAAGCATCTCCTTTAGAAAAGGACCACACACACTCTGTCTCATCTAACAGCTAGGACTACTACTGCATTCATAGTTTAACTGATTATAATATACTTTCAGAAATTACTCATTTTTCAGTTAAGACATTAGCATTGCGAGAGGGATCGAACAACCTGCAGCCAAACACAGTAAGGTCAAGATATACGATGTTTTCTTCCCCTCAGTTCCAGCCTGCAGTAAAAGGTTGGTAAAAAAAGGAAATAGTTACCACCCCGCCTTCCATCCTACAGCTTTGCCTACATAATTCTGATTCTTTATTTTTTCTGTTGGAAATTGGCTAGTCTTTATGTGCAATAAATATTATTGCTGGAAATCCACTGCTGGCTCACTTGTGAAAATGTGATTCTTTTAAAGCATCCCTGACCCTTCTTTCCCTCACTCACTTTCATAAATACCCCAAACTTCCACTATGTCATCTCAAGCTTCAAAGTAATACCCATGTTCAAATGCTTTTTGCAGTATTTTCTCATTTTTTTGCAATCATACCTGCACATACTCCTGTCTGCACAGAGAAGGAAGGTGTCTGCACCATCACGGCTGTAGAAGTGTAGGTTCTCTCTGCCATACGTCTTAAAGGCCTGGTATATGAATAGCATACTTACGCTGCAGTAGCAAGAGGATACAAAGTTTGGTATTATTTCATGATTGTGCTGTCTAATCTTTACATCTAAAAGCAAGGAGAAGGGAAAAATTCACTGACAGTTTGGGGGTATCTCAACAATACAAGATTTGCTTTTGCCTACCCAAAGGCATTCACCTACGGCTTTCCGTTTTTTCTTCTACCTTCTAAAAGTCATACTTACCGTACAATGCAATCCTTGTCTCCTACATAGAGATGCTAATGACAACCATCCTTATACACATCAAAAGCAACCCATTTTCATTTCTAGGGAAGACTGCAAAAAGCAGACTCCCAGGGTCTCACTCACCTTTCATGCAGAATTTAGATCACACTGTACCCTTCTAGAAAACACCAGTGCTCAGTGAACCACTGTTTCTTGACATGCATTTGGTCCAAAATATCTTGACTGGCACTAGAGTTTTTATCCACAAGGTCTCCAAATAAAGAAAAATCTCATCTTTCAGAGAGGCAAAAGAACTCCACAGTTAATTAGAAGAACAACACAGGAGGTTATCCCCTGCAAGCTCTGTAACTAGCTCAGTTCAAACAAGTTTATTTGTTTCTCTAACATGAAAACAAATCAGAAACAGAAATATCTACGTTAATAG
Source organism: Charadrius vociferus (assembly GCF_000708025.1). Taxonomy (NCBI): domain Eukaryota; kingdom Metazoa; phylum Chordata; class Aves; order Charadriiformes; family Charadriidae; genus Charadrius; species Charadrius vociferus. The sequence continues at coordinate 4,794,341 of NW_009649951.1, forward strand.
CACTTCCAATTTGCTCATTTATACAATTCACAGAGTGTGTGTGCAGGCAGGAGGAAGAGATGTTAATCTGTCGGTCTTGTATCTGTGTGACATTTTCTATTGTTTTTTTCTACTTAACATTTTACTATTTGTTGTATAATCTATTTTATGTCAGAAAAGATGTGCGTGATTGAGTTAATTATTCTCTCGGTTCTCAGTTACAACCACAAGAAGCTGGCAAACGTAATTACACAGTCTTAGCACTGCATTACTAATTTCTCACTGCTACTGTAAAACAAAATTCAATGACAGCACTACAAGAGTTCAGCACAGACCTGCTGGCAGTTTTTTACGCTGTGGACAAGACAGTGCGCGCGCACACACACACACTCATCCTTCCCGCACCCACTGCAATCAGTGGGTCAATCTCTAGTAGATCTAGGCACCTAGATCTAGGTCAGATATCTGGCAGACAGTGACAGCAGAATATGAGCGTATGCATTCAGAGCACTATAGTAACTGGTGAGGATGTTTTAATTGGTCTCCCCCTTGTTTTTGCAACTTGAATTCATTCCAAGCTCTCTCGATTATTTCTACATCTTTCTGGCAAGATGTTTCATTTCCAAATTCTCCTTATTGACAATATTTTTTAAGCAACTTCACAATACATTCTAGTTCACAGCATCCTGCAAGATACTCCGTATTACTTTATTAAGCAGACATCAGAATCACAGAATCACAGAATTTTCAGAGTTGGAAGGGACCTCTAGAGATCATCTAGTCCAACTCCCCTGCTAAAGCAGGATTGCCCAGAGCACATTACTCAGGACTGCATCCAGGCAGGTTTTGAAAATCTCCAGAGAAGGGCACTCCACAACCTCCGGGGGCAGCCTGTGCCAGTGCTCTGTCACTCGAACTGTAAAGAAGTTTTTCCATGTGTTGGAACGGAACTTCCTATGTTCCAACTTGTGCCCATTGCCCCTCGTCCTGTCACTGGGAACCACCGAGAAGGGTCTGGCTCCATCCTCCTTCAACCCACCCTTTAGATATTTGTAAGCAATAATAAGGTCTCCCCTCAGCCTTCTCTTCTCCAGGCTAAAGAGTCCCGGCTCTCTCAGCCTTTCCTCATAAGGGAGATGCTCCAATCCCTCAATCATCTTGGTTGCCCTTTGCTGGACTCTCTCCAGCAGTTCCCTGTCCCTCTTGAACTGGGGAGCCCAGTACTGGACACAGTATTCCAGTTGTGGCCTCACCAGTGCCAAGCAGAGGGGGAGAATGACCTCCCTCGACCTACTGGTCACACTCTTCCCTATGTAGCCCAGGATTCCATTGGCCTTTTTGGCAACAAGGGCACACTGCTGGCTCATTGACAATTTACTATCTACCAGGACCCCCAAATCCTTCTCCTCAGAACTGCTTCCCAGCAGGTCCACCCCTAACCTATACTGGTGCCTAGCATTCTTCCTCCCCAGGTGCAGGACCCTACACTTGCTTATGTTGAACCTCATTAGGTTCCTCACTGCCCAGCTCTCCAGCCTGTCCAGGTCATGCTGGATGGCAGCACAGCCCTCTGGAGAGTCAGCCACCCCTCCCAGTTTGGTATCACCAGCGAACTTGCTGAGGATACACTCTGTCCCCTCATCCAGGTCATAAATGAATATATTAAACAAAATTGGACCAAGTATCGACCTCTGGGGGACACCACTGGTTACAGGCCTCCAACTAGACTTCGTGCCACTGGAAGTTAACTAAAGAACAAGGTAAAACTCATCTCTTTTAGAAGCGGCTATTTTTATGTGCTTTTACACTTGTAACTACCTACCTTACCCTCACATGCAATAAACGAAATGTTCTAATGATACAGCTTGTCTGGCAAAAGGTATCAGCACCCCCCAGCTGAAGATCAAAAGGTAAACCAGGAACACTGGGCCTTCTATAATCCACCTTTGTCTTTGACAGAAGACAAATAGAAACTGCATTCATATGCTAAGACAAACATTGCTCAATCTACAGCATCTAGCAAAAGTTGATTAAACATTTCCACCTCATCCTTAGTTCTGAATAAAAGGCAAATTTTCCAATAGTTTTCTCCAAGTCATTGATGTGATTATGTCATAAGACATGGCAAAACTTGAATTTAGGAACATTCTAGACAGTCTAGCCTAGAAGTTGTTCAGAAACACATAACACAACCAAACCCTCCCACAAATGTATTAAGTTTCATCTTGAATAGGCTGTTTCTTTTCTCCTCACTGTCCATACCAGAACACAGATCCTCACTCACTCCTTTCATGACTAGGTAATTTCTACTAACTGTTCACAGCTGCTTCTAGCAATGAGGTGAACATGAGCTACCAACAGTTCTTGCGATGGTGAGCAAGCAGAGGGGCTCTCAGCATCCTTGAACAACAACTCTCTTTGGCTGAGAAGTTGGAGACATAACCTGAGCACTCAAACACCAGTGAGCTGCAAAGGAAAAGAGATTCACAATCAAGACTGAGACCTTGGCCTGTAGGAAATCTCCATCTCCAGCTGGGACTGGTCAAAACTCCAAATGGAAAAGAGGGAACAAGTGGAAGGGAAGGATAGAGTTTGGTCTATTAGCACCTTTCCTAAAACTACGCTGCAGCATTTAAGATATATGCATGTACAGAAGGCAGAAAGACTATGAAAATAATGCAACTTACAGTCATGTAATGAATAAGCGCCAGAGACAAGATCTGAAGAATCCTATTCCCTGTTCAGCTGAGCACATACCCTACACACTGGGTGGTGAAATACCTAAGCACATGCTTCTGGACTGCTAGTTTCTTCCAGGTTTTAATAATGCAGTCTACATAAACTGGTAAACAAATCCCATGAAAAATACCCTTCCTCGCTACTCACTGCATACCCAGTTTTCTTCTCCTGCCTCTTGTATTTCCTTTATGAGGTATACAGTTTATTATGAAATGCCTACTAGCACAGCCATATAAATTATTTTGGCTTAAAACAAACTAACAAAAAAGAAAAACCTCTGTAAGGATACCAACAGAGAGGTAGAACATGGTGTATGTCCAGCTGTTCTCTGACTTCCATTCGTATTTTCAGATGCTTAAAAAGCACATTTATCAATGAAGAGAAGAACAACTTTGGCAAACAAATGACAATCACAATTTTTGTAGTAAAAGTGCAGAGAACTTTAAAATAAGAGCTAAAGTTCTGTTTTTCATTCCAGCCATCAAATGTAACTGTATACTTTACTACACATGCTTTTTATTTCTCTAATCTGCAAACCATTCCTGTCAAATCCCCAACACAAATGTTCAGTCCCAAGGTTACTACAAACACGTACTTCTCTCTTCTCCTCTCTCTGTAAATCAGTTTTGGTACATTTTTGGAGGATTTTTCAGTCCTTTTAAAGCTACAATAAGTCTTTTCACCATGTGAAATAGTTATTTTAAATCCCTTACTGGCCTTTATTATGGCCTTGCAGGCCTTTGTTATTGCAGTGTAATTGCTATCTTCCAAAACTTGCTACTTGAAAAAGCTTGTTCACAGCCACTTAAAAAGACTAAGCAGGAAAAAGTGCTAGCATTCTATCTTGAATGGCACAAAGCATGAGAATATGCCTCTAACCAGACCTGTGCAAGAAATGGGCAGCTAGTTATGCTCTGGTAACTCATGTCTCTGTTGCCACCTCCGACTCAAGGAAGGAAAACCACAACATACAACCAACTTATTACAGAATCTTATGCCCTGACTCCACCTTTTCTTGCACTAGATTTCATCTTGCAAGCCATTCAGCCTTTGAGTTGGCTAGTCATAAGCCTCTCACACCCTCTCCTCCCAATCCAACACCAGGCAAGTCATGATGCTTTACAGTGGTAGTTTCTTTCCTTGATTTTGGATTACCTCCACTTCCCAATGAACCTTATTTCTACTCCTGTTCTTATTACTTCCTTCACCTATTTAACAAAGATTTTGTTCTCCAGTTACTCAACGTGCTTCCCCAATTTTTTTTTCCATAGGATTTTCATGGCACCTCCCTCAAAGATGATGCGTTCTCTGCTTTGCCCACACATAAATGAACAGAAAGAAAACAGAAAATACATTTTAAACGTGAATTAAAAAAAAATACAAGAAATACTTACCTCTGGCATAACAGAAAGCCTCTATTCTGTTGCTGTTAACACAAATTAGCAGGCAGACTTCTCGTACAAGCACACACATATGAAAGACGGTGGGAATGTCTACCTGCTATGTGAAGTCCCTTACCTCCAAGTGATATTGCAAATCCTCTTCTTTTAGCTAAAGTATTAGTATTACTGGATTTTCAGCTCAGTACACCATCTCCTCTTGTTTACTTTCCTGGAGTGATCTAACATAGAAATGCCAGGATTTGTTATTTCAAAGAGTCTGCTCTGTCTGATGTTCATCAGATATCTAAAGATTTTAATTTCATTTCAATTTACCAGGGTTTAACCAATTTGACTTATGCTTGGCCTACCATATACTCCCTATCTTTACTGTTGCTGGGAGATGAAACTTATTTCTCGTGACATTTTTTAACCAATAGAGAGACTACTGTCGAGCAAGTCTTCACAGAACGCAGGAGACTGGCCAATCGACTCTTTTCTTTAAGCTATTATTTTCTTAAGCAGTGACATCCCAGTAGCTTTTTGTTTTATATTCTCCACCTAATAATTGTATTTATTATACATCTGCTCTGGTTAACAAGAAACTGATTGGTCAATCACGCAAAAGACACAGCTGAAAAGAAGAACCTTCTAAACCCTGTGTATAGATGTTACCTACAAGCAAAAAAGAGCTCACCACTTAGAAGTTTTGCATCTCCATACTAACAAAGACCTGTTGTGCTATCATGGTTGATCCTCTTTTCAGATTATACTATACATCACTGTTTTAAATCTCTAATAAACCTTTTCATGTTACAACCATTAAATTGCATAAAACTAAGAATCAGAAGTTTAATTAGGATACCACTTTCCTAACCAACATTGCAACTAGTAGCAATTATAGAGGTAAATTTTGAAGGTTTGGATTAATTCTAATGAAAACCCTCATATTTTATAAGTCAAGATAAATCGTACTGCCACATCTCGAAGTCATTTCTTCTATTTTTGTAGGGGCTGTTTTAATCTGTGAGAAACCCCTACATGACAATCTAAAAGCGGAGACTGATTTGCCTACACCTCCTCCGCAAGAAAAGACCTTACAATAGTTACTATTAGAATATCAATTTTTTATTTTACAGACAGAAAATTCAAGTTAATTGGATCAAATGGCAGAAATACAATGCATTCAAACACCAGTCTCCCCTTGCCCTATCATGTGCTTGTGGGCATGTCTATGCTTCCAGTCCTGTCCTGCTGGCTCTCATAAAAGGAGGACTGAGCAGTTCTTACCCTCCTCTATGAGGAAGAGAACCTATGTACCTGCCAAGGTCTAAGCGTGAATTGGAAGCACCTGCCCCTTACCCCATGAATTTCATTCACCTCTAAAGCATGCCATGTAGCTGAAAAAGAGCTAGCAATAGAATGAAAGATCATCCACAAGAAATCTGACAGGAAAAATGCAGGATCTAGGGGTAAGAGCGAATATCTGTGAGGATGTTCTGTGATCCTTAAAGTGTGCATTTGGAAGCTATTCTGTTAAGAATTAGACTTGGTTTGCTTTTTGCAGATCCAAACATTGCTTCTGAAGGAGAAGTAGCAGCTAGGAGTCTTCCAAGTATAGATTATACAAACAAAGAATTCGTATAGTATGTGTGCTTGTTATACATTTGATGCCATGTCTGCTTAATATAGTTTATGTGCTGTCTGGTACAAAGTACTGCCTAGCACTTTCTCCAAGATAATCGTAAAAAAAGTCTACCTCTTATAAATGTGTGGCATATCTACAGCTTCAGAAGTTCAAACTTCACTTGATGATTGTGGCCTCATAGCTGTCAAATAAGTTTGCTATTTTTCAAGTAATATTTGAAAACAAATTCTAAGCATACAACTAAACAAGAAAGAGAGCAACACACAAATGAAGACTAGTTAAACTGTCAACAGTAGAAGAAATGTTAGTCAGTCTACTGCTTAGCAAACCCTACTCCAACTCTCTCACTTTAAAGGGCAGAATTCTGAGAGGCACTAACATCTGTTCTTCAGATTTAATAAGTACAACATACACCTAACTTAATTCATGGCATTGGCTCCATTTTCTTTGGCCTCCTTACAAGCCTGCCATATCCCACTGCTTTTTTAAATCTCTATGTTGCACAGAAATCAGTTTCAAGGCGAAAGGCTAATGGAATACGAAAACTAGAAAACTACAGACATTTAGGGCACCATTATGTCCCAGTGAACATCTTAGATGACTAGAGGCATCACATTTATATTAGAGAAGCAGTGTCCATTTACAAGACACAAAGGAAAAGGGTTCTGTGCTAAGCTTCATTTAAACAACCTTACTGCAGATGTGTAGCAAGTTATAGCTATGATGGACAAAACACATAAAAAGTTTGCAGCAAGAGTCAGCTAACAGACACAGAAAACGGGCAAGTTTAGAACGCTGCCTATCCTTATAAGTCACATCAGTAGAAGTCAGTGTTCCTGAAGCTCATTCATTCCCCTCCCCCGGCCCCCAACTCTAATAGCAGATGCCAAACATCATGTTTTCACTGAAAACATGAAGGGGGCGACAAAAAACAGCAAAATGACAAGGCATGTCTCAGTCTTCAGACTTTGAAGTGATCCTGGCACCTGATATAATCATTCTCTGAAGACTCCAGAGCCCGAAAGACATCAAGAAAGCCTAAACCACAAGATTAAAGAAGAAATACCATATTAACGCATTAGGGATTTAGCAAAACGGATCTTTCCCGAGGACACCAGGCCTTTCCTAACATTTTAAAAAGGTGGGTTTTTTAAAACCAGAAAAGGTTTTCTCAAAGTTTTACCCACCCCTAATGTCAATTTCAAGGTATCTTCACCTCTCTACCAAAGACTTTGTCATTACAGACAGCATTTATCTCAATTAACCTTTCACTGACTAAAAAAAGGCAAACAAAACCAGAAACAGCCCTCCCCCAATGCACACCAGCACGCTAAATTTCTCAGGTAGAAAGTATGTTTTCATCTATAATGCAAACTCATCTGCAAGTCAATTCACAATGACGTGATACACCCATACTTTGATTTTAGTAAGGCAGATTTTGAAAGCAAGTCAGCAGTTTAGGTACAAAACCTACTTTCTTGTGAACAGACTAAAAAATGAGAAATCACTCTCTTTAAGAGCTAAAAAGTCTGTGAGGACGAGACATGCTTACCGCTTCATTCCACTTCTCATCAGGTGGCAAGCCTGTTCGCCATTCCCCTTTCCACCCCTGTGCTCAGGGGCAAAGCAGACTGGTTTGGGAAAGGCAACGGGTCCCAACACAGCGATGGTAAGACACCATATTTCTCCACAAATTCACTGCTGCTGAAAGGGAACCCAGAGGTTCACTTGACACTGAAGGTGGTTCCTTAAACACACCACACACTTCCACAACTATCAGATTCCACCTTCTTCACCGAGAATGACACACTGGAAAAAAGAACCAACCCAGCTATACTAACATAGAGAGCAATACTTCATGATACTGCTAACAGCACTTCTGCCTGGTATCTTCACCTTTTGCAACACTGCTATGATATTCAAATATGAAAAAGCTGAGCCATATCAGCAAAGTAACATTCAGAAATCTTAATTAGGTAAAACAATCACTAAGCTTTTGTTCTGAGTGGGCATAGATCTTACTTCACACACCATTATTTTAAACCCAAAGCAAAAGAGAGAAAGGAAAGAGTTGAACTAGGAATTACAACTGGTTTGTAAGCAGTTTAGGACCAAGTGAAGATTACTACAAGTTGTCTTCATTAATCTAACAACTTAATGCTTACAGACATTTGTTTTGAGAACTAAACATGGTAAAGATTTAAAAGGATTAGTTCAAAACTTTTAGGTGGGAGGTGTTGGGCAAGGAGGCAGAAATCAAAACTATTTTCTGAAATTATGGTGCTTGAGTTCTATGTCCATTGGAAAAGTTTCATCTTCCCTACCACAGTCATTTAATAATCACTACAGTTGTGGATGTGTGAGTAAGTACTAAAGGGAGCATAGCAAAACAAAAAAGTCCCCACACATCCCTGCAATCCAAAATTTGGCATTTATAACAGTCGCTGTTTTGATATTACATTTTGGAATTAAACGAAGAAACTGGTAATACACTAGGAAATTAAGTATACACTATTTCCAAAGCAATACCCAAAGAGTGGTACAATGATACCAGGGAGCAGTGAAGCCAAATTGCCACACAGTTACCTGGACCAACAATTCTGTCACTGGAACTCAGTTGTCCAGCAGAATTATTTAATAAGCACGAAATTCTCCAGGTTTCTATTAAAGGCAAAATTATTCAACCCATTACACAAGGGAATACTTCAACCACCCCACATTCTCACAGACATTGCAATTAATCCCTGGCTCCTAAGAAACCTCCCATCCCTCTGCTGAAGTCCAAGTACCAGCTGCTTGAAATTTCACATTCACATTATTTAATTGGCACCGTGCGAGGGACATCACAGCTGCTGAGCAGGGTTCCTTACAAGCCCCTCATTACAGGGGCATTAATGAATGCAATCAGACCAACCCCGCTTCCTTGCCCAACTTCCTGTTCAGTGCAGCTTTCGGCTTGCCTTGTAGAGCCACCTCTGCCAGGATTGCACAGCAAGCCCCTGCCCCCTGTGACAAACGGGGAGCTTCTTGTGGCTGGTGCACAGCCAGCCTCGCAGTTGTAACCAGTTATGTCACTCACCATCTTCCTGAAGATGCCCGGCTGAAACAGAGCTGCAGAAAGGCTCAAGTCAACTGTGTTTGTTGTTCAGGCTTGCATCGATCAGCCCGGCAGTGAGTTCAGTAACAACTTTAAAGGGAAGCACTCATAGAAAAATACAAAATAAAAAACAACAAACAAACAAAAAAAAAAACCCTAGAGCATCTCAAACAAAATCCCTTCACTGGCAGGCCTGCCACCAAAAAATTGAAAACCAAAACCTGACAAAATAAAAATCTGTTGGTTCTGATGAGCTACACTTTTTCCAGAGTTGGAACGTAAGCAAAAAAAGCAACCAAGCAGCAAACTCTAAACTAAATACAGATGCATAACCTGAAGAAAATACTAATTTTTGGCAGTGCTCACGAACAGGATGGGAATCCTGGCAGACATGTCACATAGGAAAGGAAAGGAATGACAAAGGCAAGGGTTTTTATGTTCAATGTATTAACAGAAAATTATTCTAATTTTAATCTTCCTTGTTTTCCTTCACAAATTACTTCTATGCCAGTGTCTGCAAAGGTACTCCATATTAAGAAAATGCCACAACTTCCAAAAGTATTTTAGCTGCAATTATTTAAGACAGAACTTTGGCAATTGCAAGAAACAAGAGAAAACAGGAGGAATAAATTTTATTTGATGCAACCTCCTTGCATTTGGCTTCTTGAGCAGCCTTGTAGTTTCTTAAGCATGGCTGCAGAAGAATTCTTACAACAGGCACCTTTTTAGTGATGCAGATTGCTTGAGTCAAGCTCCCGTCTTTACCTAGTATGAGGGAAGCATCCCATCACTGACTCTACTTCTGTGAAGCTGTATATTAACATTACAGCTGAGAAAACCCCATGGTCTGGGCAGCCAGCGGGCAGCTGACCGCCTGTAAGCTAAAAAGAATTGATCTTTTCTCATTTCTTTCAGTCAGTCTAGGATTGCTACCAAGATACTGTGCCTAAACCCTCTACATGTTCATGGACACCAAGAAACATTCCCAAGCAGCATGAAATGCAAAGTCTGCCTCTCCATCCCATAGTGTGCAAGGCTCATTAGCAAATATGGACCGAGGCCCTTTCTCCACTTCAGTCACATGTCGCTGTAGGGTAATAAAACTAGCGGTTATGCTTTTAAATTTTTCAAGGGGAGAGCTTGAACTGTGTATAACCATGCTGAAATGGCAAAGACTATTCACAATATATGATGTTAACAATTGTTTCTTCTAAGGACTAGAAATGTGGTACAGGCTTCTAATTAGGGTTTAGGAAGGGAATATATAGCAGGAAAAGAATATGTCTTTAGAACTTGCATTTCAGTGGTTCCAAAATATAAACCAAATTGCCTGATGGTCAGCAACTGTTACTTCAGTCCTGCAGCTTTAATACATTCTTAGTACCCACTGAAATCAAGACTCCTTGGATACGAAGTCTACAATAAACCCCTAACCATTTAATAGTCAGGTTACAAATACTTTCTGCATAATTACGATTTATTATAGAACAACAACTTCAGTCAGGTTATTGTAAAAGAAGGCATTCTGAAAAGACACAGTAGCTGTTGGTCATTAGCAACTTGCTATGCTTCTATAAAAACAAGAAAGAAGTCTGCATTAGAGGAGTAACTTCCTGCAGCAGTTTAGAATTACCCGACCAGTGCTAAGGAAAGTGCGCCAGATCTGGTACAGTCAAGGTTGATAAGCAATCACTGTTCAAAGAACAACTAAGAGCACTTGAAAAAATCTCACTGCCTACTACTCCTTGCACTGTGTGAAAAGAGATCCAAACCAGTGACCACCAGGTGATCACTGATCACCACCAAGGTGATCAGAAAATGGAGCCAATCCCAGAAGCTGTTTGCATGTTGGAAGCAGACTATCCGCATCCCCCTACTAACCTCAGCTGGGCAAGAGACCTCAGTACATCCTGTCTCTTTGGGACTGAATAAAGGTACTCAGACCAACTGGAGAGCTCACATGTCAGTCTGTAGCACAGGCATACGAAGTGACAGAAGAATTTTTTTATGAGGCTGGCAACTCAGAGTGAGCAATTGTAGTCGCTGTACCTGACCTACAATGAGACACTGTAGTCTTCAATGTTCTGAGAAAAGAGAGTAAATTTTGCTGAGGTCCAACTGTGAAGACCACTGTTAGGAGTGGGAGGAACGAAGAACGAGAAAAAGAGAAACAAATGTCACCTGAGGGGCCAGAAACTTGAATGGGGCAGCATATAAATCAGCTGAGGCACAAATAAGGACTGTATGCATGCTTTTAGCCCTTGGTAAGCAAGGTAGAACATGCCAGTCTCACTACACAAGCACATCACAGTGCTTATCTCGCTGACACAGCAGCCCACTGAGCCTGCTGGTGTGCCAAGAGTATTATCATAGAATCATAGAATGGTTTAGATTGGAAGGGACCTTAAAGATCATCTAGTTCCAACCGACCTGCTGTGGGCAGGGACACCTACTACTAGACCAGGCTGCTCAAAGCCCCATCCAGCCTGGCCTTGAACACCCCCAGGGATGGGGCATCCACAACTTCTCTGGGCAATCTGTGCCAGTGTCTCACCACCCTCACAGTAAAGAATTTCTTCTTAATATCTAAGCTAAACCTATCCTCTTCCAGTTTAAAACTTTTAGCCCTTGTCCTATCACAACACGTCCTCATAAAACGTCCCTTTCCAGCTTTCTTGTAGGTCAACTTCAGATACTGGAGGGCTGCTATAAGGTCCCCCCAGAGCCTTCTCTTCTCCAGGCTGAACAAGCCCAACTCTCTCAGCCTGTCCCCATAGGAGAGGTTCTCCAGCCCTCTGATCATCTTCATGGCCCTCCTCTGGACTCGCTCCAACAGGTCCATGTCCTTCTTGTGCAGGGGGCCCCAGAGCTGGATGCAGTACTCCAGGTGGGGGTCTCCCCAGAGTAGAGCAGAGGGGCAGAATCGCCTCCCTCAACCTGCTAGCCATGCTTCTTTTGATGCTTGCCCAAGATAAGGTTGGCCTTCTGGGCTGCAAGCGCACCTTTCCAGCTCATGTTGAGTTTCTCATCCACCAACACCCCCAAGTCCTCCTCCTCAGGGAGACCTCGACTCCTCAATCCAACCTCCACCAAGCCTGTATTTGTGCTTGGGATTGCTGCGACCCAGATGCAGAACCTTGCACTTGGCCTTGTTGAACTTCATAAGGTAGGCATGCGCCCACCTCTCAAGCCTGTCCAGGTCCCTCTGGATGGCATCCCCCCCTCCAGCACATTGACCACACCACACATCTTGGTGTTTTCAGCAAACTTGCTGAGGGTGCACTCAATCCCACTGTCCACGTCACCAACAAAGATGATAAACAGCACCACTCCCAGTACCAACCCCTGAGGAATGCCACTTATCCCTGGTTTCCACTTGGACATCGAGCCACTGACTGCAACCCTTTGAGTGAGGCCATCCCGCCAGTTCCTTATCCACTGAGTTGTCCATCCATCAAAATCATGTCTCTCCAATTTAGAGACCACGATGTCATGCAGGACAGTGTCAAACACTTTGCATAAGTCCAGGTAGATGACCCCTGTTGTTCTCCCCTTATGCACCAATGCTGCAATCACATCATAGAAGGCCAGCAAATTTGTCAGGCATGACTTGCCCTTGACAAAGCCATGTTGGCTGTTACCAATCACCTCCTCATTTTCCACGTGCCTTCACAGATTTTCCAGGATGATCTGCTCCATGATATTGCTGGGCACAGAGTCACTACTACTAGCCAGCCTGTAGTTCCCCAGGTCTTCCTTTTTTGAAAATGGGGGTTACATTTCCCCTTTTCCAGTTAGTGGGAACATCAGACTGCCATGACTTTTCAAATATAATGGAAAGCGGCTTAGCAAGTTCATCTGCCAGTTCCCTCAGGACCTGAAGATGCATCTTATCAGGTCTCATGGACCTGTATACCTTCAGGTTCCTTAGATGGCTGCATACTTTATCTTCACCTACAGTGTGCAGTTCTTCATTCTCACAGCCCCTACTTTTGCTTCCTGCAACTTGGGCAGTGAGGTTAGAGCCCTTGCTGGTGAAGACTGAGGCAAAAACGTCTTATCCCAGGTGACCAGGTCTCCTGTTTCCTTCTGGAGAGGGCCCACATCTTTCCTAGTCTTCCTTTTATGTTGTATCTTCACTGTCTACTGCACTGTTGAAAAAAGAGGTTAAATAACATTTGGAAGAAGAAGAATCAAAAGACAGAATGGGGACAAAAAGGGTAGGACAAAAAAAAATTTCCCTCCTGTCAGGAGATAACAGGAAAGACATATGTCATGTACTAGTTCCACACTCCTTCCTTTGCGTGGATGTGCAAGAGCACACAGACTAACTGTTGTGCAAAAGCACCCTAGTGTACTTAGGGGAACTGTGGGTACATAGTGGCCAGAGCCTTTTCAAATATGACTCAGTAATAATATAGCCAAAGGGGCCTAGCTAAAAAGAAGAAAAAAGGAATATAAGGGAAAACCTGTGGATAGTCCATGAAGGTTTCATGCACAAAGGAAGCATGTGATTCTCTCTAGGAAACTAGTAAGATTTGCAACTCCTGTGACTGCAGATTTTAATGCCTGCTCTTATAACAGTCCAACACCTTCCCTTGAACAATTCCAAAGCACAACCACTAATTTTATTACCCTACAGCAGCATGTAACTGAAGTAGCGAATGCGCTACAGAACTCCTGTCCCATATGGTCTGGTGGGGTATACCCTGGACTCAGCGCTCAGCAGAGCACTTCCCAGTTCTGCCACCAGCATGTCAGGACAATTTGCCACTGTGTCTTGGGGTCTCCATATCTGTAAATAGAGAAACATCTCTCTCCTCTGTGAACTGCTTTGACTTCCACAGTTAAAATTCATGAGATAAGTATCGTGGCTGAACCCCACAGAATCTTAGCTGAAAACTGAAATAGCTACTGGGGGTTTAACTATCCCATACTGTGCTCAGATGAACAAATGAGTCAAAAAATATTTTTGTTTCTAAACTTACAAGCAAACCTCACTGAGACCTTCTCTTCAGAACGCCAGAGTCAGAAACATTCAGAACCATGAAGACTAGGAATGAGAAAGGAAAGATATATTACAAGACCCTGCTACTCCCCTCCTCCCTTTCTTTCCTCTCAAGAGCAAGCAATAGCCAAAAGTAATCATCTGCCAGGAGAGTAGCTGTATTTGCCATGCTAGACATGCTGAATACAAAAGGCTGGATGAGAGCCACCTGGTAAAGCTGTAAGTGTGCCAGAGGAGCCCTCCATGTATTGGAGGGCTTAGAGAAGAGGATGTGCTGTGCCAGCACTCCCATACAAATCAATGGCAGCATTCTGATGTTTTATTAACCACACAACACAAGCGTATGGGTCTTCCTTGCTATGAGAGTGAGAAGGGTTGTGAAGGAAGACTAAACACGAACGCAAAGGTACTTTGAAGGAGACAATATGAATGGTCTTGTGAATGACTGTGTGGAAATGGGTGCTTTTCTGAAATGCCCCATATTTAATTTGTCTGACAGCTGACATAAACCTGTGTATTTATGAGGACAGAGGTTATTAGCTTTAGTGCTACTGCCTATGGATTTGTGCATATGTGCATTTGTGGGCAAGTGAGACCTAAAATAAATTTACAGTACTACAAGGTGTGATTACTGTATGACAGGCAAAACTGCTGGATTAAATCAGTCAAAAAAGTTCCACACTTGTTTTGCAATTTGCATGAATAACCATAGAGACCACTCAGAAAACAACTAGAGAAATTCAGAACTGAAAGTGATAAACTCCTCTCTAGAGCTGGAGGGCAATGCTTCAATAGATACAATTAACACAGATATGCAAGTGACAGACCTTCCTTACCCTTTCAGACTGAATAAAAAAATGTTATCTCTGTTTAAAACTGTAACAGGGACCAACGAAAGCTTCCATATCCAGCCCTCTCCCTAAGCTGTTGTTGGCTTTTGAGGGGATTTCTTGGTTTTTATTTGGGGGGAAGAGAAGGAGAGGCAAAGGGGAGGGTGCCTACTCTATTCCTACTGCCTATGCTGAGACCAGTAACTTACTGCCAAAAACAACATGAAAGGCACTTGAGAATTTGATTTTTAAAGTTACCTGTGCAAAGGTTATTTGTAAGAGTAGTGGTCAACTTGATTTTCCCATTCCATCAGGAGAGAACACCACAAACTTAAAACTCTCTCCTTTTATTCTCTAAGATAATGCATCAACTGTTTTTCATCCAAAACTTCAAATGAAGTGTTTCAGACCACCAAAGAAAAATTTATGAACCTAAGTTTTTAGCTAGGCAAAAAGATCATAGAATGGTTTGGGTTGGAAAGGACCTTTAAAGGTCATCTTGTCCAACCGCTGCAGTGAGCTGGGACATCATCAAGCCCTGCCCAACCTGACCTTGAATGTTTCCAGGGATGAGGCATTTACTACCTCTCTGGGCAGCCTGTTCCAGTGTCTCACCACCCTCAGTGTAAAAAAATTCCTCCTTACATCTAGTCTAAATCTACCCACTTTTTATTTAAAACCATTACCCCTCATCCTACCACTACACTCCCTCATAAAAGAGTCCCTCCCCATCTTTCCTGTAGGTGCCCTTTAAGTACGGAAAAGCTGCTATAAGGCCTCCCCAAAGCCTTCTCTTCTCCAGGCTGAACAACCCCAACTCTCTCAGCCTGTCCTCGTAGGACAGGTGCTCCAGCCCTCTGATCATCTTCATGGTCCTCCTCTGGACTTGCTCTAACAGGTCCATGTCCTTATGTTGGGGGGCCCAGAGCTGGACACACACTCCAGGTCGGGTCTCACCATAGCAGAGTACAGGTGCAGAATCACCTCCCTCGACCTGCTGGCCACGCTTCTTTTGATGCAGCCCAAGATAACCATTTACATCACAAAAACTACATAGCAAGACTGTCAGTCCTGCAATGAAGGTAGAACAATAATAAGCAAGTCAGTAATGAAAACTGCCAACAACAAGTTGACATGTTTCAGGAATGAGTGGGGACATCTTGGTCTTATTTCTAAACAGCTGTCCAGCTTTTACCAGCTCACTCTGTTACTGCATACACCAGAAATTGTAAGTACAACTGGGATTTCAGAGTGCAAATCCACTGTGTAATTTACAGGCTCTGTTCAAATCCCATTTGCTAATGATCATGTTTCCTTAGGATTTCTTGCCTCTCTGTCTTAACCTGTGATCAACTCCTACGTCTATGCAGTAGTTTTATTTCAACTACTACCAAGCATTTGCATGCCTTGCCTCTATTATAGTTCTAAGGAGTTCATACTCACTCAAGTTTTATCCACACATTAAAGTGAAAACAGGAACTGCCAATAAGAACCCAGTCTCTTCAAGTCTTGACGTCAATAACCTGCTGATCACACAGCAACTTAGCCTCCATCTCTGCTTCTGTTTCAGTAAATTTCCACACTGCTTTAACATTTAATTAATGCAGTCTAGTAGAGCAACACTAAAATATTGCTACTGTATTTTCAGCACCTCCGGAAGCTCAAAGGAGGATCCATACAGACCACAAAGCATGCCTGCATGTAGCAGCCCTGTTAATAAACTCACATCTGAAGTCAGGTTTCCTCTGCATTGACTCCCTAAGTCTGTAATTCCATGTCTTGAACACTTCCTGCTGTCTCTAACCTTCTGCCAGGGCAAAAAGCCTGCTGGTAGTTCTACCTCCCCTCCAGCTAGGGCCCTGTTTACATCTCCAGTCTGCAGAGGCAAAGAATAGCTGCCAGCAAGGATTACAGGTTTTTGTACTTAACTGTCATCACACAATGAAGATGGTGTCTGTAACATCAGTACCATGTAGTATGTATTGCAGAATGCTCTTCACAGAAAAGGTGTTCTACCCCATTGTAGGCAATCTGTCCCTAACTTCTGTTGTTTTACGCTTCTAGCCTTCCAGACAAAACTTTGCGCGCTCCAAATTCCTCCTACTCTGCTCAACCTCAGTAACTGTATCCAAAAGTTAACACAAAAATATGGTACTGACTCATAAAACCTGTAATTCCTCTAAATTCCCTGACAAATATCTTTTCCCTACCAAATGTAAAAAGACTAGACTTGCTTTAGAATTAAATAAATTCCAGGACATAGAACAAACCAGAAAAGGGAAGATTATCAGGTCTTTTTCAACTCTTAAATTATGCTAGCAAATATACTACTTATCACTAAGTGCAAAATTGACCACTGCTATTTTCTTCCTTCTATATATATAATGCTGAAGTAAGTGTGTGTGTATATATATTTAAGCCTAATCAGACTTGGATACAATTTCTGCCCAGACTAAGAAGCTCCACTATTCTTATACACCTTCTCTCACCACAAACATTAAGAGACATCTGAACAAACCAAAGAGCCACTCTACTACACATATTAGCAGCAGACCCTAGCATACATCTGCAGCACAGTCCTAAAGAGGGAAGATGACACTGCTTGGCAGGCTCCTTGCATGTTACATCCTATCTACATCCAAATTTTACTTGCTTCTCTCAGCTTTACCTACCAAATCAAGTCACAACTTGGAAACTGAAGTTGTCCACGCTTTCTTCCCTTTGCCTGTCCTGGCTAACAGCAAGCACTGCCTGATAACAAACTATATCTGTAACAGTTCCCTGACTTCCAGAAAATGTTTCAATATTTTCCCTGACACACAGGTTTGAAAAGAAGCATTACTTTTCTTGATTAACAAGTTTCAACACACAAATGAACTGTACGCACTGTGCACTCTCCCCCTTCTCTTGCAGTAATTTCATGAGTAACAATAGGATATCCTTAAGTCTCCAGGATTTCTCATATACTCACACTACCAATTCAAAGGATGTCATTGGAAAACATATTTTCATGCCTTTTCAACACCAGCTCTACCACAAAGCATTTTTGCACAAGTTATTTTGAAGTTTTACAATTACTATGGCCATGCCTATTCTGCCAGGAAATTTTCTCTTCAGCATGAAGATTCTCCATTTTATAAGGCCAAACTCTGGCTCCACAGATGACCATGGAAGTGACTTTTGATCTCAATGGGAGCAGGATTCAGCTACCTCAGTTTAGTTTCATGACTTTATCTCCCCGGCTGGACTACTGAAGTATGAAGAACAGCAGTATAAAAAGGGCTGAGGGGAAGACAGTTTCTTTGCACCTTCTCTTGCTCTTGTGTGCATTTGAAACTAAAGTATTCAGCAATAATGTTAACGGGGAAGCCAAGGAATGTGGGCACCTCGTATTTCAGAGCCAACTAAAAAGAAAAGCCAGCAAAAATATCAGCCCCTTACTAAGCACATCTGCCTGAAGCAAAGCCAACATGTGCTGGTATGTTTTAAACAGGTACAACTTGCCAGTTTCCAATGGGGGTTGCGGGAGGAGGGGGGGAGGTGCACAGGCAAATATTTATTTTTTTAATAATCTATACAGACACAGCTGCAAATGATAGCTACATGAAAAGGAAGAAAGAAAGGGGACTTCAATAAACACCCAAACCAATCAGGCTAATCATCGATGGATGGTGAAAATTTTGATAAAGTTGTAAATCTTTAGTATAAGATTTTAAAAACTTTTTACAAAACTCAAAATTCAAAATTGATACCAATCTGAAAGAAGCCAACATCAGCACTGCATTTCACTGTACAGCATTACCATTAAAAAACATCTGGAAAACTTGGAACCAAGGTGCTGTAGCTCCCAATTGTCATGGAAAAACAATATATGATACAAAACGGCCTAAAAATTTTCACAGAATATGCTCCTCTACAAAGGCTGCCACACGTTTTTTTTACTGACAAACTCTAAGAATAAATGTTCCGTTTCTTTGTGCATGTAGAATCATTCGAAAATTTTTGCCTTGTACATTAAATCAAGTTTTCCAGTAATATATTCAGGAAGTTCTACACTATTTGCTTTTCAGTTTTCATAGTCTGTCCTGCATAAATTTAATCTCATTCTCAGAAAACAACAAAAGGTTTTCTCACACCAAGTAGATAAGGCATGATTTTAACCTTCTAACAATTTAAAAATCTACTTAAAGTTTCTGTATTTACATGCACAGCATTGAGATTCTCTATTAAAATTCACTTGCACTCTGCTCCCACCTCTCCTCCCCCAAATTCAGCCAAAAAACTCATTTCAATAAGAAGCTGACTGAGCCAGGTGAGACGCAACAAGAGGCTAAAGACTCTCACAAACCTCTTAATTTATTGCAAGTATTGTGGTGTTACCCAACACAGAAACACAAAATCAAAAACTGGAGGCAGATTTATCTTCACTCCCAAATACACAGACTTGTATCTTACAAGCACAGATTTGTATTCCTGTACAACTCGATGTTATTCCCTCCAATTCTTTGATCTTTCTTTAATGTCAAGGGACTCTCAAGATTCAGCATCATTTGCCTTCTTCAGCAATAAATCTCTACAAATCACAAGGACAGCTTTTCATATACAGTTAATGACTTAAACATGACAGGCAGGAGGAAAAAGCATAAATTACAATTATGAATACAAGAAAAGAGGATGCGAAGGTTTTGAATTTATTTTATTGAAATAGTTGGAAAACTCCTTTTCAAACAGGAAATACTTTCATTCCCTAGAAAGTGATTTTCAGCATCAAGTACAGGATAGAAACAATCCAGGGCTGAAATCAGCTGGCTTATCAAGAAGGGGGAAAAAAAAAAAGAGGAGAAAAATGGAAATTTGTCTTGAATATCATCAAGTTGCTGTCACATTTGCATCTATTTCCCAAGTATTTCCTGGGACAGCAGTGCCTCTTAAGTCATATCTTATAGATGCAGAATGTCAGCACATTCCAGTTTCTCCATGTTTTTATTTAACTTCTTCCTTTTTTTTTTTTTCTTTATAAAACCTTCCAAAAAGCCTCTAGTTCTCTAGCAACAGATTTATCTTATGTTCCTTTTACAGACCCCAAGTTTTCCTGTACCAAGTGGGAGAGTCTTTTTTGTATGTAACAGGAAATGCCAATACTTAAGATCCAAAGCCATAACCTGTAAGCACCGCATGGCTTGTAAGTCAAAATAGCCTAAGGAAATCTGCAAAATCACAAAGAAGGAAAAATGAGGTTTGTCTTGTGATCTCTGTTGATGCAGTGGCACACCCCATACAAAAATCCAATAGCTGGTGAAACCCAATGGCCATAGGACTCATTATCCCTTCTCTGGCAGTAGCCAAAAATGGATGTCAGGAGAAAACCTTAAGAACAAGGAAGCATACAGTGAGGCTTCACACATACATTGTCTTGATTTGAAATCAAGCATCACTGAAAATTAGAATAAAATTTAAACAGGCAAAATTTGAACATTTAATCATTTCTCATCAACTGTAACTGCTATGCTATAACCCCTTGGTCACCTTTCCTCATACTAACTTTGTTTATCGCTTTCTGAAAATGAGTAAGCCTGTGATATTCACAGTGTACTGCAGCCATCAGTTTCACAGTACAGTTTCTGACAGGGTGTGCATCAGGAAGACAGCTTTGGATTGCATGCATTACTTTTACATGAACATCAGGCCTCCATCTACATCTTCTGCTACTTCACAGAATCACAGAGCAGTTGAGTTTGGAGGACACCTCTGGGTTTCTTCCTCCATCCTGAATTCTGGTCAGCTTCAGTACCCCTTCCCCTCACCACCCCCCACCCCAAACAGCAGGTTTCTCAAGGACTTGAGTAGTTGAGCTTTGAGTATCTCAAAGGATGGAGAGTCCATAACAGCTCTGAGCAACCTAGTCCAGCATTTGA
The DNA here is from genome assembly GCF_000708025.1 of Charadrius vociferus. Taxonomy (NCBI): domain Eukaryota; kingdom Metazoa; phylum Chordata; class Aves; order Charadriiformes; family Charadriidae; genus Charadrius; species Charadrius vociferus. The sequence continues at coordinate 4,814,936 of NW_009649951.1, forward strand.
TGATTTGCACAGTTCAGAAAGAAAAAAAGGTTTTGTCTGTTCAGATGGAATTTCCTGTATTTCAACATGTGCTCATTGCCTCTTGTCCCATCAGTGGGCACTACTGACAAAAGCCTGGTTCCATCTTCCTTGCACCTGTTTGTTACCTAAGGTAACGAAATTGGAAAACTCATCAAAACCCAGCGATGCTCTTAGCATTAAAATAAGAAGCTATTCCTAGCTATGTCTCTGCATTAACCATGTGTTACATTCCCTTACTGTCATTACCTTTTCTGTAATTAAATTTAAAATATATTGAGTGCTGAATGTTGTGAAGTTACAATACAATTGGTATGTCAACAACTATGTTTTAAATATGTTAAGCTAATGCCAACACCATCAGCCATCAAGACCACAAACTAAAGCTTAACAGACAGATACTTCAACTTTCCAGGCCGAGTTACCTCCCATGAAGTCTAGTTACTTGTTAGATTTATAAAAACATACCCGTGACATAGTACAAATGGGTTTTTTCGTTGCGTTACAGTTTTACAATAGCAAAGCCAAAATCAACATCACAAGTATTTCACAATAACTAAATGGCTATCTGTTTTGGGAAAAGCTTTCATGAATAAATGAACCATGCCATGAACTAAATCAACAATTTAAACTCTAAATGTTTCAGTAATAGAAAATACATTTATATCCTAATCATTCCCAAAAAACTTCCAGGAAGCCAGGCAGTCCAAAGTTGCCTGTTAAATACAAAATGAAATGCGATGCAGAGTTTTCCCTCTATGAAAATTTAACAATAATACATTACTTTTCTCCTGTTGACATCAGACTGTTGAGGAGGAAGAAGGGGGAAGAAATAGAATTACCTCAAAAAAAACAGATTTCAAAAGGAGACTAAAGGGTTGGGGTTTTGTTAGTGGAAAGGGGGCGGGGGGGGGAGCTAAACTAATTCTAAGTATTACATTAAATTCAAACTGCTTAAGTCACAGTAATCAACACTATTTTACATATTTCATAGAAATTAAACAATAAATCCCCAAATTCCAGAATAACATATTGGAAGAAGAAAGTTAAGTGCCATTATTGGTAGAATCTCTTTTCTAAGGCAAGGCAAGGGGAAAAGAGAAAGTGACAGAAAGTCTAAAACAAAGATTTTAGGCCTGGAAACACTTAAGGAAGTATGCAGCTTCATGCATGTGCCTTGGAGGGTTTTACTGCCATGTTCAAGAATTGGTAATTTCAGGACCTAAGGTGTTAGGTTTGTTTTAAGTTAAAAGAAACCTGATGTTTCAAATCAAACTAACTATGTGAAGAAAGACATGCAAGTTTTCACTAAGCTAATAATCTTAAAAAAATTAATACATTTTTGACAAACTTCTCAAAACAAGTAAAAAATACAAGCTCACTGTATTAGCTTTTTAAGATGGCTGGGGGGTGGAGGGGGCTGCTAATTTTTTAAAATAACATCCAGGTGTTAAAGTACAATTCTCACTGAACTCAAATGGCTGTCCACAACAGCTCGTAACCTCAGTAAAGGCAATTCAGACTCCCATTTTACAGAAGCTTAAATATCAGGAAGCAGGATTAGTCACATACACAGCATGAACAACTTGCTTGCCCAATGTACGAGACAGTGTTGTCACTGACATCACACACAGATGTTAACAGTTTTGACCTTTTCCAAAGCAGATAAAAAACCAAAATAACAAGTATGGTGCTTTACAGCGAGAGCAAAAAACACCATTAAAAACCTGAAATTACAACACCTACCTAGAACAAAGCAGGTGAATCTGCTTGAATTACTCACAACATCTAAAGTGACAGAAGAAGTTTTGTTCAGTTTTTTTTTTTTTTGCAAGAGTATTAATGAGTATTAAAGAGTAATCTGATCAAGAAAAGTGAATTTGCACCACTTGATTTTGCTGTGGAATGGTTTTCCCCCCTTGGTCCTAGGAACAGATTCTCTCACCATTATTTCTGGTATTTTTACAGCAAGTAAAGGTACAGGGTAAGTAACGACAAGTTGGATATGATCAAGGAAATCTCCACTCCAGTTTTTCACTCATTGTCTTTTACAATCTCTTCCTCTTCAGGGTTTCAAATTTCTAAAATTTTGGGGAAATTTCTCTCTCCCCAAACTGGGATGTTACAAGAGAGCCAAGTTCACAACCACAGCAACGCTTATGGACTGCCACAGTAGTTTCTGCTTCTCACAGGAGAGTTAACACAGAGCAGCACCTGCAGACATGTGAGTCAAAGGTTACTCAATTACTTGTTTAAGGACTGGTGAGTAAGACTGCTTCGCTTAACACCGAACATGGAAAATGCTAACCCTAAAGCTCCTGGTCTCCCTGCTCTACTGAGGAGTCTGTGCTCACCATTTTTCCCACACACACTTGCCCTGACATTTGGCTCTTGATAAAGACCTACAGTACACCTTCCCTCCAGAGAATGAAGGGGGACATACAAAAGGCCCAAGCATACATGCTTTCATAAAAATGCCTATCACTTCCCTCACTTTATCTAAGCCAAAAAATGTCTGCAAAAAGCATTTAAAATTTGAGAACTGGAAGATTAACCACTGCAGCCTATCTGTGTTTTGGGCAACCAAGACCCTCTACCTTTTTTTGTTTGTACTCGTCAATTCCAAGGCCATGACTTCTCATGTTAGCCTCTTGGAGAGCTTGATATGAGGGTTTAGTCATACTAGCACTCCACATATTTCACTTCTGAACGGTCCAATCAATCTGTTTCCAACTATATGCTAAGCTGAAAAGGAATAACTGCAATTCCATCAGAGGAGGTCAGCTACAGTTTTAAGCTTTTTATTAAAATGCCTTATGGATGGGTGGATTCTAAGCACTCAAATGATGGAAGCTGAAAACTTCAAATTACTTTGCTGTAACCTGGGAGGGATCTCACGCCGCACAATAACCACTGAGTTCAATTGTTCTCTGAATAAAACCACTCTAAATAGGCGTTTTGAAAAATTGCCAGAAAACTTTTGCATCTGGCCCCATTCATATCACTATGGATGCAAGGTAAGCAAATTTACCATTCTGACAGAGAAACTTTTAGACATGTGATTTAAAAAGCTTTCTCCTCCCTCACCTTGCTTAAGTGAAACACCTCTTCATTCCATGTTTGCACATTAACCCTATCCTGTCGCCAGAAATCTTCATTGCTCAACTCTGTCCCGATGTCAAATACTGTCTTTTGAACACTGACAGCTTGGGAGCAGGCAAAAGGAGAATGCAGCAGACTATTCTACCTGTTCAAATACTTAGTAAAGATAACAGCTGCCCTTACCAAACAGGAAGCAGTCCCAGTACTTGTGTGAACCCTCAGCAACAGAAGTCAAGAATTTTCTTCTGTTGCTACTGAGGCAACAAAATTTGCAATCTAAAAGATCACAGCAACTAAGAGAAGGCCACATTTTTTTTTTTTCAAAAAATATTATCTTAAATGAGCATCAAGTGACACACATTCTGAGGCAGGTAGAAACATGGGAGAGGCCTATGGACTGGTAGATGCAGAAGCAAACGTAGGAACCAGTTGCTGCTCTGCAATTCGGCAAAAGTATCTGGTTTTTGCCTAGCAATTAGCAAGAGTCTTCAGGTTTGTGTGAAGCAACAGTGTTTGCAGTACTGTAGCCCATCCACGTCCTACTGTGGCCAGCAACCTGAAAAAACATACCATGATTCCTAACAAGGCTGATCCTTGGCTACAATGCTCTGTAAGGGTCATTACATGTCTCTGACGTGGTGTAACAAGTGCCAGGAGCAGCACTGGAAGCACTACACCTTTATGTCCTGGAGATTTGACACCAAAAATTTGTTTTAATTTCTTGGATCTGGAAGATACTCTTCTGTAGTAGAAGGAAGCAAGTAATTATTTATATATTTTTTTAAAGATTTGACAGCAACTAAGAAGCTCTCAACTTTAGATTTCCACCAAACTCAGGCTGATTATATGAGTTAAAAAGTGGTAAATTATCAATAAAAATACTCCCTATTAGAAATAAAAGTTTGCACTGCTTTTATGAAGCCAGGGCTGTTTCCAAGCTATGAATTTCTGTAGGAAAAAAATAACAGTTGGTTCAGCTGCAGTATGGATCACTTCCTCTGTAGAGTGCGTTAAAGTAGTACTTTTGGTATACAACAGTCAAAACCATGACAAGCAGCCTGAGTCAGTGCTGGCCTTGTCTGTTTATCCTTCGAGACCAAAATTTGAAGAAAAATGTAGCATTTTACAATGAGTTGAATCTATGGCAGACATACCAAATCAATAGTGCTGTCATATTTTAATTACACATCCAACTTGAACCAAAATGTGGTAAAAGCCTACTGAGTTATGAGCTTGTAGTAGAGAAAATTCTTGGAGTCAGGCAGGCAGAGCTCAGCTCCCGCATCACTGACATACTGCAGTGTACTCTCCATCGCTAGTAAGCCATTCCGTTGATGAACACTGTTATCACTGTGCCACTGTGCCCAGTGAAGGGTCTTAAAACAGTGCATCAAAGTAAGCACTGTATCTTCAAGTATCACTGCAGTAATCATCTCTGCCATCAAACAGTTTTGTCTCTGGAGAAAGGAGATAAAAACACTTGCTCATTTTGGTCAAATACTGTAAAAACAAGACATTGTCAGGTCACTTTCCCTGTTCCCCTGCAAATACCAAACCCAAGAAGTAGTCCGACTAATTTATTTGGGGGTTTAAGATTATTAGTCAAGAAACCAATTAGACAATTTAAATGCTCTCACACAAAAACAAACCAACAAAAACAAAAGCAAAAATTTGAGGATGTACTTAGAACATAAAAAGCGGGAACAGACTTGCACAGATATCAATCACAAATATACGAGGCAGTAAGCTTAGCTTTGGCATAACCACTGTAGACAGTTTCCTCTATAAACCTCTCACTTAGCTGGGCAGTTAAGTTCCCTTGAGTACTACAGCATGCCTTGCATACTGGTAACCTTGAGAGCATTCCAAAAAAAGAAGAAATCCACTGCTCTTCAGAAGTGTGCAAACCCTAGAAATACATGACAGTCACCTCCCTTTACTGGCCTTGCTTATCCACTGGGTAAACAGAATATCATAGGCCACTTCAAGGAAAACAAGACGTATCATTGGAAAAAAATGGAGAAAAAAGCTTTTCTAATATTACATTCTTCTTTTTAAGTAAAAAGCAAAGCACCCCATTATCCTTTTCTTGTAACAGATCCATTTTATCAGACAGAATGCAAACTTTTCCCCAACTCTGCAATTTCCTTTGGATCTTAAAAATCAATACTGCAGCGTCCTGTACCTCCCAAATATGTTGCAAAGTCTGCAGCAGTTAGAAATAAGTGAAATTTACTACAAGTAAGTAGAGTTCTACAGTGAGTTAAAGATTCTTGTACAAAGGCAGAAGTGTCAGAGCCAAGGCCACAATACATCAACAGCAGTGTCAAAGCAATACTTACGTAGTCAAGAACTCTAAGGATGTGTTGTGTTCTGGTTTGTTTTAACACAGTATCTTACCTTACGTGACTACAAGCTGGCAGTGAAATAGAAAGTCTTACTTTTTCTTCCACTCCTAGCCACGCATTCCCAGCTCTCCTGCTTGCACTGGATGACATTGTAGCTCTAGAGCAAGCCAGTTCAGCCCAGGGATCCAACAGAAAATGAACTTCTCAAGAGTTCAGAGTCAGAAGTGGTGGGAGAGGCTTCAAAGTTGCATTCTGTTGAATCAAGGTGCTGGCCCAATGTCACATGGAAAACTGCAGCAGCACACAGACAGGAGAGATGGCAACAGGCTGTACCCAGATCTATTAAGGCATACCACATTAACTGCAATTCTTTGTTGTCTGTATGAATCTAATTGTATTCACCAGAGCTCTGAGAATAAAAATAGTCATCTAGCAACTGGGACAGCAGTCCTTAAGGTTAGCCATACTGCAGTTCAGCTTGGTAGATAAGCTCACAAGCTGCAAATCCACTTTCTGCAGCTAGAGATCTTGTTTTAAAAGTTATCATGTTCCTTCTTGCTATAAACTTTACACAGGAAATAATGACATAGCAGCAGCATGTTAAAAGGAGTGGTATAAACAAGACATCTTCTAAGGATCCACTACTATTTAAAGCTTCTCAAGCACTCAGAGCTCACAATAAAAATGGATGTTCTTTGGATTCTTCCCCAAGAACTACACTGCATGTGCAACTGCAGGATAACACATACTAGCAAATGGAAAATAAGCTCCTCTGGGTGCCTCAACTAGTGCGCAGAGCACAAGATAAACAAAAATACCACATTATTGCTGGTGTAGAAGCTGAGAATGAGGACAGTATGGAATAGAAAATTCACAAAGGCACTTCACCTACCACATTCTGTGTAGAGTTCGTGGACACTCTTTACACAAAGACGAAAAGGGAAAACTGCAACCACATGAGACCACACGAGCACATAGAGCAGAAGACACTGGCAGATGCACCTCCTCTTCTCCAGTGCAGTTGCTGCAGGTCAGAGATGCCCACAAATCACAATGAACTACAACACCCTTTAACTGAATTCTGTTTCAGGATGTGACTCAAATAAGATCTCAAACTTACTTATTACTAGGAACTTGTTGAAAGTCAAATGGCTCTAGCCATGCTGTTAAAACAGACAGCTGGAGAGTCCCCCTTCATATGCCAGCCGACTTCAGTGTGCCACAAGTTTGGAAGCTTGAGGTACATCTAAAGTCTCCACTCTTGCATTGCTCCACAACTGGAAGACTTGTTACCAATTTAGAATGTAAGATGAGAAACAAAAACAACTTCAGCTACACAGTGCTCGACCGACTGCATTGCCAAGTTGCACCTAAGTTACGTGAAGTGCTAACCCTCTGAAGACACAGTTTGAATGGCAACCACGTAACAACTCAAGCTCTATAGTTAAGTTTTGCAATTGCTCACATCTCATTGCATAGAAGTCACCAGCTATTTTTCCTTCATCTTGGATTAACTGGTCTCCATTTCTGGCAAAGTTTTTCAACAAGAAAATGGGATGAGCTTTTAACGTCACACAAAGTTAACAGAATCCAAATCCTCACCAGCTACTTTTTAATAATCCCATCCCAGCAAGGACAATGTTAGCTCAGCAAGAAGCCCAAGAATTGAAACTCAAGAGCACTGCTTTATATGAGGGAAGATACTTCCCAGCCAGGCCAAATTACAGATGTTAGCACAAGAACTCAAGTCAGGAGGCAACATTCAAACAAACACCACAAATTGAGAAGAAATAGCTATGTTATCAAAGCAAGATTGGAAAAAAAACCCACAATCTATATGACAAGTTCACTACAAATCTTGAAGTGTTTCTTCCATCTTTAACAGATGGATGTGAAAGCTAGAAACCAACTAAGGGCGTAACCAGACAATCCAAAAGCCATTGAAAGCAAACAACTTTAAATCAATAGATCCAGAAGTGATGAATTTAAGACAAATCCCACAGCTTATTAAAGCGTTCAGTTATCTCTAGATACCAAAAGACAAAAATAGCTGAGATGTTAATAAAGAAACCAGTCTTTTTAGTGATGGGAGTGCCACTGGTAGCAGGAAGGATGGCATTAATTGTTGAAATAACAATCTCCTTCCTTCTCAGACTAGGAGTTAACAGGAATACTGTGAGATTTGCATAGGGCAGGCCAGTATTAGAGGTGCCAAACCTTGTCCATACATTAAGAGAAGTCCAACAGCAAACAGAAGTTTCATTACTTGTTAGATGATATTAAGGTTCAAACACACATCAGCACTTTCAAAACCTGAAAGAGATCAGGGACAAAATAGCCTGGATGTCAGCAGGTTCACTTATATCAACAGAAGGAACAGTGCTGGAGGAGAATTGCTAGCCTCTGCTATGCTCAGCGTGGTGTACTGGGTGACTCAACTTTCTGGGCCTCAAATTTCCGTTTTTAAGTTGAAGCGCTTCTTCTTTTCACCACCATTAACATGCTCTGCTTTATTTACAGAGTAGAGACTACTCCCAGCTAAACGCTAACCACCTCAACAGTCCTCACCTTGAGCAATACTAATGTCTTGATGCTCCTCTAGTTGTAAAGCCCTGGAATTTACATCAGTGGGAAAGTAACAAAACCAGTTACTCTGATCTGCAGTTCCACATCTCTTTAGACACACAAGGAGACCTGGTGACAAGCTCTCCTAGCTGACATTTGTGCCAATGCCAAGTCACAGCTCTTTAAATGCTGCTTTTATCTAAGAAAAGATGGTCTTCCAGCACTTGTTATATTACCACAAGCACCTGAACGGTATCTCAGAGAACACTTCTTCCCTACATCACTCTCTCACACAGGGCACTGGGATAACCCCACAAACATACTCACATGTTCGGAGTGCTCCGTACAGCCAAGTGAAAAGAAAGGCAAATGCAAGCAAGTTACTGTCCCCAGATACTTATCAACATATTGGAAAGCAGCATAACACCCAAAAGCTCCTTTGTGAGGACCCAGTGTTTCCTAACCCCTGGTCTGCACACAGGATTGCCAACACATTTCCAAGATGGCTTCTCCAAGCAACTGAGAAAGTATCATACCAGCGTTTCAGGTCTGCACACTTATCTGTCCAATCATGGACCATACCTGGACAAGTAATTTGCAATAAGACTTCCGGGAGACAGCAAGGACACCATGCTTATACTCACAGCAGAAAAATTAACTATTTCCAATTTTCCAGAACTGTTGTCACTTGGACTGCTTACTTATGTTGCTGCATAAGTTGCTGCATGAATTTTCCTTCTGACTTATTAGTAATTAAGTCCTTTTAAATCTGTACATTTTAGATGATGTGATCTTCTACTAAAGGAACAAACAAATGTGCAAGTACAGTATTAAATATGCTTCAAGTAGACAAGGTCCTTGTTAACTTTGCTTCAATAAAAAGCTTCCTAAACCCTGTTTCCTTTTTGTTCCTTTGAGAAAATGGAGAAGCAATTTACATTTACAGCTTAGTTCCTGCTTCCAAAATACCCCTTTAACTTTTTTTTATTATTATTTTTATGGTGGATATAAATGGCACCAAATTGTCAAATCACAGCTATTTTCCATGCTACCTATACAAATAGGTCCGATTTCTGGCAAGCCATAAAACAATTATGGCTGAATTCCTATAGCCCTTTGATATCCCTGCTTGCCCATAGGGCTTCAAAGCCATCTTAGGGCAATGCTAAAAATCTAATTTCCAGAAGACACAGAGGGAAAATAAAAACATTGCAATTCCCTCAAGTTCAAACATCTTCACACTAGGATGATTATGTTTGAAAGGAAAGTAACTTAGAACAAACACCAACAGATAAGATATAGCAACAGTTTAAATCAACACTGCCTCACAGAAGGCAGAGATACAAACCGCTTGAGAAAGTAGGCAGGGACAATTCTGCACCTGCCTCTGATTCCCCAATACTTACTGCAAGTTGAGAAGCACATTCTCCTGCTTAAGCATTCAAATCTCACCCTTCTTGTGTGGATGGCAAAGAAAGGGGTGGGAAATAATTATAAATAGTAACAGGAAATGGCAAAACTGCTTAAGCATGCAGAGGAAGCAAAGGTATTATCTTTCCCTTTAAAGGCACTGATATTGCCAGTAATAAACTACAAATACATTGAAAGTCAACTATCACAGGTACCTGAGGATTTATACAGCTATATTTTATCTTTGTGTTATTATTTGTATTATGAAATGGTCTTCCCCTCATGTAAGCAGGGGAGATAGTTCTTGCTGTACCAACATGGCTTCTAATATCCATTAAACACCTCTGCAACAGGCAGGAGGACAACACTATACCCCCTTTAAATATTGACAGCAAAGCCTTTGCCTCTTAAGTGATTTGGAATTTAAGAGATATGAAACTGAATAAATTGAACTATATAACTGAATATATTGAACTATATTCCTTTGCATGAGAGAAAATTCCGTGTCAGCCAAGGAAAACATTATTCAAGTAATATCATTTGCATTGGTTGAAAGATTCACAAAAAAAAAAAATCCAAAACACTGTTAAACTCTTTGCTTATTTTAAGTGCCTGGCATTTTCTGGTGGAAGGCTAAAACAAATTTTGCCAGTAATTCCTACCATGAGCAGGCAATCACAAATATACGTACACACAGAGTCAATATTAAATTAGAATTATGGACTCTCTATTCTAGAGTTACAATTTGTATAGATGAGGTGCTTGCCCACATCACAATTTTTCTCCTCACAGAATGAATTCACAGGCTGTAGAGGTGCTGCATAAAATTAGCATCATCCTAAAAAAAAACCAAAAAACCCAAACATAATTTCATTTTAAGTCCTCCCTTTTAAAAACAGGCATCAACCTGGTCATCTCTAGCAAGGAAACAAATCAAAGTGAAAAATCAAAAAGGGAATAGTAACCTTTAATTCATGCCTTTTCCTGATCCTCCCCCCCCCACACTTTTTTTGTGGCACTTTTGAAGAAACACACTTCTCATTATTATGTCAAATTTCGCATAGTTTTTTTATGAAGTCCACTATTCTTAACTTTGGCAAGGAAAAGTTGCAAAAACCCTTCTAATCCAAAGATGGCTATGGCTGAAAGGCATTTTGTACTTACTGTATCCCTAATTTGCAGTTAAACCTTGGGTCCCCACACTGGCTTTGTGAAAACTATTATAGAATTTAGAGACCAGTTGTAAAAGATTAACGTACAGTACAACAGGCTGCATAAGTTGTATGAAAGAAAATAACCCTCTAGGGAGAGCAGGGGGAAGATGAGGAAGAAGCCTTGTCTTCACTAACGGATTGCACGCCAATCTTAACCACCCTTAATTTGCTTCAGTGCTTTTCACACAAAGATAAAGATGACAGTTTTCTTTTATTGAATAGTTTTATTTTCACATAAAGAATGCTGCAGAAGTTTTCTGCATTTAAACAACTGAAGCCCCAAGGCAAAGCACACTGATCTAATCACTGCATTAGATTCCAAAATCACTTATTGTTAAAGAAAAAAAAAAAATTCTTATGCCTCTAAAACTGCAATACATATAAACACATTTACAGACTACATGCTATGTAGCTTAATTTAACACTTACACATCAAATGCAACATTAAAAATGCATTCAAAACCCAGAGGTTAGTTTAGATTTTAATCAAGAAATTACTACTATCTAGACTTCAGGAGAGACCACAAAGGAAGAAACAAAAATGTGAAATTTTCCATTGTCTAGACACTAATTGACAACTTCTCAGATTTAAGCTACTCAAACACACACAAAAAAAACCCCAAAATCATTTAAATATTCCACCTGAAATATGGATAGATAATTTTGGCTGTACACTTAAAATGTCAATCTACAAGTAGTTTATTAGTACTTCAACTCCTGTAAAGTTGCACTTCTGGTGTTAAGACAAATGTAAGGAAACATCCCTACAGACTAAGATTAGTAGAATAATACAACTAAACTTCTGTTACAAAGCCTGCAAAATCTGCAGCAGTTGTTTAACTTTGCCTTTATTATATCAAAAATTCAAGCAAGTAACCTAATGTGTTCTGTGCAGTAGATCTGCTGCACAGAAACCAGTTTGTTTCTATTTAGTTTCCAAGCAATTGAAAGGATAATGAAAACAAAAATCATTCATGGTTTATTTGACAACCTTATTTTTGTCAAATATTAACTTTTATTCTCACGCACACTCAATGGAGACATTTAGTTTGTTTGGAAATAATTTTGTAGCTGAAAAATAAACTTTCCAGTGTGGGATCACTCAACATTTAACAATAAAGCCTGAAGCAAATACTAAAGTGGTAGTCATCAATTATTTCAAGAACAGCCTTTGACGAAGTGCAACATCGAACAGACACTTTCAGTTTTCTAAAGCACAGGTATTAAACACAGCAGGTGCAACATACCATCTCAACTTAAAATTATGGACAGCTACAGAATTCACCCAAAACACTGTTCTTTGTCTACGGAAGAGTCAACATTTGTAAAAACTGTGTGCGTGCGCACATGCAAATACATGGTTTAGACTGCGGCGGGTTTCTGAAGTTTACTGTCCCATTACAATCATTTGGTCATTGCTCCTACTAGGTTTAAGCTACAGAAGTGCCGTAACTGGATTCACACAGAACAACCTGCCTGACCAGGTCCAGATTGAAGACCACAGGTCACCGCTGCTTTCCTGGAGCCATCTCCGACTCACCTCAGCAGTGAAGCAGGTTCTACTTCAGGGCTCCGCTGTATGAGAGCCTTTTTCATTACCATCTCTACTGCATTATCAACAAG
>NW_009649951.1:4827248-4830290 GCF_000708025.1 Charadrius vociferus
AGAGCGGTGCTAGGGACAGCACAGCAGTGCCTGCAGAAGCAAACAAGTGTTTTACTGTTGCTGGGCTACCTTATTTGATTTACGTTCAAGGGCTGGTCTTGGTGTATTCGTACAAGACTGCCAAAGGCACCCAAAGAACATGGATGGTGTTGCTTCACAGTAATTTCCATATAGATACCTCACAGCATTTGTAACAGTCAGATGTAAGTAGTTTCCTTTATTAAGAAAAAAAAAAAAAGTATCTAGGGAAGCATTATAGAAAGAATAGCACTAAAGAATAATAAAAGCCAATATCCTTACAACAAAGGATGCCTTGGTAGATACAGAGTCTGGTTGAAAGGCCGCTACTTCCCCATATTTACACAGAGGAGATAGAAGAGGCTAAGACCATGAGATAGAGAATAGGTTTATATGTTCTAGTTGCCTTTTTATTAAGCAAGGGAGTGCACTGGTTCTTGTGTTCAGACCAATCACAAAAAAAAAGCCATTTATAGTCTGAGAAGACAAGCTTCCTAAAGTATACTTATTTTTCAGATACTAAGGATGTGCAATATGTGTATTACTATACTGCTGCTTCTATTAGCCTGACTGTGATGTATTACTGAGTAGGCTATATGTTATGGGTAAAATAATTTTTGCTGAGAAGGCACCACAGCAATAGTCTACAGAACTAGGCTAAAACCTAGCTCAACCAAAAGGGGCAAAAGAAGCCTCACCAAATTTAGGAAGTTGGACTTTCTGTTCTGGAATATTTGCCAGACACAAATGGGAGCGTTTATAATACTCACATACTTAAAAGACTCTTTAGACAAGTTAGTAACAGCTAGCCAAAGAAATAATAACTTGAGTGTCAAAAAGCTTTAAAGTATTAACAGCACAGGAATTATATCACAGGTGTGAGCGGACCTTTGCAGCTCTAAGAGGCATAACTTTAACAGTAGCAGCATCTAAACAAATAAGGAACCTTCACACATTACAGAAGAGTTCACAAGAACAATATTTTCTGACTGCAGTGTAGCATACAAAGAAATTTATTATAAGATTGTATTTTAAATGAAAGGCTAAGCAAAACAGTATACTTTGGGGGGTTTTTTTCCCTTCTCAATGCACATGTATATGTCTTTCTAGTTACTACTCTCATCATTAGATTCTGTCTTTATTTCTTGCCACGGCTCATTAGTTTTGAGGTAACTGAAGTTTACCTGTTGGGGTGGGTTTTTTTGTTTTGTGCAAGGCCAGTTAACTATACTAGTACAACTGTACTTCCATCCTCGGGACAGCTAGTGAACTTAGGAAACAGCTTGCATAAATACTTTTGGCATTCAGTCTTTAAATGCAGCAGAACCCTTCCACAGATTTCCTCCCCATTCCCTAAAAACTCTGACCCAGATCTCACATGTGGTTGGTTATCCACTGGAGGTAGGTATCCACATTCACCTCCTCACTGGGCCATTGAACAGAGAGCAGGTCACTTGCTGGACACTGCGGTGCAGAAGAGCTGCGCTCTGGAGTGCAGCACATCTTTGGTTGGTGGTCACTGAAACAAAACCTCGAGTCCTGGAAGAGTGCAGGCTGTGGCAAGCAAGCGCACACTGCATGCAGGTCCTGGACCCTGAGCAGTACCTCCAGTTTCTAAGTGGTCCCCTAATGAAGGGCAACAACTGGATACTGGATGAAAAAGGCTGGGCATTCGATCTGGCTAAAAAGAACAAATCTGTGCTTATTAGTGTCTACGTATTTCCTTAACTAGAGGTTTACCTTCTTACAGAGGCAGAATACCACAATACTGGCTCAAAAAACATCACAAGGGCATGCTGTTCTATTTTAAGTGAAAGCTCTTTCAGCTTTAAATGTTTAGGGGTATTTAAACAAACACTTTGGAATAGTTCTAACAAAATTATTTTCATTAAGGTCTTTTTAGAGAAACAGACTAGAAACTGATTTCTGTCCCACTAATATGACTGTACACATTTCGATATACTTTATTATTTCACACAGTTTTGTCTTTCCTTGTGGTAATATTAAATTGTTCTGATTTAACACCAAGCATGCCCAGAAATATGGTGTGCCTCCAGGCTGGACAAGTAAAAGAAAAGAAGGAAAAAAAAAACAAACCAACACACAACCAAAGAAACAAAACAAAACAAGAAAATCATCAGGCAGTATCCCAGTTAAAAAAAAGAAAACCTGCCCTTGAATATTATGCCAGACCTGTACATCTCCATGTCCACACAGCACACAAGATTTCAAGTTCAATCAACCTCTTATCTGCTTTACAGTAAAGCATGATGTTAGTACTGGAACGACTTACAAACAACCATTCCATAAATGGTTTTACCAAATGCTTCAACAAAATATTCACTTCAAGTTCACATTGTGCAAGATGAAATGTGAAAATTTTATTTCTGTTAATTATAGAGCCTGGTACTGAATCACAAAAGGAATTCAAATGCTCTTTACCAATTTAATACTTACAAAACTCCTCAAGAAAACTTCTGTGCTCCACTACCAGAAAGGCTGCTCTGAGTAACAGCAAACATTTTTGGACCTGCCCTTTCCCCCCCACACACGATGGAAAACACCACAGTTGCTGGACTCCAGCCCGCAATATCAAGTAGTTCTGTCTCAGTTGAATCTCAGCATTATTCCTTTGTGAATCATTTGCTCTTTAAAGTCAGCTCATGAAAGGTAAAATAATGACCCCTCTAAGTATACCAAGAAAGTCCTCGATTTCCCTTACAAGCCCACAAACACAGAACACTTTGTCAACCCTTGTTTAAAAATAAGTTACGTTCACGTTACTTCTATCTAGAACAAGGAAAACGATTAGTGTCCCATTGTGCCAGGTGGAGTTTTTCTGTACAAACTTCAGAACAGGAAGCACAAATAGTATTTAGACTTATACAAACCACTTGGTATCCTAGTGGTAATGAGCAAAATCAATCCACCTCACACTTACTGTTAAGCTCTGCTTTTTTTTTTTTTTTTTTTTTTTTTTTTTTTTTTTTTTTTTTTGAAAAATGCCTTTTCCCCCCTATCTTC
>NW_009649951.1:4830525-4839075 GCF_000708025.1 Charadrius vociferus
TTTTAGCTTTTTTTTTTTTTTTTTTTTTTTTTTTTTTTTTTTTTTTGTTATGTGTAATAATGCCATTTGCCCCATAGTCTCTGCCATCATAACCACCTGAAAAATAGAAATACCTGTCTTGGTATTTACCCTCATGAGCAAGATTTCGTATGAAAAATATACACATCCTACTGTATAGGCATACGTTTTTATCTAAAGTTATGGACAAGTTACCGAAGCCATAAAAAGGCAATTCATATGCATCAGCTTCTCATAATCAGTCTGAACTGTAATTAAAAGAAATTAGATTTGATCTATTATTTACATGACATTACAGCTGTTGAGACCTCTGTCACCATAGTGTGCCACAGATTTTAAAATCAAACTCATCCAGCACTGCTGGGCTCATTCAGGGAGCTCAAAGAAACAAACCCGAACTCCTAAAGAGAGCCAGAGCCAGTGCAGGAGCTCCGTACAGGATTAACAGCGTGATAACAGCCTGTAGCTGGCAAGCAAGGGAGAGAATTAAGCATTGAGCACCATCACAAGGACACTGATGAGAAACTCTCTGATGACTGGCTCTGTCTGGTAGTAAGTTTTGTGCACTAATACTGCTTAAATAAATGGCACCCCAGAAAGAAGTTAACAATTTTAATTTTTTAAACAGGTACTGAACAACAGGTTTTACCCAGGAGTGTACAGTGTTTTAAATTATTTTCTGCATTGCAAAAAACAGTATTTTAGGTGTATCCTTTAATAGTAGGCACTACAATACATTTAATTTTAAAATAAATTCCCACACAGAGATTTAAGTAAGCATACAAATATTTTGAATACCATTCAATTCTTCCTCCCCTTTCTGTACTAGAAAGTGCAGCAAAAAGCCAGTAGTCATAGAAAACGCAAACAAGATTTTCAGTTAGAAGTGAAGTGTTTTAATGACAACATAAGAAACCATAATTTTCGTGCAAACATATAAAAGTGCTTGAATTTGACTGTTCCTTTGTTTCATATATGCCTTTCAGTCACTCCTGGGAAGGGAAGAAATAAAATGATGCTACATGAATTCAATTCTGCTGGTTTAAAAGCGCACATGTCCATCATAAGAATATCACAAAAATTAATGAAGTCAAACTGCAGCAGCCTACAGACTTAATTCATACATTATTTTTAATTATTAAAACTTTTATAAATTAATCTGTGCTTTCCCCGCCTATCGCAAGCATTATCAACACGCTTTACAGGCTGCAACTATCAAATTGTTGGTCTTTTCCAAAAGGATTGAATAACCCTCTCCAACATTTCTCCCAAAAACTTTAATTTAAAAAACAAAAAACCCAAACTCAACACACAAAAAAACAACCCTAACCATACTGCACAGCATTGTTACAAGAACAGCCTTCATACCTTGAACAGTACCACAAAAAATAACACAAACCAAATTTCCAAGATTTTATGGCTGACTAGTACAGCACTGAAAAATCTTAGACATAATTGTACCTGCAGTTCAGATGGTTTAACCTGTGATAGTAAATATGTGGTTTAAAGATTTCTTACATATCTACTTTTCTAAGCATAAAAGGTGCACAGAAGTAAATAGAGTAACAACAGCAAATAGCAAACAACCCAGCTGTTTTTATTTTTGCAAGTAAATGCTAACAAATTTAACTGTCAACTGATTTAAATATTTTGAGTTATCTTCTCCCTCATCTTACTGAAGTAGTAATAGAGCTGATCTAACACACAACAATCTGGTTTTCTGTACTTCAAGTGAGTATTATTCTACAGCTATCCAAAAAGCTTGTGTACAAGCTACATTTCATTTCTGAAACTACATTTCATTTCTGACCATCTTCTAACCAGAAGATTTACAATCACAGAGTATTAATACGTTAGCTTTAAATAGCTTCTTAAAACTAGAAATACTGTATTAGCAATTAAATGCTATTCAAAGTTAACTTAATGTGAAACAAATAACCTAGGCTCATCTTTTAAGAGTTAAGAAATGAGTCAGAACTGACTGGCAGTTCTGATAGAAATTAGTATTTGCCCTTGCAGAAACATGCTGGCAAGGGGAGGAAATGTAGCCGAAACTAGACAGCTCATGCAGGAGAATGATAAAAAGCACGCATTGAGCACACAAACCACACAATTAAACCGCACAAAAAGATGCGCAAGTAAAATTTAAAAACTAAGTTTGTGACATGTCTTGTCACGCAGAGGTACTACAGACTGTACAGTCACTCGGGATCTTGAGCAAGCCTAAGAGCCCATTGTCACACTTGAGTCTGCATTTAACTTCGTTTGATTGAATGCAATGCAAGTCTTCGCAGACAGCAAACCACTTATGATGGAAAGCGATCGTCAGATTTGTACACTCATGAAACAGACGTATATTGTCCAATCTAGGAATCGAGTCCTTATTACACCGTATACTTCTAAATGAAACATAAGCGTTGACACTGAATGTGACCATTTTTAGAAATATATCAGGGAGGAGAAATTATTTACTAGAACCAGGTTTTCCTATACAGGTGGCATCTTACCATGAGATCCACCAGTTCTTTACTGATGGCACTCATGTAAAGATGAAACTTGATAGCTTGCCTATATTCAAACGCATCTCTATCTCTTTGAAAAAGAAAGCCGTGAAATGCCCTTTTGATTTGCCTAGGGTTGAATTAAAAAGTGCACTGGAAAACACGTACATACTCTCAAAGCTATTCAGCCTCTTATTAAAGTAGTAGCAACATTAAGCCTCAAGATTTTTCTATTGAACAAACAAAATTATTCACTAGACATCACAAGTTTAATTTGGCCATGGTTGAAATCCTCTGATAAGCAAATCCATGGCCAATAGCGGAACAGTTTTCCAACTAAAATAGCAACACCTGCCCTAAGAGGTGCCGTATCCAGCCTGCATCTCTAAGACTGATGGAAAAAAATTCCCACATGACTATCATACCTAGAGGGTTAGGCTCAGGCAAAATTTAAGAGGCAAAAAAAACCCCAAAACAAAACAGACCTGCAATTAACATAAGTTCTTACAAGTGTAGCTAAATATCCTACCCAGCAGAAAACTGACTGCCTGCTTATTGATCTTCACCATCTGCCTGCGCTAGTTAAGTCCTTCGGTAAGAATCTGCTTGTGGGTCCCTACCGTCAGACCACTCAATTTACTAAAATTAATAGAGTTAAGTTTCTAATTGACTTTAAATGGAGCAGGGAGAGTTTAATATTATTTTACACTTAGTATTTAAAAAGTCACCAAAAGAAAAAAAATTAAGCAGGAAGAGTGAGTGAGATAATATTGTTTGGTCATCTTCTCCAAAATTTTACAAAACAACATGCAAGCTACTAAAAGCAACAGCACTTGCACTGTGGTCAACACATCAATAAAATGGGGCTAGGAAAGGAAGGAAAGATTAAGGATCTCCTTTCCCTTCCACTAATGTGCCTCCTAACATAGTAAAGTATTTGAAAAGCAAATTAAAAAAAAAAAAAAAAAAAAAAATCACAAAGTAACCAGGGAAAAACTGCATCATTTTTCCTAATGAAAGCTTTCTAAGACATTTCATTGATTTTCTTGGACAGCATATTATCAATAAATACTTTTAGAGAGCTTCATGAAGCATTTTTACGGCCAAAATATAGATCACTAGAGACTGTTTAAAAATATAGTGTGAGATGTGCTTTCACAAGAGGATTAAGCTGTCACTGTAAAAAATTTTGTCTAAATTAAACATTCCTTTAAAGCAGCAGACCAAAACATCTCCATGGATGAGCCTATCCACATCTTGAAACTGCACCAACCTGTCCATCACACATTGAGCAGCTGATGCAGTCAACTTCGTTCAGGTTTTGTACAATTAATCCAAATGCACAGAACCAGAATTTGACTGGCTTTTTTTCATCTCAAGGTAGTGTATAGCGCATAAAAAAAGCAAAGAGATTTTTTTATTTTTTTTTTAATCAAAAAGATGTTTCCCCTTTGTAAATAAAATTGTGTCCTCTATTACACTTTATCTACAAATATGTTTTCCCAAGAAGAGCTTACAAGCAAACGGAAGGATGATTTTAGTGCAGCTTCCACTCTGCAACTACACTGCTGTGCAGCGAGGGTGGAAGAAACAGACTCGGGTGCTGCTGGCACCGCCTGTCACCACGCACTGTGACATGCCAGAACTGAAGTCAGCGCATGGGTTTGAGTGGGCTCACAGGGCAGCCCCTTCCACTAGGAAGGGTGCACCCCACACCGCTGCTGCCCTTCACGCCATGCTTCCCAAGCCAAAAGATTCTTCTCTTGCTGTAGCCCAAAATACCATGGCCTCTGGGAAAAAGTTATCTTAAAAAAAGAAATAAAGTTAAAAAGTGGCAGCAATAATAGGGACTCATCTTCCAGCGTTTCTTCGACCTTACTGGACTCCTACAACACAGCGGATTCGGAAGAGGAGATTTTGTAACTTTTCTAAGGAACACTACTCAGAAAAATTGCCTAGTTGAGTTGTGGTAACAAAACTGGAAAAGCTTCCATTTGAGAAGAGAAAAAAATGTGTTTAGTAGGAATAAATCATCAGCACCTTTTACAGTACCTAAGTATTTCAAAACCTTAAAGTCCACTAAATTCTCATTCTGCACTAAGGGACAACCGTAACAAAACCAACCAATACTGGAAATGTGAATTTTCTAGACGAATGTTACAGTTTGGTCTGCTATAGCAGAATAACAAGCAGCTCCACTTCCATCACTTTGCCATATCATTGTAAAAATTTCTGGAACTACGAGATGCAGTAAGCATCGTTCCCCTCAGCTCTACAGAGGACAGTGTTACCTCCCACTTTTTAAGTTACAACATTCCGGTGTCCAAACCACCATTTTCATATTGACTAAATTATTAACACACAAGTATTAGCCCACCTGTTTTTTTATAAGAAAAATACAGTTTGTCAAAATGCAGCACTGCTTAATAGAAACTTAACCACTCAGGCCACACCAGTTCCAATGTAGTTTTTGACATGTACTCATTGGAAAAAAAAAAAAACAAAACAAAAAAACAGCAGTCATTGAAACAACACAGATGTGTTTCCTTATCCAACTCAAATACTGTAAGACAAATATTGAGTTGGACTACTATTTCAGAGTACCAACATTCATTAGGTAAGAGGAGGAAGAAACTATTTGTACATTGCTTCACACCCAAAGAAATAATGAGACACATTATCAGGCAAGAGCAACAGCTCCTCTTCAGGAGGCTGTATTGCAGCAGATTAAAGCTACCCAAACAAACCTTGTTCCACAGACATGCTTTAAAATACTGCACTTCTACACACGGCACTATTTTCTTCACATGAATAATGAAAGGTAAGCAACACATGCTTTGAAATAAAGCCAGAACCTTTGAAATTCTCCATGTCTTCTCTTAACCAATTTACTTCAGCATCACGGAATACACAAGATTTGAAAACAGTGATATTTGTAATTGCATGATGACTTCAAAGAACTTTTGTCTCGCAAACTCTACTTAAAAATGAGTCTTGGCATAAGTCTACCTTCCTTAACCTTATAAGTAGTCCTGTAGCCCCCCTCATGAAACTACTCATGGAAGTGAGATAGCAGGAGCAGGCCATTAAATGGGAGGAAATATGAGGAACCAGTCGCTGCAAATGCCTGTATGCTCCACTGTGCAAGGACGAACTGAAACACTCAGTCACCGTAAGGAAAACAGACAATAATAAAATTGCTGCCAAGCTCAAGTTTTTCAGGTAAGACGCAGCGAAAGATGAAGGAGACTATTTTATTAGCTCACTCTAGCTTATCTATACTCTGTTCCCCATTAGTCACCATCACCTTCCCATCCTATCTATACACACAAACCAGCCTGCTCTGCACTCCACCAACTGAACACTGTCCCTAGTCCTGTTTCCACCTTAAAACTGACGCAACTTCAAGGTACAGGACACCGCTTGCTCTGCAGCAACTATTAGCAGAGCAAACACTTGGACACACCTTTGCAAACTCTGCACCGACCTCTAGTATTTTCAAAATCCCTAGTGTAGCCAGAACAGATAAGCAAAGCTAGAGTTGTAGGTGGCAAACTGACAGTTTATCCAGCTATTCTCATAAACATGCAAAGCAAATGCACTGAAAGTAAGTCATGTCCCTTGCCCCCCTTGATGTTTGGAATGACTATGCCCTTAATAAAAAGTGATCTAGCAACAGAAACACATTACAAGCTAATAACACCTATGATAGCCTATCCATTTATTATTTTCAAATTGATTCATGAGCTTTACGGATAGACTTAATGAATTAAAACTCTTCCTAGCAAGCATACGTGTTAGAGCAGCCATTCACAGCATGAATCCAGAGACAGAAAAATCACTTACCAGAAATCTAAGTGGATAGTCAGTATAGTAGTACTTGCTTTTGATTAATATTGTACACCTACTTCAACTTGCTAAACCATAGCTCAGGATTAGTTTGAGAACTTAGCAAGTATCTACAAGTGGTCAGTTATCTTATACTAAAATAATAAAGCATTTAACTTCAGAGGAAGTGATGGAAAACAGTTTGACTAGCACTACAAGCAAGCGTATCATTCCCAATATGCAACACGTAAGCTACCACCCTGAAGGCCATCTGAGATCACATCAAACTAATACCACTAATTTACAGAGCCAAGAAAACCTAGAATATTTTTGTCAAAAATTTTAACTGCATTTGTAAATTCGAAAGACAAACTAAATGCTCCCATTTACAAGGCACGCATCAATCACCACCACTTTTTAAAATGCTTCTGTACAGCAGAAAACGTGCTAGGTAATTCATAAATGGATCAGTCTCAGCAGCACAACGTTCATCTTTCCCACTGTGATTTCAAGGGTCTGAAATGTCTTCAGCATCTATGTTTTGCTCATTGCTTAGCCTCCAAAAACTACAGCAAAGCCCAGCAGTGAACGGAGTTCTTGCCATCTGAGTTTACGCTTTGCTGGATGGGAGCGGCTGCAACGTTCTCCTACAATCCAAGTCATGTGCAATCAGAGTATGACATGTCCCCTCCCAGGCTATATGAGTTGGCAACTTTCCCAGCAGTTGCCACATCATGAAAATGATGCACACAAATAAAACCCCAAAATAAACACTTTAAAACAATGGCTTAAATGACTGCATAACTAAACTCAGCAGCTGGAGACAAAAGACATTCCCAGTGACAAACCATACATCTACTTGCAAAAGTCCAAAAATATATTCTTATTAGCAAGCTCCACATCACACCTAGCAACCAACCCCCAAGTCCAGGCTGCAGAGTCACGTTCCCTGAGGGCAGACAACAAGGACCAAATAAATAAAGCATGGATAATAAAAGCAGAGAACATCACAAACACCCCCTATGCAGAGAGAGCTTCAAAGTATCAAATGTACTTTCTACCACTGATTACAATACATCACCTAACTCACTGAAAACGGATAATACTATCTCACCTATTTAGACTACTCAGACCTGTTCTCAGGTGTATTTCTACACAAGCCATGTTTTTCTCCAGAATAAATAGAAGCAAACAGGAGAGAAACTCCACAGTGCAGTCTGGGCAATTTAATTAATCAGAAATAGTGCAGTATTACATATAATCCACTTAAAACTGTTTCTGTAGTACTACGCTGGTTTACAGTAGATTTAAAAATTTACTGACTCTACAATAATGAAAGGGAATTAATACCTTATACTTTAGGAGATAATCTCAGCAGTTGAAATACTGCAATTCTTACACTCCATAGCTTAAGGGAAGGAAAATATTCTAGAAGAAACACAATAATTAGTGTCAAAAAAGTCACAGCTTGGTATCTTCAAACTGAGAAACACTAAACTAAAATATGGTTTTTTAACTTTACCACAAAAAAAAAGCTTTTTTTAACTTAACACTGAAAATTTTCCTGTTTTTTGCTCCCTGAGCATTCTATTTTTCCCCACCTAGCTCTAAACAGACAGAATTTATGATGATATTGTTCTAAGAAACTGCAGGAGTTCTAGATGCCAATAAAGATTATAGATCAAATGAAAGATAACTACTAACCACTGTGTCTGCATGGATAAATAGACCTGCTCACTTCTTTTATTTGTACTGTTACCTCTACTAATCCAACTACAATAATCAGGACAGCAAGCGCTCAGGAATCAGATCTGAAAACAAAAGGCTTGCTATAACTCTCCCAGCCCAACTTGTGTGTACATATGGACCACACATTCACACCTTTTGAGAAGTTTTCGGGTATTTCCAAAAGGCTGAAGCCCTGAAGATGAACTAGAGCACTGAGCAGAAAGCAAAGTGCTGGGGGAGTACAAACGCAAGTACCAAATACTTGGAGCAGGAACACATTTCCAGGCATCTCTGTGCCACTCAGACATTCAGAACGCGGGGTGGGAAAGCAGCACCAGCCCGAAGCAAGCAACACGTGGGCAACAACCCCCGGTGCGGACGTACCCCGAGACAGAAGCCAGCCCCGTACCACCGACAAGAGAGAGACCGGGAGGAGCCGGGACCCCGGCCGGCCCAGTCCCTGCCACGGCAGGGA
>NW_009649951.1:4840833-4851989 GCF_000708025.1 Charadrius vociferus
CGGCAACGCCGCTGGGACCCGCCGGCCTCAGCCTGCGAGAGACCTCCGGCCAAAATCAAGCAAGAGGGCTCCCGGTGCCAAAGGTACCCCACACGGAGGACCTTCGTCCCCCAGCCTCTGCCTCTGCCTCGTGGAGCGGCACAAACGAACGCTTCTGACACACACACACACCCCACTCACACACAGTAAATCGTCTCGCAAAAACAAAGGGAGGGAGACAGGCGGGGAGTGCCGCAATTGCACAGGTGCGACAGGTGATAAAGGGCAGCAGGCAGGAAAATGACACTCGGGGCTATTAAACTGGTATTTGTGGCACGAACTGCAATTTCTACCATTAATGGGCTGATACTCTTTTAAAACAGCAGTTACGATTTCTGTATCCCTTCCGCGCTATGCGAGACAAGGCGCTGATTCATGCCACGGGAACATGCCAGTCGCGAGCTGGAAGTGATTTACTGCAGATATCAACATCAGGGTACTGGCCATCGTCCGATGAGTATTTTCGACAGCCATAAAGTAACTTTTGCCACACTGAAAACTGGTTTTGTCTGTTCGATACTTATACTCCTGATCATTTTTCTGTTGACAATTGTAACTCAATGATTCGACTACCAACATAGCAATCCTTTTCAACAGAAGGACACGTATAGACAAATTAAAACGACCTCCCTGGGCGTTCCAGATTTCACCAAAAGATGGCGCACAGAGTCCTTGCGCTAATGTCCTCATCTGACCTCTTCAGAAGTCCCTGACTATCCATGACTCCTATCTTCCCGCTTTTCACTTCGGAATGAGAAACGCACTTTATCGAAATTCTAGCATAATTCCTTCAAAACTACTGAGCTGCATCTTATTTTTCTCACAGATGCTGTAAGCCTTAATCAATAAAATCAGTACTAATAACTCAAAAGGATGAAGACAATTTGTAAAAACTCCACAAGTTACAATGTGACTTGAAATTTATTCACATTAGCCCCTGAAATATTAAAACTGCAATGTGCAGATCTAGTAGTTCATATATCCTCTACTAATCTTGGCTAGCCAGCCAGTTGGCATGCATAAGATTTCCCAGAGTCCATAAACCCATCAAAACTGATTCCAGTAACTTTAAAACTTCATACCTGCAAAACAAATCATAAATATATATATATATACCCATGCTATTTACAAGGGTAAGGATTATGCACATGAGCAAGGACAGCAAGGTTGGGCTGCTACCACACTTAATGCAATGGGCTTCCGGGTGTCAGAGCCCATCCAGAGCAGTCTGCAGTCTGGGGATCCTCAACATTTCTCCTAGAAAGGTTCCATTTCTGCTGTGACTGAGCTGCTCTTCTCAAGTGTTCAGTCATTTAATGGACCTAGAAGGACTGCGAATAGATCAAGAGCATTTAGTTGTCTAGAGCCCTTTGGTTTCATTGGAAATCAGACTCATGCATTTTTGAGTCAGTGAGGGGGTTTGCCATTCAGAAGACACTCATTTTTGGGTGCTTAATTGCAATGTACTCTTGCACGTTAGTGCAAAGTTGAGTCTGTAACACATTCCCAATAATAACAATAATATATATATTAAACGTATTTTGTCTTTCATTATTGGCACATATTTAATTTCAAATCACATGTGACCTTTCATTATCGAGTAATGCAACTCCTGGAAGTACTGTTAGATTCTTACTCCAACAATAAATTTGAAGCACTGACAATTTAATGGTAGTAAGTGGAGGTGATTATTTAAATCATTACCAAACTACCCCTCTTTCTTTACTTTCACCCCATCACCCACATTCAGACTTCATGTTATACTGCCAATCTGAGCATAAAATTCACAATGAAGAAATGGAAGATGTGCTTCTCTGCTATCAAAATGGTGCTACCACACCATTCTTAGTGTGGCAGATACCGTGTGTTTTATGACAATTGCATTGCATATTTTTGCTTTCTTATTATTGTCGTTAAAAAATTAGACAAATGTGCTTGAATTATTAATAGGCAAACCTTAATTTAGTCCATAAAGATAGGCAGCTAAAACGATATATGTCTCAGTGGGTATTTGAGCTCGTACATATGTAGTTTCACAGATATTTTCAATGAGTTGAACATATTATCTTACTGACAGCAATTATGCAGAAAGCAAAAAAATGTTCTGCGATACTGATTTGTTACTGAAACAGGTCTATGGAATTATCTCCATACATAGTATCCGCCCTAAGAGTCTTTTTTTCTCTGTGTACCCACAACTTTAAGACTTGAGGACTATAGAATGTTGCCCTGAAATATTCAGGTAGAGGCATTATTTTCTTAAGGAAATATATATTGGAATCACTGTGGTTAGAAATGCTATTATGTACAAACTCCTGTCTTCAATGCATCTTGCTAGCTAGAAAGTAAATAATCTTTTAGTATCTTTCTACATTTCTGGACAACTCTTCAAAGATCTTGACTGCCTGTTTGTGTTTTCCTTCCTTACACAATTACATAATAGTTTGACATCATGAAGAATATATTTGCTTCCCATTCTGTGGCAAGTCAGGGACACCATCTTTCTGTGTAATAAATTATATTCTGTTGTGGGGGTAGTTTTTTCAACTCAATTTGAATGTAAAAAAAATAGTATGGATGATTTCTATGTGTGAGTCACCTCATAGTTATGTTTGGCTGAGTAGGAACAAGCCAGACCATCAAAGTAGTCAAATGCAAAAATAAAAGCATCAGTCTAAGTTGGAATGTTTCTATTTCTTGCCCACCCTTCCAGCTTTTCCTCTTCTGCAAAGATTTGAATTAATCTTCCCAAGTTTGTTCTTGAAATCATTATTACTTTATAAAATTATAACCTTTCTGCTTATTTTAATTTAATTCTCCCTTTGTATAACAACACAAATGATCCATAGCTATAGGTAAAGAGAAGAGAGGTCACAGTGGGCGTGATCCTGAATGTACATTCATCTGTCAGGATCCATGGTAGGGGTGGAAGAAGCATTTCCCATTTTAAAGGTCTGCAAATATGATTACTATCTTGCAAGTTAGGAGCCGTGATGACATATTTTTACACAAGATACACTTGTACGTATGTCTATTTATTTGCCCTGCTTTTCTCAGAAGGCTGCAAAGATAGGATCTGATAGCTTTCTTTCCTCCTGATAACCTAATTTCTGAGAAAGGAAGGGTTCTTTTAGGCCTGGCAGCATCAGATGTACATACTACAAAAGAGAACGAATCAGGTAAATGAAAGAAGAACCATCTTTTGTTTCCACAGAGTATGTGTCTCTGAGTTCCTGCTAGCTTTTATGCTGAAGTCAGGAAACCATAATCCCTTTTGAATTTTTGGGGATTTGTCCTGAAAGCCACAAAACCATAATCACTTTAATGGTTGTCCTGTTATTTTATGGTATCTTTCGCATTTTTGTTTTACCAGAATTAGAGTGCAGATGAGTAAAACAGCTTTTATACGCAGGCCACTTCAAAAGAAAATGAGAGAAGTTTTGGTAACAGCATAGGCAATCAGAGTAACTATTAGGCTTTTAATAGTAGCTCTAATACAGCTGGTGATATCCAAACTAGTTTAGCAAGAGAGAAGGTGTCCAAGAAGTAAAGACTCTCTGCTGCGCTGTATGATCAGGGTTGTTGGATTTTTAATTTTTATCCACAGAAGAAACATGAAAGAAGAGAGCAAAAAGTCTTCCACTGACGGGAGATGATTTTTCTTTGATAGTTCTAGCTTGTGTTACGATTGAGAATAAGGCTGTCAGACAGTCGGAAAATTCATTTATTCTTAACAGATACAATTCTATTTTCCAGAATCCCTTAAATGGGTGAGTTTTCTGGTACAGACTCACATTCCGTATTCATCTCCTTAACTCAGGATTCTACTGGAAAAAAAAACCAGAGCTGGATGTCCTTCTGTCCTCTGGAGTCCTTCTAATCTGATTTTTATTTTTTACATATTTGGACAAAAATATTTCCCTCTTGACTCAGAACAGGACTGAATCAATACAAGCTGTTTTCCTATATTGCACATCAGTGTGAATTTATTCACCCTGATAGTCTTTTTAACTACTTAACTGAGACCACTCAGTTGAGCATTCATTACTCAGAAACAACTGCAGATTGAGTCTCAAACTTGGAAGAGTAAAGGGAGTGGTTTAATAGATGTCAGTTGTGAAGCATTGTTGATTTTTAAACCATAAAGAAGTTAAAAATAGCATCTGTATTCAAGCTGAAGGCGTTGTGATGCAATTACAGCCATTTAAAACATCTATAAATTTCACAAACTCCAAATATAATCTTCAGTTGACAGGAGCAGAATCAAAGAATGATCTTGAGCTGGTTAAGTGACAAACTGGTGCACTATTTTCTTCGTTTTGGATTAACAGTTAAAATAAACATTCTTTGATCTCATTAAAGCAGAGGGATGCAATTATGTGCATATGAAAGTGCAAAGACCCTGGCTCAAAGAACTACAGAGTTAAAAAGATGACAAAAATTTTCTGGTAAAACAGGGTTTACCACAGAGTAATTACACAGATGCTGGAAAATGAGAGACATTTGGGTCATGTTCTTAAAGGTATTTAACTACCTAAAGGTTCATGTAATCAGCTACTGCAGTGCTAAAAATGCTTGCACATTTTATCTCTGCTGAAATAGCTGATGTAGCTGTAGGCTTCCCAGTAGGCACCAGTCCTTATGTTCAGAGACTTTCAAACATACCTACATCGTGCTGTGAAGTGTGATACACAGATCCCAGACCCCTGACTTAGATGCAGCATGAGTCAATGTTTTTGCTGAGTGTACAGCTAACTCTGGAAGCAGCACAGTTGTGTTAGTGCAGCACTGCACCTGGCCTAACAGAAGCCATGGTTCATAGCTATACTGTTGGTGTTTCCACACACAGCTGAAAGGAA
The DNA here is from genome assembly GCF_000708025.1 of Charadrius vociferus. Classification (NCBI taxonomy): domain Eukaryota; kingdom Metazoa; phylum Chordata; class Aves; order Charadriiformes; family Charadriidae; genus Charadrius; species Charadrius vociferus. Next base: position 4,845,732 of record NW_009649951.1, read on the forward strand.
TTGCTGCCTGTCTCTGTTATTTCCTTACACAAGGCAGGTATGTCTCATGTCACAAAAACGGAGACTGCTTCCCAAATCACTTGGGCACACTGAATTGTCTTCAGTGTTTCAAACACAGTTGTTTTAAATTTGCTTTTTGATGTTCAAATTTTGTGACTCAAATACGTGGACTGACTTTTACCTGGGCCTTGTTTTTCAATGTTTCAAAAAAGCTACTAGCTGAAACAGCTAATATTACTGGCTATAAAGCAAACCACAGTGCCTTTTAAATATATCATCAGTTTGAATTTCTCTGTATTTGAGATCTTTTAATTTCCTCATGTAGAGAATATATAAAATCATAGCCCATTCCTGTTCCAAGCCAGATACTTTGATTACAATGTTAAGATGCTGGTCTGAACCAGAGCCAAAACTTAAAACGAGTCTATAGCTTATCTTACACATATGACAAGGAATATGTGTAAGCTGCTTTGTAACGGTACTCTGGCTGCCAGGAGCTAATGGCAAAAGACTCTCTCTGGATTGGCTTTTTTTTTTGAGTTAGCTACACAGGATGAACAACTACCAAGGAACCTGTGCCAAGTGAACGCGTGTTTTGAGGTTTTGTTGGCTTGTCTATTTCTAATCACAAATCAAATAGAAAATAAGCACTTTAGCTGGTAACATATTAAACTCCCAGTCAATGGAAAATATCTTTAAGAGCAACGGCTGCATGTTGTAGAAAACAATATAAAATAGTTTATAACTCTCCATCAGCCACCTCAGAGGGAGGTAGCAATGACAAAAGACAAATGCAAAAAGGGAGTCTTGGCTACACACAGTACTGCAGTATAGATGGAAAAAAAATAATAAATTGTTTAAATGCCTCTGGGGTCACATGAGGAAATCTGTTCAGAGTGGAAAGTCTTGTTGAGAGACCTGCAAGGAAGTATTTAGTTTTTTATTTCCTCACAATGGCCTAGCCCCAAGAGGAAATACTGCAACAAAGCATCACAGTCAAATTCTGTACTCAGTTTAGACCCGTATAATGACCAAGTTCAGAGAACCTGTTCTGGATTTTTGCAACCATAGCCAGGACAGAGTCTGATCACATGTGCACAAGAGCTACTAAGGAGTAACTTCACTGAAGTCAGTGTTCTCAGTTCTTGGCCTGATGGGAGATCTCCCTGGTGGAACCAAAGAGCATAAAGGAATTATGTGATGGTCCTCACCTGCATCAGGTTCTTGTGCTGGCACTGTGTTAGTTATGTAAGTTGATCATTACCCCATATCGGAGTTCATGCATAAGATGACCAGTATGTCTTGGTCATACACTTCCATAATATATAATATACATATTATATTATATATAAAAATAAACCTTCCTAGTCCCAGTATCACTAGAAAGTGAGTGAGAAGCTGGAATGGCTTAGCATTACCTTGGTGAGAAACTTATGGGGAAAAGCACAGTTCTTTATCAGTGACAAGTACTCACATAACCACAGAGTCTTAGTTGTCCTCATCTTTAATGAACTTATGATTACACCATCACTGGGACTCTGTAAGTAGTCTTAGCCCAACTTTATGGATGGTGAATTGAAACAAAAAGAGATTAAATTACTTGACCAAGGACAACAAAATAAGGCATGAAGTGGGACAAGCAGTTAAACCCAGTGAAGACAACTCTGAAAAAAATGGAAAAAATGAAGAAATGGAAAAAAATGTGTAAACAAAGGTAGTATGGGAGAGTAGAGGGACTGAAATTCACAGCTAGCTCAACGATTAATAAGAGATGCTCTGACAAATGAGAATGTTGCAAAGTTTGAAGAACATAGTATGTATGTATTTGCAGAAGTCTGGCCTTAGAGGCTAGATAGGCGTATTTCAGAAGTCTAAACAGAAATCATATGAATGAGAAATAGCTGCTTTTACATGTGAGAAAGCTGTAAAGCAAGACTCCTCAATATGTTGGGATGTTTGGGAGCCAGCTAGTAATCACAGCATTACAAGGAAGCTAGAGGTAAATTTTATGAAGGTACAGAGGGGAGTAAAGCAGAATTAACATAGGTGGAAATGCTTTGCCAGCTGCTGGAGGGAGACCAGTGGAGCTGCAGCCTGTATATTCTGACTTGCCATGGAAATTTCAAGAAGCCCTTCCATATGAGCTCTGTGTGGTCCACTAAATTCAACAGATTTTAGTAGTAGAACAGCTGCACTCTGTTTATACTCCTCCTAACGGCAGGCACCCGACAATGCACAACAAATTTCTTATCAGAGTAGTTTCCACACCATATGACTTTAATTCCAGATACTCTTCCATATATTTACAATTTCAAATAAAACTCCCCAACTCTTCAAAAGATACAAATGCAAAAAGCATGGCATCCTGACAAACAGCACAGTGTCCTGATCTACTGCAATTTCCCCTTTTCAGTGCTCCACTGCCTCTTTTTTACCCATTCCCCCTGTATCTGTTCCCCATACAGCATATTTTAAACTGACCATAACTATCAATTTTATCTGCTTCAAACTGCAAATATATATAAATATATGTGTGTGTAAAACATATATACTATACATATATATACACACAAACAAATATATAGAGAGAGCAATAGTTTCCCAGACCGTCATTTGTCAGCGTTCTGCACTTCCATCCCCATCTCAAGGAAATTCTTGAGAGACTGGGGTAAAAAGGGGCACTGTTTCCTACAAAAATGAATGCCAGGAGGCCTCCAAGTCTTTTGGGGGAGTACTTGGATCGTGAATAATTTGCTTTCAGAGTCTAGGTCTTGAGACAGAGGGGTCAAAATCTACTTGTTCTAAAAGCCTCTCTTCAGTGGGAGTAAGTTTCCCAGACACTTCGTAGGGCCAACAAAAGATGGAAAGCTAGGGTTGAAGAAGTGTTTCAACTCATAAAATTGATCTTACTGCAAACACTGGCAATCATTTCAATACAAGTGATTCCATTAATAATGAGATTAAAATCTTGAGAGTTTCAGAATGCAGTCTCAAATGGAACCAAAGCAAATTTAACTCCATTGAGTCCAGAATACATAAGCCATTGGAAACATAGCTCTAAAAGATCCCTAAAGTGGCAGTAAAAAAGCATATGATGGAAAGACATCAAAAAGAAAAAATAAATTACCAAGCAGAAGACACAAATCCAAAAGCACCTTAAGCAGTAAGAAAAAATAGTATGTTTCACCGAACATTTTCTCAACACTGAGTTCACAAACGTCGTTAGTCTTCCCTCATACTGTGGGTTCCTTTCATATCACTAGCATTGTGTATGTGAAAAGAAGTATAAGTACTTGCAGAACTTCTCAAAAAGGACTCACACCAGCTCTTAGTTTTAATTTTTGCATTGATGGTTCAGGTGAAATTGAATGTCCTGGTTTGAGGTAAAACAGAACCATTTTTGTTCAGTAACTTCGTTTCCTAGCTAGGCCTCTCTAACTACTGAAATTAACAGCATATTGTGCAGACAACGTTCACTCTCTCAGGGTAATAAGACCTATGTTTATAGCTGATGCCCAGCCATGGTATGCAGAGAGGCTCTTGCTTATACTTATTGCTATAACACCCAAGGCCAACCAACTTTGTTATTTGCCCCGTTGGAGGGTCGGAAGTGGAAAAGCATAGTGGGGTCTCACCTGCAAGGAGAAGCGGACAGGACAGGTGACCCAAAACTGACCAACGGGGTATTCCATCCCATCTGCCACATGCTCAGTATAAAAGCTGAGGGATCAAAGGGTCAGGGGCTCTTCCTTCAATGGCCGATGTCTGAGGAGGACTCTGTTCATCTCCCTTTGATCCCGATCCTGCATGCAGATCCAGAATCCAGTTCCCGACCGTCACTGAGTCTAGCCTGGGACTGCCCCAGTGCCAATCAGTGTTGTGATTGTCATCTTGGGAGCTTGATACGGTTTTGTATATATTTCATTATTTCTTTTTTATTTTATTATTAATATTTCATTAAAGTAGTTTAGTTCCTTCTAAACTCGTAAGTCTCTTTTTCCTCCTCTGCCCCTCTCTTTGAAGAGGGGTAGAGGGGAGCATCTGTCGGTCCCATCTGGGGTCCCCCAGGTCCCCAGTAGCTGATTTGGCCTAAACCTCGACAAACTAGAACATTAAAATTAAAGCCTTGCCTTGCAAACACACACTGAGTAAATCTAAACAAACAAGTAGTCTTATAAACCTCAATGGCAATGACTGGAAAGCTCATCTATTTTAAATTACTCCTGAGCAGTCTTCTTGCAGGTTTATGACATTAACTAATGTCCATTTAAATAAATGTAGAGTTTAATGGGCTTGTGTTAGTGCCAAAATGAAAAAAAAAAAAAGTCCTAAATAGAAAGCTGGTCTGTCAGCAAGGATGAGTTAACTGGAAGGACTAAGGAGGCCTTAATCCTTGCCATTGATCTAAGCTTCCCTGTGCCCCATAAGCATCACCCACATTCCTGTGTTCTCTATGGTTTCCTAACTGACTACATGGAAGAAGTGGTGGCACAGCACTCAGCAAGTCTGCATTTGAAGATCTATGACACTTTTCTGTCTTTGGTATAAAACCTTACCCAGGGGCTTGTCCTCATCATAGGAATTCCGAGTATTGTCCTTTACCCCCATTCAGAAGCTACCCATAAAACTAATCCAGCTAACAAGCACACAGGAACAAAGGCTATTCCTCACATAATTTGTAAATTAAGCTTTTTTTCCGCAGTACTTAAATACTACTTCACCCTTGGCCACAGAAACTGAGTAGATTCTGCTGCTCTTGGGAAAAAATCGCAGAGCTTGATTCCGATGATTGAAATGCCTACGCTGGCAGACACAATACAGTCCTCCTCTCAGACATATCTGTACAGTCACGATTGGCAGATTTGTACAGGCATATTGCTCTGAGATGAGCTGTCCAAGAACTGAAGGTTACCATGTGACTACCTGGCATTTAGGCAAGTGGATCATGAAGACAGTAATTTTAATCTCATGTAGCCTGAAATGTGCCCAAGTACACAAAAACTTTTTTTTTTTAAATAGGCACTTTTATGTTTTGAAAGTGGAGCTGAGGCATAAAACAATCTAAATCACATCATCAATTGCATTCCCTGAGTCCTCCTCAAGTTTTGCTGTGCTGCATTGTGTAAGTGCAAGTAGAATGCAGTTCATTGTTTCAAAGGCGTTGTTTTGAAATGAGGAGGTGGTGTTGCCTTATATGTCAACGAGCAGCTGGAATGCATGGAGCTCAGCCTAGGGATGGATAAAGAGCCAACTGAGAGCCTATGGGCCAGGATTAAAGGGAAATCAGGAGCAGGGGACATTACAGTGGGGGTCTGCTACAGGCCACCCAACCAAGAAGACCAATTGGATGAAGCCCTCTATAGACAGATAGGGGAGGCATCACGTTCACAGACCCTGGTTCTCATGGGCGACTTCAACCACCCCAACATCTGTTGGAAGGGTAACACAGCCTGGCACAGGCAATCCAGGAAGTTCTAGGGTTGCATTGACGACAACTTCCTTCTCCAAGTGGTTGAGGAGCCAACCAGGAAAGGAGCTATGCTGGACATTGTTCTTACCAACAAGGAGGGGCTAGTAGACAGTGTCAAACTCAAGGGCAGCTTGGGCTGTAGTGACCATGAAATGGTCGAGTTTGAGATCCTCAAGGCAGCAAGGAAGGTGCATAGCAGGCTGACCACCCTGGACTTTGGGAGAGCTGACTTTGGCCTCTTGAGGAAGCTGCTTGGTATGGTGCTGTGGAATGAAGCGCTGGAGGGAAGAGGGGCCCAAGAAAGTTGGTCAATATTCAAGAACCGCCTCCTCCAAGCTCAGGGGTGATGCATCCCCACAAAGAGGAAGGCAGGCATGTCCTGGTTTGAGGTAAAACAGAACCAATTTTGGTCAGTAACTTCACTTCTTAGCTGGGCCTCTCTAACAACTGAAATTAACAGCATATTGTGCAGACAATGTTCACTCTCTCAGGGTGATAAGACCAATGTTTATAGCTGATGCCCAGCCATGGTATGCAGAGAGGACCTTGCTTATACTTATTGCTATAACAACCAAGGCCAACCAACTTTGTTATTTGCCCCGTTGGAGGGTCGGAAGCGGAAAAGCATAGTGGGGTCCCACCTGCAAGGAGGAGCGAACAGGACAGGTGACCCAAAACTGACCAACGAGGGTATTCCATCCCATCTGCCTCATGCTCAGTATAAAGGCTGAGGGATCGAAAGGTCAGCTCTCTCTCTCTCTTCCTGCAATGGCCGACGTCGGAGGAGG
>NW_009649951.1:4853481-4862956 GCF_000708025.1 Charadrius vociferus
ATACAGGCTCGGCGGGGAATGGCTGGAGAGCAGCCCTGAGGAGAAGGACCTGGGTGTGCTGATTGATGAGAAGCTCAGCATGAGTCAGCAATGTGTGATTGCAGCCCAGAAGGCCAACCGTATCCTGGGCTGCATCAGAAGAAGTGTGGCCAGCACATCAAAGGAGGTGATTCTGCCCCTCTACTCCACTCCCATGACACCCCACCTGGAGTACCGCATCTAGCTCTGGAGTCCCCAACATAAGACGGACATGGACCTGCTGGAGCGTGTCCAGAGGAGAGCCACAAGGATGATCCGGGGGCTGGAGCACCTCTCCTATGAGGAGAGGCTGAGAGAGTTGGGGCTGTTCAGCCTGGAGAAGAGAAGGCTCGGGGGGAATCTTAATGAGGCCTTCCAGTACCTAAAGGGGACCTACAGGAGAGCTGGGGAAGGACTTTTTACTAGGCCATGTAGTGATAGGACAAGGGGGAATGGCTTTAAACTGTAAGAGGGAAGGTTTAGATTAAACATTAGGAAGAAATTTTTTACTTTGAGGGCTGTAAGGCACTGGAACAAGTTGCCCAGAGAGGTTGTTGAGGCCCCATCCCTGGAGGTGTTCAAGGCCACGCTGGATGTGGCCTTTTCTGAAAATGTACCAGGAACTCTTAGTATAGTTGCAAGTCTACCCATTCCGTTTTAGGCACACAGTAAGTACAAAATTCCTCACTGGAGCAAAGCTATTTCACAGAAAAATATGTTGTGTATACACATTATGTCCTGGTGAAAAACACACACATTTCTGCATCCTCCCCACACTCAAATATCCCAAAAGGAAAATGCTGTTAATCACAGAATCACAGAAATCAAGGGATAGAAAAAGCCTCAGGATACCATCTAGTATAAGGCTCTGCACACAGGCAGGATCAAACATATGTGGAACTAACCCAAATCTCTGAGCTTCACTTTATCTTGCTGTAGTTTCATTGTGAAGCTATGAGCAAATCTTTCTCTCCTTTCTTCGAGTTGTGAAATGGGATAAAAATATTGGAATTACTATCTGAACAGTGTTCTGAAATTGAGGATTAAATATTACTTCCCCATCTTAGTTATGAACCATAACTGTGCTTTTGATCCCACATATTGGAGGGACCCAATATAAACAAAAAATAATACATGGGAAGAGTTCCAGCTCTTTTCTGTCAGATCGTAGGTAACAGTTCTCATGACATGATACACAAATGCATTTCTAAGATTACAGAGAAAGATACATATTTTCCACAGACTTCAGGAGTACCTTTATTTGTAGCAGCTGAAGATTGATTTGACAGCTTTATGCAATTGTTAATCACCAAGCTTGAGCAACTACTTGAAGACATTTATTGAAATTAATAGCGGGTTGAGCTGCGTAAGTTTGGTTCAAAAAACAATTCAGTATTAGGATATTTAAAATGTGGCCTACAAGATGATAAGTACATTGCTTTGGGACAAAACACTTCACAGATGCCACCATGGGGTTCCAAAGCCAATGAGAGCTTTACAGACAGGAAAGTTGGAAGCAAATGAGAGTTTTTCAAGAATAATGGACCTCAAAATGCAGAAAGGAAATACAGTGAACTTGCACAATATTAAGAGCTTCCTGGGATCCCTTTATTTTAGCAACAATCATGCCTCAACAATCCAAATCTGCTTGCAATTTTCATTTTTATGTGCTCAAAACCAAAATCAGATTAACAAATCAGCAAATGTATAAATACCAGGAGATTGCTGAGACAGATAAATGACTTAACAATGCCCAGGCACACTAAAATCAAAGGACAAATCACAGGAATACAGGAGCAGGTATACACGTAGAATGAGCTGGGTCCTTTCCCCTCCCCAGAGGTTAGACTGCCTGTGCCCAAGCCCCACCACAGGGTCCAACTGCTGGGAACAAGCTGTGTGAGAAAGAGCCTCCATAGGGATCCTCACCACTTTGCTCAGAAGATGCGCTTAAGCACAGCCCTTGCCCAGGGCCTTCCTGAGCGACAGCGCAGCCAGGCGTGTGCCTGGCCTTACATATTGCTGATCCAGACCCTGAGCCACAAGCCTGACTTTCTGGCTGGGTCCCAGACTCTCCTCATCAGCAGTGACTGCTGCCCTGGGACCGCTGGGCAGTGGCTGACCCTGGCCACCTCAGCAGCCTCTTCAGCTCTTCTCATCCAGGCGCTGTGGGACTCCACTCTGGTTGCTCCCTGGTTGTACGTAAAGTCTCCTTTCAATGGATTTAGCTGTTCCCTCTGAACTCAGAAATACCTTCCACTCCATCTAGGTAATAGTGCTCAGCACCTCAGGGTCAGATTCTAGGGGGTTTTAAAATGTTTTTCTTACTGTAAACCTAGCTACAGACACACTGCTGGTCTTCTAGCAAACAGGAACTATATAACATTCCATTTCTGAATATTCTTTTCAATTTATTTATATTAATCTCAAAAGGGTTTGGACTTCACCTGTGGGTTTTTTTGTGTTTGTTTTTTTTTGTGTGTGTGTGTATTTAAATAAGTCTATGCAGATTAGAAGCTTCTTTCTCCTGTTGTTAACTACAGGAGCTGCAGGTGTGGGAGACCCTAACCAAAACAAGAAAGGTGAGGGTCTATACACTGTCAGTAATGCAGAACTGTATTGTACAGAACAGTTCAGCATCTAGTAAATGGAGACAGGGTCTTGTGGCAGGGGGGGGAGGGGGGGGGCGAGGAAAAGACACTCTACAACAGCAGAGGGCTGGAAAACTCAAGGTAAACGAGCTGCTGTCTCCCACCACTTCCCATCAGGCCACTCGCGTCCATAAGCCAAAGTGTTAAATACAATGCTTGCAAATCCAAAGCCGTTTTACCTTGCATGCATTTGAAGGCCAGTTTCCCTGTCTTGTCATTCAATCTGGATATACTACCCAGGAACCCTCAGCCAAACATTTAGCACTATTTTCCTCAGTGTGAAATAATCATTATATTACCACACAACACAACCACTTTATTACTTCTACTGAAATCTACAGAGAAATGCACTCAGTCTAAAAAGTCAGTAGAGTACTTCTCCCACCAGCAAGAAGTACTATACTGACGCTAGCTCTACCTGGCCAGTCGAGCCCTTCGTAAATGCAGCAGCACCCTACAGTGACGCTTATCAAAACCAGAAGTAAACCAGCATCTCATCCAGGAATGTAGGAGACATCATGTGTCTGGAAATGGAGCCAGCTCGACATAAAACATACTAAGGGTCCTAAGCAGCCTTCACTTGCAGTACAACCAGTTATTTCATTTCAGTTACAACAGATAGATCCTTATAATAGTAAGTCCTGGAAAACCTCTGTATGAGCCGACTCAGGCAGATGCAGGAACAACCACAAAACCATGGATGAAAGACAAAAAAACAAATCTAATCTCAATACCTCGCAAATCAGGGAATCTCCGAAGCAACACCCGGGCAGAGGAAAGCAAGCAGGGCGTGCAGGCACTGCAGAGCGGGAGAAAGTCCTTGTTAGCAGGAGTGTGTGAGCTCTGACTTGCTGTTCTCACCTGCTTTTCAAGGGTTCAAGCAGGCATAGTTTTCCACTGTGCTTTGATCTGCTTCAACAAGGCAGTGATCTCAAGTATGCTAGATAAGGTGTCCCTGAGTCCATCGCAGACTTATGTTATCTAAGTGCAGGTGTTCTACTTGCGAGCACACAAGGCTGAACAATTAGTGTGATATATGTGTTGTCCAGCACCCCAGGTGCAAGTCACTTAGGTGTGTTTACAATCCTCCTCGCCAATCTTCCTTTACTTTCCCACAATCTCTATATTAGTAGTTCAGGTCAGATGGTCATTTTCAGTCAGCTCCCAAGTAAGGTCAAATAACGACAGGACAGATGAAGAAAAAACCTTGGTGACCATGAAAAGGGAACTGGAAACTAAGAAATACCACTTCTTTGCCCACAAGACCATGAAATACGCTCCTACACATAGCTACCTTGAGGGTTTATTAGATTTTGTTGCAGCAACTAACCAAAAGGAAGGGATGAAATAACGTCATTTGGCATTCACTTTATAGGCATATCTAAACTACAAACAAAAATCACAAACATAAGTACTTTAACTCATACTGGTTAAGCCACAAGAGCTAAATCAGGTAAAATAATAGACAAGAAAAGGCAATTTGGGTATTGACATATTTAGAGTTTAACACCTTCGTGTCTTGGTGCTATTTCCCACTCACTGCCATCAATGGGAAACTGAAATGCTGCAACTGTGATAAAAATCAGTGTTTGCCAGAGTTGTGTCTCAAACATTCTACACCACTCTTCAGCAGAGTACGTGCTGTACTGTTACAGGCAGCCTAGCTATTCTGGAGGTCTTGCTTGAATTAGTAAAAAGGGAGTTTTTATCTGTGAACTGCTACACGATAAGGTTCAGTAAGGCATTTCAAGCCCAATCTCGTAAATTGCAGAGCACTCCCAGGCGTGTGTTAAGAAATTTCAACCCCCATTAATCTCAACAGGCTTTGAGGATACAAATCAGGAACTTTCTGCTCAATTCTACCTTCATGCTGAACTTCCATTGAAGTCCATGGAAGCTCTGTGTATGTGGAGTGATGGCCCTTCATAGCTGACTACTGCTTGCAGTAAAAGCAGCTGCATCTAAAACTTCAATGCATTTTAAATAAGCCTTAATCTGAATAATAAAGGCTAAAGACATAGCTAACTAGGCCCATTTGCTAAAACTATATTATCAGGCTTAAGAGATTAAAAAAAAATAAATTTAATAGTAGCCGGCTTTGATGCTATTAATTTCCACAATAAATTCTAAAGTGTGACTTTCCTTATTCCTTTCCTTAATTTTTAAAGCTAGAATTACTTTCTGGCTTGGATAAAACTCCATATGAGAAAGGAGATATGCAGATCAGGCCATTATCACTGCTCTTATTGTATGATTTTCATTTGGATAATAACCTCCACTGGGACACCTCACAGCACATTATAAAACCTGCCAAGAGAACCTTCTGGCAGTTCTTGTAGAGCATTACTAATGGATCACCCCTCATGGGACGAGTGTCGCCTCATAATACAACCCAGAATGTCCTAGAAAAAGTAGAACTGAAGCCAAGGACTCCTGTTGAGTTTCTCTCCTGGAAGAAAATTCACAGGCCATTGAACACGGCAGTTTTCATGGATTTACTGACCTTTGCAAAAACTCTTGTGGCAGGAACTGGAGGGTGGTAAGCCTATTTGGCAGCCCAATCCAAGTTAACTGAATCCTGCTTTTATTGTTTTCTGTATAACAGATAGGCCACATTAAGACCAGCAGGAAATTATGTTGGAGACACCTCCAAGAAGTGTAAAATTGCTTTAAAATTTGACTAGTGAAAGCAGATTTTGCAGCATAACCTGCAGCTTGTATGACCTGCTTTGAATCAAACCCTATTATGACTTTGGCACTGATGCTGCCTTCTTAACTCCCAAGTATTTCTTCAATGGAAGACCTTGGAAGCTGGGGATATCACTTCAGGGAACTACAGAAAATATATCTCAGTTTTGCAGCCAGGCTCTAGAAGACCTGCAAGTTGAAAGGCAATCAAAAGCACTGTCTGTGAATTTAAGCATGTCCATTAACAGATATCTTCTGCTTTTTTCCTGCTTCTGACATCTGGGCATGGGAAAAAAATGGTATTAAAACAGATCAAGACCATAGGATACTAAATGGTTCCATATGGATGAGATGGATTCCTTTTGTCTCAAGCCAGGACCAGGTCTCTGAAGCTACCAAAAGCCGCTTGTGAGAGTGTTTGGATTATGTACGCCTCTCTTGGGTATAACATGGAGCTGATGCACGGCTAGACAAGTTTCCTTGGTTAACGTGCTACTGAGACACACTTCACCTGTCTAGGCAAGCTCTGCATTATGACAGCTTCAAAAAGAAAAGCTGGTTGGTTAAAAGGCTATGTGGCAACAAACAAAAAAGTCTCTACCAAGATGGGGGAAAAAAGGCAAACAGAACAAAGAAGCAGACCAAATGCATCCACGCTCCCCATGTCTACCTAATGCAAGAGTGGGTGTTGTGGCAGCTGGGACTGAATAACTCTCTGCCCCAGCAGCATGCGAGGCAGGGACCTGACAAGCTGTATTTGGAGTCTTGCAAAAGACATATCCCAGGGGTCAGAGACCTTGAAGAGGCCATGTTTCCTCTATTGAGCCTTACACTTTTGCCCATAGAAGACTGTATATTATTACTGTAATCTGTAATTTATAATATATTTGGGAAAGGTAAAGTGTACATGGATCAAGGGGTGCAATGTATTGATCCTGACCAGGAGACCATTGTACATCGAGGAGTCAGAGACCCACATCACAGCTAACCTGAGCAGGAGCAGGACTGTGGTGCTCTGTGCTGTGCTGCATGTCCAGCGTGGCCTGGCTGCGCAGGTCCCTTGCCACAGGACAGACTCAGCCAGCATGTTGTAACTGCGGAGCCTGCAGGCAGCTCCCACTCGCTACCAGTGATTACATGCTGCATGAAGTTCTCGTGCAAACATCCTCTATGAATAGAATTGTTTTCTTGTAAGAAAGTTGTATAGTAGCCCAAACATCCAAAAAGGAGGAAACTCTCTCCACATATGGGATCTGTGCAGTGTGCCATGGGAAAGACCATCGAGGGTCCGTCCGATGCTGCATGAATGCGGGATTCCCACTATCTGAAGGGACACAAGATTTATTTGCTATCTACATTCCTCTTTCAGTTCTATCAGCTATTTTATTAAGCCATTTGTTGCTGAGCACTTCTTAACTGACATCCAGAAGGAGCCCCGCACCACCTCCCTCTCCCACCTCGCGCCCCAGTCTCTGATACAGAAGGCAGGCACCCCACTTACGCCCTCCATGGCCCAGAAAATGCTTGGCTGTGCAACTCTTCCACCCAGCCAAACTTACTGTGATAGGGGGAAACCCACACTAAAATTCCCACAACAAATGCCCTGTCTTCCCTTAATCTGGTCACCATGTGAACACCTCAAAACCCTAAAGTCAGTCAAGTCCACTAAAAGTCTTTTTTTGTCTGTTTCCAAGTAAAACTAGCAATGGCCAAAATTATTACCTGGTTTACTGCACAGGTTCTCCCCTCTCCATTCAGCCTTTATTCCTCCAGCCTGACTCAATAATAATTGTAAAGACTTCCTAACTATTCCTAACTAGACTTCCTACCTATACCTATTTATAAAACACCATCAAAGATTTTTAAACCTATTTAAGATTCAGTGATTTCACAGATTAATTCAACAGGGTTTGGGTGTAGCTGCCACTTAGGTTACTGACACACAGGGTACCAAGCAGCATAAATCAGGCCCAAGACACTTCAGACAGCAGCGCGTGTCCTACTGTGTCTCAAGAACTAAATGGAGAATATGAGACCCGAAGTATCACACAGCATATCAATAACAAACCAACCTGTCAACAGTGAGATGCTCTTAGACAAAGCGGAAAGGATGGAATGGGAAGAGGAGACTGAATGCTTCATTTCAATTCATGCCATTGCCTACAGTCACCTAGAGACGGAATGAAATACATCACTGTGAAAGGTCCTCCAGTTCCTTTTAGCTGTTCTTGGGATATTGCAGCTCCAGCAGCAAGTGGACTTGTGACCCCCTCTTCGGGTCAGCGTACTGAGCCAAAAGCCACATCACAAATACTTGTATGTGCTGTTTGCAAAAAGTTACTGTGGAGAAGTCACATGGAAAAAACAAGCAGGGATCTGACTGATCTTCACTTTGTACGTACACATGTAGGCAGCTCAGTAGAGCACAGCTTTGTTCTCTGAGTCACTTTTGTGCTTTTTCTTGCTCTTGAAGTGTCAATGTGTGCTTTCCCCCCCAATTCAATGGAAGCAGGGGCAGGAGCCCTTGGATGCCATAAACTGCCTATGGCTTTAGCTGGTGAACCTGGAACCAATACATAAGATACTAAGCAATTCCCTATTCTTTTAAAACTAAGAAACAGTTTAAAAAAAAAAATAGATGGACTTGCCTGCATTTATTTTTGTTTCCCATTTGTCAGTGTTTCACCTCCTTCCAGTTCAAACCAACTCACAGTACAGACCCTTGAGTTACATTACAGAATAATTTAGCCCTTTTCAAACCAGTTCCTTGAATGAGTTATCTTTTCTGTTTCAACACACGTTCTCTTGCTTCTGTTTAAGCCTTTGGATTTAAGTCTGCATTTCAGTTTGGCTGTGAGGAAGAGTCTGAGCCTGGCCCACCACTAGAAGACTAATCAATCGAGTGCACCCTCAGCAAGTTTGTTGATGAGACCAAGCTGCGTGGCGAGGTAGACACACTGGAGGGGGTGGATGCCATCCAGAGGGACCTGGACAGGCTGGAAAGGTGGGCCCAAGCCAACCTCATGCAGTTCAACAAGGCCAAGTGCAAGGTCCTACATCTGGGTTGGGGCAATCCCAAGCACAAATACAGGCTGGGTGGAGAGTGGATCAAGAGCAGCTCAGAGGAGGACCTGGGGGTACTGATTGATAAGAAGTTCAACATGAGCCGGCAATGCACAGCCACAGCCTGGAATCACAGAATCACAGAATGGTCAGGGTTGGAAGGGAACTCTGGAGATCAACTAGTCCAACCCCCTGCCAGAGTAGGGTCACCTACAACAGGTTGCATGGGAACAACAGATTGCACAGGAAAGGCCAACTGCATCCTGGGCTGCATCAAAAGAAGTGTGGCCAGCAGGTCAAAGGAGGTGATTCTGCCCCCCTACTCCACTCTCGTGAGACCCCACCTGGAGTACTGCGTCCAGCTCTGGAGTCCCCAACATAAGAAGGACATGGACCTGTTGGAGTGGGTCCAGAGGAGAGCCACAAAGATGATCAGAGGGCTGGAGCACCTCTCCTATGAGGAGAGGCTGAGAGAGTTGGGGTTGTTCAGCCTGGAGAAGACTCTGGGGAGACCTTATAGCAGCCTTGCAGTACCTAAAGGGGCATACAGGAGAGACTTTTTACAAGGGCATGTACTGATAGGATAGAAGGTAATGTGTTTAAACTGGAAGAGGGGAAATTTAGAATAGATATTAGGAAGAAATTTTTCACTCTGAGGGCGGTGAAGCACTGGAACAGGTTGCCCAGAGAAGCTGTGGATGCCCCATCCCTGGAGGTGTTCAAGGCCAGGCTGGATGGGGCTTTGAGCAACCTGGTCTGGTGGGAGGTGCCCCTGCCCATGGCAGGGGGGTTGGGACTAGATGACCTTTAAGGTCCCTTCCAATTCTAACCATGCTACGATTCTACAATACAAGGGTGTTTCAAGCTGACACCTCCGCACATCACAGAGATTATTTTGCTCTCAGCAGAGTACATTCTACAAACACACAAAATCCACTCACTTTAAAGTCACACCGCTCACAACGAGCGAGACCGACTTCCCCGTGCAGCAGGAAACCCCCCACCGCGCAGGCAGGCACCCCCTCTCCCTCGGCTGGCATTTCACCACCGGCCAC